>NW_022196915.1:33964239-33965463 GCF_008632895.1 Mastomys coucha
ACTGGGGAGTCATGGATAAATATGCAGCCGAAGCTCTGCTAGAAGGAATGCCAGAGGGCACCTTTTTATTTCGAGATTCAGCACAGGAAGATTATTTATTCTCTGTTAGTTTGAGACGCTGTAGTCATTCTCTTCATGCTAGAGTTGAACAGTGGAATCATAACTTTAGCTTTGATGCCCATGATCCTTGTGTCTTCCATTCTCCTGATATTACTTGGCTCCTAGAACATTATAAGGACCCAAGCACCTATATGGTCTTTGAGCCACTTTTATCCACTCCACTAATCCGGACTTTCCCCTTTTCCTTGCAGCATATTTGCAGAATAGTTATTTGTAATTGTTATGATGGCATCGATGCCCTTCCAATTCCTTCGCCTATGAAATGGTATCTGAAGGAATACCATTATAAATCAAAAGTTAGGTTACTCAGGATATATGTGCCAGAGCAACAGTGATGCAGAGGTTAGAATGTTGACCTGCATACATATTTTCACTTAATATTTTATTTTTCTTATGCATCTTTGAATTTTTGTACAAAGGCAGTTGAATCCAAAATAAAACTGTGCCCTAAGTTTTAATTCCAGATAAATTTATATTTTTTTATGATACACTTGTTATATATTTTTAAGCAGGTTTTGGTTTTGGTTTTTACCATGTAAATTATATACTTTTTACCTTAATTTAGATATGGTCTGGGCATATTTACAATTTCAAGGCATTGCATATACATTTGAATAGTCTGTATTTTTAAAATAATCTCTTGCTCTTTCCTACGTGTGAAATATTTTGCTAATCTATGCTATTAGTATTCTTGTATGACAGAATAGTTACCTATGCTCTTTTCATTTTGAAGATCTTCCATAAAGAGTGTTATAATCAATCCATTATAATGTAATTAACTTTTGTAATTTACCAATAGGAATGTTAAACAATGAAATGATTTAAAATGAAACTTAATGTATTTTCATTTTAAATATTAACTAAAATGAGTTTGTTTGTTTGTTATTCTAGCCAGTGAGAAAAGAGAATGTTACGTCCTAGAGGTGTATTTGTTCTACAGTTTGTTAGGATCATCAGTTAATCCAAATACAGCATCCCCTCAACCTGGAGGTGAATGTAATTTAACTTCCTTTCTTACTGGAAGCTTTTTTTGACAATTCTTTTTTTTTATTAGATATTTTCTTTATTTACATGTCATATGATTTCTCCTTTCCCAGTTTCCCC
>NW_022196915.1:33965474-33966968 GCF_008632895.1 Mastomys coucha
GCATATTTGCAGAACAGTTATTTGTAATTGTACGACTTATGATGGCATCGATGCCCTTCCAATTCCTTCGCCTATGAAATTGTATCTGAAGGAATACCATTATAAATCAAAAGTTAGGTTACTCAGGATTGATGTGCCAGAGCAACAGTGATGCAGAGAGATTAGAATGTTGACCTGCATACATATTTTCACTTAATATTTTATTTTTCTTATGCCTCTTTGAATTTTTGTACAAAGGCAGTTGAATCCAAAATAAAACTGTGCCCTAAGTTTTAATTCCAGATCAATTTATTTTTTTTTATGATACACTTGTTATATTTTTAAGCAGGTTTTGGTTTTTGTTTTTACCATGTAAATTGTATACTTTTTCCCTTAATTTACATATGGTCCGGGCATATTTACAATTTCAAGGCATTGCGTATACATTTGAATAGTCTGTATTTTTAAAATAATCTCTTGCTCTTTCCTACGTGTGAAATATTTTGCTAATCTATGCTATCAGTATTCTTGTACGACAGAATAGTTACCTGTGCTCTTTTCATTTTGAAGATCTTCCATAGAGTGTTATAATCAATCCATTATAATGTAATTAACTTTTGTAATTTACCAATAGGAATGTTAAACAACAAAATGATTTAAAATGAAACTTAATGTATTTTCATTTTAAATATTAACTAAAATGAGTTTGTTTGTTAGTTATTCTAGCCAGTGAGAAAAGAATGTTATGTCCTAGAGGTGTATTTGTTCTGCAGTTTGTTAGGATCATCAGTTAATCCAAATACAGCATCCCCTCAACCTGGAGGTGAATGTAGTTTGTGTTCCTTTCTTACTGGAAGCTTTACAAAGCAAAATAGCAGTATTAGAAGATTGGAGTTGCTAGGCAACTAGAGTTTTCTCTATTAATTTATGGACTGTTGTATCTACTTAGCTCTTTTTTAGGAACTCTGGTTCCCAGGGAAAAATACATAGTTTCTTTTTTTCTTCTTTTTTTTTTTTTTTGTTCTATTTTTTGTTTTTTGAAGGGAAGCCACAAGGATAGTGGGGCAGACCTGCAAGGACTGGGAAGTAAGGGTGATTAGGAAGAAAATACATAGTTTCTAAACAGCTCCTGTATCCACCAGTAACAAAAAAACTGAAGAATTTCTCATTATTTTAAATTGAACTTAAATAAAGATGCAAACAAAAACATGGCTCAATATTTAGGAAGCTTTTGGTATTTACATCCTAAATATTCATTTCTGTGTTTAGAACTAACATATCTGTGGCATGGCGATAGCTCCATGACGTGACGTCATGAGTAACTAGACCGTGGAGGGTGCTGTTTCTCTCTACTGACTGACCTTGACAGAACGGCCAGTTTTCCTTGTGGGGAGCTATCTGCCTCTTTTAAGTATTATACTAATTATTTTACTTATCTTTTTCTCTGTGTGACAGTGTCTCTCCATGTAGCCTAGGCTGACTTCAGATTTGAGCTCCTTCAGCCTGAATTTCGGG
>NW_022196915.1:33967278-33968433 GCF_008632895.1 Mastomys coucha
CTGACACCACGTCTGACACCATGCATGGCTAGCAATTCCTCCCTCCTCTTCTCCTTCCTCTTTCTCTCGCTCTCTCTTTTTTCTTTTTTCTTTTTCTTTTTGATAATGTATTTCTTGATGTTATTTCAGCTATATTAGAAAATTTGCTTCAACCTGATTAAAAGAACATTAACTCATACATTTCTGAGTTAGAACAAATGTTTCTTGTTGGTATGGTGATGCATGCCTCTAATCCTAGCACTTGAAAACCAGAGGGATGAGGATTGCTGCAGGTTTAAGCCAGTCAGAGTTGTATACTAAGAATTTGTCTCAAAAAAAAAAAGTTTTCTTATTCTTGTTGTATATATGTTAAAGTAGCCTTTTCCAGTCTTGAGGATCTGCTAATGTAAAAACATTCTTCAGCAATAGCTTTTCCTGATGATAGCAGTTCATGCCTGTATTCCCAAAACTTGGAAGACTGAGGCAGAAGGATCGCCATGAGTTCTGGAATAACCTAGGCTACAGAGTGAGACCCTATCTCAATATCCTTGCCCTCCCCCCCAAAGAAACTAATAGCTTTAAATTTTTCAACAATTACAAAGTTAAATGGGAAAAACCATTCTCTTCTAGAATTTTTTTTTCTCAGTGGTCTAAAGATCATATGATCCCTATGAGAGGTAGCCACTCAAGATGTACCTCTTAGAGTTGCAATGAGGCTCAGGCTGTGAACACCAGTGCCAGGGTAACCAAGTGTCTAGAGATGATGCTGACCTTCCCTGACAGTAGACAGTCCCGACTACCTCATTTTGTTGTGGCACTTTTGTAGTTACTGAGATGTCCATCTTATTAACCAGTGTAACATTTCCTAAGTATCCATCTTTGGTGAAAGAAAATTTATAGTGTGGTAAGACTCTACTCATCATTACAGCTCTATCAGAATTTGATAAAACCTTCTGTTTCTGTGAAACAATTATTTTTAACATTTTCCTTTTAAAAGTAACTTTTTATCAGTACAGAACTATCTAAGGGATGACTAGCTTATAAATATTCTGTTAGAAGGTAGTTTTATAAAGAAAAGTGAAATATGTCTTTTATAGTGGTAAAATTGCTATTTATATGAAAGTCAAAATCAGTAGCTTTTAATATACTTCAGACTGATTGCTTATGATATATTTT
>NW_022196915.1:33969204-33969434 GCF_008632895.1 Mastomys coucha
ATTACCTCAGGGAAAAAGCCTTGACAGCAAAAGGGAACCACTTTATCGCTAATAGCTCATCTGGAGCAGATGCCAGCTGCTCTGGGAGTCATCCAGCACAACCAGAAAATGAACTTGACTTTTTCATTTCTCTTGAGGCTTTTTAGGACAGACCCTTCTGCTCTTTATTAGACCTACATCTTGAGTTATGCTATGATTACTGAAATATGCCGAATGATTTCTTTTTAAAA
>NW_022196915.1:33969444-33969666 GCF_008632895.1 Mastomys coucha
GTGGTTTTCCTCTGAAGAGTTATATGTGATTTTTCTGATATACAACCATGTCAGTGACCTAAATAATTAATGGAGGGGATATGTTCATTTAAAGGGGATCTGGCAGGAACATTAAAGGAAGCTTTTATTCAGCCTGTGGCTAGATTTATTGATTTGGTAAGCAAACCTGTATTCTTTGCTGACTTTCAGCTAATGGCTAACTCTGGTCAAAGAATGGCTTTT
>NW_022196915.1:33969676-33969897 GCF_008632895.1 Mastomys coucha
TTGACTTATTATAAATAAGATTAAGAATGTATTAGTAATTAAGAATCCTTTAAAACAGAACAAATGTGCAAATAAGACTCAGTTTTTTATAAGAAAACCACATAAGCCTTTATCACTTATTCATGAGTTAAAGCCATTAAGATAAATCAAATGATCAACTTTCAATCTCTGAAGTTTGGATCGTTTTATAGATCCATATAATAGAGTACTTCTTTCCTGTG
>NW_022196915.1:33969920-33970149 GCF_008632895.1 Mastomys coucha
AGATCTCTTACCCTCTTTTCATTAAAAGTATTTGTCATTTTTAACTATAATCACAATCCAATAGGCAAGTATATTTTTATTTTGGCAAAGCATATTTTACAGAGTCCATAATTATAAGACAATCCTGGAGACAAAACAATGTTAAAATAGCCTATTTAGCCAGGTGTAGTGGCTCAGGCCTCTAGTCCCATCACTTGGGTGGGAGAAGCAGGAGGATCTCTCTGAGTTC
>NW_022196915.1:33970159-33970271 GCF_008632895.1 Mastomys coucha
TTACATCCTGTCTTGAGAAAAAAAAGAAAAAAAGGAAGACAAGTAATGTAAAGTAATGGCTCTCCAGTGGAAAAGGCTTTAGGACAAAACTAACTTCAAGATAGTGTGTCTA
>NW_022196915.1:33970282-33970813 GCF_008632895.1 Mastomys coucha
ATCCATATAATAGAGTACTTCTTTCCTGTGAAACTGATGCTTTGAGATAGATCTCTTACCCTCTTTTCGTTAAAAGTGTTTGTCATTTTTAACTATAATCACAATCCAATAGGCAACTATATTTGTATTTTGGCAAAGCATATTTCAGAGAGTCCATAATTATAAGACAATCCTGGAGACAATTCAATGTTTAAAATAGCCTATTTAGCCAGGTGTAGTGGCTCAGGCCTCTAGTCCCATCACTTGGGATTGAAAGTTGCCACTTTGGGTGGCAGAAGCAGGAGGATCTCTCTGAGTTCCAGGCCAGGGTTACATCCTGTCTTGAGGAAAAAAAAGAAAAAAATGAAGACAAGAAATGTAAAGTAATGGCTCTCCAGTGGAAAAGGCTTTAGGACAAAACTAACCTCAAGATAGTGTGTCCATTTTGTAATTTTGAATGGATTTCTCAATCCTAAATCATCCTTTGTCTTAATTTTCTGTGAAATGTAGGTAATGGTACTGTCCCTTGGTCTCCTGAATATTCATTCAGTA
>NW_022196915.1:33971465-33972473 GCF_008632895.1 Mastomys coucha
TAATTAAATCTTAATATATGAAATCCAAAAGCTTTGTCATTTTTAAAGATTTGTGTGCATGTGTTAAACTCAGGAGCATACCATGATACGTACACTTTTGAAAGTCAAAGGACAAGTTTTTGAGGACTGATTCTCTAGTGGCTTGACTTTGAGGCTTAGCCTCTCAGCCTCCAACTGTAGGCATGCTGGAGTTACAGTTAAAGCTTGGCCCTAGCCTTTTGTGTTTTTTTTTTTTATTTCAGTTCTTAGCATTGGGATCTAGGAGTGGGAGGAGAATGAGGGGATTAGCAGGTGTGAAGTCAAAGGACAATTTGTGGAGTTACTTATCTTTTACCTTCATTCCAAGGGTCAAACTCCAATTGTCAAACTTGTACAGCAAGCACTTTAACCTGCTGAGCCCCATTTCAAACCATCGGGTTTTTTTGTTTTGTTTTTTTAAGCTTTCCTACCCATGAATGAAAGTGAGGACATGACCACTTTTTGGTATGGTTAAGGAGAGAGGTTTTACTGTAGATATGAGGGAGAGAACAGCCAATGGCATCTGCAAGGGTACAGACTGAACAGGGCTCTGGGGGTAGGAGAGTCGGGGGAGGGGGTGGAGATAAAGAGACCAGACAAGAGCAGGGCAGATTAGGAGAGTGCTCAGTGAGTGAGTCACAGAGATCAGAGTTTAGATAGGTTTACTGTAGTGGGTGGGGTGAGAGAAGTGCTGGTGAAACCACAGGTACTTATCCCAGGTTTTTTAGGACCTGACATACATCGAAATATCAAATGTCTGGAAAGGAAAAAACTAAAAATTTTATATATACATAGATTTTGCTTTCTGGTATGTCAGTTTTGAGTCTCCCAGAAACAGATGCCAGTCTCAAAAACCAACAATTTCGATCTTAAAACAGTGGTTTATCAACCTTCATAAAACTGTTACCTTTTAATACCGTTTCTCATTTTGTAGTGAGCCCCAACCAGAAAATTAGTTCATGGCTACTTCATAACCGTATTTATGCTACT
>NW_022196915.1:33972517-33973648 GCF_008632895.1 Mastomys coucha
GTTATGAATAATAATGTAAATATCTGATACTCGACCCCTGTGAAAAGAGTCAACTTCCAAAGGGTACACAAACGACTATTCTTAATTTAAAATTTAAAGAGAATAAGAGATAGCTTATTCTGGAGCCATTTTGAATGACGATGGCCACAAAACACAAATTTAGGTGACCTCAAATTCCATGTACCAACATGGTACCAGCATCAAGAGGTTTTTAGTTTTACAGAACAGAGAATGCCATAAGTCAAGGCAAAGTTTAAAACACACTGGTGGATACATTGGAGGATAGGTGCATCAAGATAGCCGCAGCTTCTCTATAGATCTAAGACATTATCCGATGGCATTCTTAGCGTTTGGATTGGCAGAAGCTAGTTGCCTGTTAATAGGTTCCAAAAGGTTTTTAATCTTATTGCCACGAGATGTTAGTTTTGACACAGGTGGGTTGTCCCGGAGGGCTAGCACTAGCCCAAGATAAGCTAATTAGCCTCTTGATCTGCCAGGTTCCAATCTTTCCACAGTACTGAAATTCGAATTAGCCACTCAGTCTCCGCAGATAGATGCTTTTTTAAAGTTTTCATTTCCAAAGCCTCTAGAAAGACTTCCCTTTTCCCTAATTTCTTTTACCCTCAATTTTAGCAGGACTACTGTCAGCTTGGTGCCTGTCTGCAAAATCCTCTGAACACAGAGAATCCAACATCCGCTTCCACCCCCTGGGTTGCGGTGAGCAGCACGGGCCAGGAGGTTTTCCTTCGGGGTCATTTGCATTCAGGAAGCAGGAAACATTCCCGCGCTCCCCTCCACCCCACCAACACAGCTCAGGCTCCAGGAGCCACGCGGCCCTGCCTGCAGTGTCGTGGGCAGCCAGGTGAAGGCACAGTGCAGCTGGGCGGGGCCGGAGGAGATAACGGGCGGCAGGCTTGGCCTCCCCACTTCCTTTTCCGGTGCCAGGAGGAGTCGCGTTGCTGTCGCCTCTCTGGACGCGCTGCCGTCGCTGTGCCGCACCTGGGACTCGGATACTGCTGGGTGAGTCTGCTCGGGCAACTGTGGCGGTGCGCGAAGCTGTGGAGGTGGGAGATGATGCGAAGACGTGGGGTCCCTGGTGTTCTGGCGGCTCTAGAGCTTTCGATGGGAAGG
>NW_022196915.1:33973659-33979681 GCF_008632895.1 Mastomys coucha
GTTAGTTTTGACACAGGTGGGTTGTTCTGGAGGGCTAGCACTAGCCCAAGATAAGCTAATTAGCCTCTGGATCTGCCACATTCCAATCTTTCCACAGTACTGAAATTCGAATTAGCCACTCAGTCTCCGCAGACAGATGCTTTTTTTAAAGTTTTCATTCGCAAGGCCTCTAGAAAGACTTCCCTTTTCCCTCATTTCTTTTACCCTCAATTTTAGCTGGACTACTGTCAGCTTGGTGCCTGTCTACAAAAACCTCTGAACACAGAATCCAACATCCGCTTCCAGCCCCTGGGTTGCGGTGAGCAGCACGGGCCAGGAGGTTTTCCTTCGGGGTCGTTTGCATTCAGGAAGCAGGAAACACACCCGCGCTCCCCGCCCCCCGGGGGACACAAACCAGGCTCCAGGAGCCACGCGGCCCTGCCTGCAGTGTCGTGGGCAGCCAGCTGGAGGCGCAGTGCAGCTGGGCGGGGCGGGCGGAAATAACGGGCGGCCGGGCCGGCCTCCCCGCTTCCTTTTCCGGTGCCAGGAGGAGTCGCGTCGCTGCCGCCTCGGTCCATCACGGTCCATCAGGCCTTCGGCGGTTCTCCATTGCCCGTCTCTCTGGACTCGCCGCCGCCGCTGTGCCGCGCCTGGGACTCGGATCCTGCCGGGTGAGTCTGCTCGGGCGCCTGTGGCGGGGCGCGAGGCTGGCGGGAGACGATGCGAAGACGTGGGGTCCCCGGGGGCCTGGCGGCTCTAGAGCTTTCGATGGGGAGGGTCCACCGGGAACCAGGCGACCGAGGGATCTAGGGTCGCACCCGTCGAGTTCTGGGGCGACCACGTCCTGCCAGGCTTGGACGGGGGAGGTAGGGCGGGAGCGGGCGACCCTCCCCCACGTCCCGCCGGCGTGACCGGCTTGGGGCTGGTTCGCTCCGGTTGATCCCGGATTCTCTTTGTTCCCTTTAACCCTAAAGGGCAGCTTGTTAGGCACCCTTTGCCCCATGCCCCTCCACCGGTATCCCAGCCACAAATTTCTAATAAAAACGGCAGTGGAAGAGACCCGAATCCTTACAGGAAGGTCTGGCGCCGGATAATTCTCAGTGACAGGGTTCTTGCTGTTTGTAATTACCCTTTCGTTAATTGACTACCCCGGACAGAAGGTGCCATGGGCTGAGTGACGTTCTCCTTTTAAAGGATTTGGGCTCAGCTTGAACGCTTTGAACCATTTTTTTCCTCCCTGCCTTGAAAACCGAAAGTAATGTTTTCACTAATCCTAAAGTTGAAGTCTCAAAACCAGACCCCACCTTGGATGTGTTTCAGCCTACTACAGAAATTCACACGTGTTGCCCCCCTCCCCCCATGTGTTAAAGGCCTGTTTGAAGCCAAACCCTCCTAAGTGGAGTTGCCTTCAAAAGTCTTTGTTAGTGTGCTCCTTGGGTGGGGAGGAGGGCACTTTTCTTATTCGTGGAGTATAGGAGCCACTCTCTAAAACAATTTGCTTCAAAACTTTTTAATGCAGTTGCTGAAGTTGGGGTGTTCTTTTTGATTACAGAAGGAATCAGTGCCATCTTCATTCTCTTAACAGAGGTTGAGCTTTGGGACCAGTAAGCTTAGGAATTCAGCAGTCTTGAGATTACGTGACTGTTAACTTAGGGGACTGTTAGTTAGTTATTAATATTTACATAGGGTGGGCCCACTAGCCTGGCTTGCTACAAGGTCTTAATTCTCAAAAGTTTAGGGAAGGAAAGAAAAAAAATTCAGCAGTGGTAAATATTCAGATTATAGCTGGGGATGGGTGGAAAATGAAATGGATAAATAATGTCGTGTCAGCTTTTGCCACCAAATACGTTTGTGCAGTACTTAGGAGATAGCATTTTTTTATTGCTTTCTGCTTTGAAAATAGACAAAGGTTTGTGGCCGTGTTGTATCACTTATAAAAGCTAACATTTGTTGAGTTTTTGCTCAGTGCCAAACAGTGACTTAAGAGATTTATTTACAGATTTATATGAGACTCAGAGAACTCGATTTGACCGTAGGCCAGACAGGCAGTCTGGTGGCTTTTTTGTTCTATGTGTAGAAAGAAATGAGAAAGAGAAGATGGGGTTGGAGAGTGGAGAGAGATGGCTAAGGTTGAAAGCATACACTGTTCTTGCAGAGGTCTGGAGTTCTGTCCCAGCAGTCACATGAGGCAGCTCGAAACCGCCTATAACTCTAAGGAATTCTAGCCTTCTTGGGAACCTACATGGAAGTGAACAAACCCGTGTATACTTTTTAAAATTTTAGGAATGGCAGGAGGAGAGAATTGGATATTTGTTGCTTGTCTGCTGTTTTTAGTTCTAGTCAGTGAGTCAGATGACGTCCTGCTTAGTTGCCGAGTAGCAACTAACTTCATGAAGAAACTGAAGTTGACTCAATCAAGTAAAACTGTAAAGCTGAAGTATTAGCACTCTTACCTAAACCCTCTGCTAGGGCTGGTGAGATGGCTTAGTGGGTAAGAACACTGACTGCTCTTCCGAAGGTCCTGAGTTCAGATCCCAGAAACCACATGGTGGCTCATAACCACCCTTAATTAGAGCAACCACCCATAAGGAGATCTGACGCCTTCTTCTGGTGAGTCTGAAGACAGCTACATTGTACTACTCGAGCGCAAGGCAGTCCTGAGTTCAATTCCCAGCAGCCACATGATGGCTCATGGCCATCTGTACAGCTATAGTGTACTCATACACATAAAAAAAAATAAATTAAAAAAAACCCTCTGCTAAAACTTCTTAGTGCTGGCCAGGTGGTGGTGGCTCATGCCTTTAATCCCAGCACTTGGGAGGCAGAGGCAGGCTGATTTCTGAGTTCGAGGCCAGCCTGGTCTACAGAGTGAGTTCCAGGACAGCCAGTACTACACAGAGAAACCCTGTCTCAAAAAACAAAAAAAAAAGAAAGAAAGAGAAAAAATCTTGTTACTGCTTTCTGGTATGCCAGCCAATCTGAGCTGCTTCTGCTTTCCCACACAGACTGTGCTCTCTCTGGCTTTATACAAACTGTTCTTACCCCGGAGCCTGTCTTTAACCTAATACTCCTACTTTTATTCCAGAATGTCTATGCCATGCCACTAATCACGCTAAAGCTTGCGTTCCAATAATTAGGAATAAATTATAAGAGCTCCTACTGTGAACTTTAGATGTTCAAGACATTCCAAGCTTTTTTAGTTACCCAGTTATAAAATGGAATATAGTCTGATAAATTACCCAGTACTAATTCAGAATCTGCTTTCAATATAATATATACTAATGTAATATTGTAAATTAACCTGTAAGCCCCACCCATCCAAGGACCAGGTAACTTCCTGGAATGTTAAGAGTTGTAGTTCTTGGAAAATAATAAAGCCTTGTGGGAAAGTATGGTGGCTAGTAAGTTTTGTCCATAAAAGCCCCTACAGCATGTATCTCTGGACCACACAGCTGGAAGTTCCAGGGAGTGTTCCTGACCAAAGTCCATCTCTTGGTCAGTATTTAATATCTAATAAAGCTTCCTTCAAATTTGGAAATCTACCGAAATGGTAGAATCAGTTTTTCTCTGATGAATCTCAGAATTAACACTATCACACTCACCCGTACAAAAAACACAGAAGTCCTGATTTTTCTTGTTTTTTTTTTTCCTGGATTTATTTATCTGTATGGTCTCTGTCTGTCTGTCTGTAGATTCTTGAGCTTCAGTTGGTGGTAAGGTATCAAGGAGTCTGTACTTTTACGGGATTGTTAAGAACCTTGCTTTTGTCAAAAAGGTTTGATGTTCATGTTTAAGTATGGAGTCTTATATTACTTGGTCTCCTATTTGATGGCCTTTCCCGATAAAGTATTGCTTGCCAATTGCCATTAATAACTCAGTGGATATTTAGCTTTCTTAAACTTTGAATGAGGATGAATTCCTTAAACATGAGATCTACTGAACATGTTATATTTTTCTCTTCTAGTGACTGGCAAAAGAAATTTACATGTGTTTTCTATTTTTACCCTAAAGAAATAAGTATTTTTCACTCAGAAAATAATGAAGCCCTATCTAAAAAGGAGAAAAAAGCTAGAGAAGCAGAGAAAGTAATACCAGTATATGCTTTCCCTTGAATCAGAGCTCACGTTTTAAATAGTAATGCAAAGTTGTTTGAACTAAAGCTTGTAATTGTGCAAAAAGAAAAAGGTGTGTGAGTGTGTGTGTGTTTGAGCCTAAGTTGTGTAACATACAGGCTAGCCTCACGTTCTTAGCCCTGCCGCCTCAGGGCCAAGGCCTCCACAAGGTTATAGCTGTGCACCATCTCACCCAACATTAAACGGACTCTTGACCAAGAGTTACATCCACCTAGTCATAGGGCAGTTGGATGTTTTATTTGGCTTTTGAGAAAATCTAGGTATTGTAATATTCAAACCTCATCATGATGATAGCTAACATCAGTATTGTTTACTGTTGTAGAGGGTAGGTCCTGGGAGAATGGAGCCTATTACTAAATGAGCTGGACTAAAATCTTGTATAATAACCCACTTTATTCACAGCATCAGACAATTTATACTCTTGAGGGTTAAGAGGAGTCACATAAGTAAAGTGTACAGTCACAAGGGCAAGTCTACTCAGCAAAAGGGTTTCCATCGAGGCATATGAACATAACAGCAGCCAGTTGTAATGAATAATCTGAAGTAAACTTGCTCCTTACCTCATATTTAATTTTTCCTAGGAGTAGCACAAAAACGTTTTCCAAGAACAGTTCTGTGTTTTTGAAGAAACTGTGGGCACACATCTTGGTTTCTTAGGATTTTCTCATAAGAACTCAAAAATCGCCTTAAATGACTCCATTCTTTCACCGTGGTCTTACATCCTTCCCTATTTGATTTTTTTTTTTTTTTAACACAAGATGTCCAGAGTGGTTTCATTTTTGATTTGTTGTAGATAAATCTAATTATCATTTGACACATGAATATCCTATAAGTCAATATGATAAATACAGTAACCTTAGGACAGTGAAAGCATTGTGTGTAATACCCTGCCACTAAGATCAGGGATCCAAACTATGTCCAGCCCTATTGGTTACATTATATTGATTAGAAAGATCTAGAGAATAGCTTGAAAAAAGACTCATAATTAGTAGTTTTGGTATATTGTAGAATGTAAGCCCATACCTACCTTTAATAGGCATTCAAATGTTATGCTGTGCTTTGCAAATAGGAAGTGGTTCAAATCCCAAGGAAAAATCAAATGCAGTCCCTTCTTCTTCTGGTGAATGAATGAGTCTATTATGGCCCCAAGATCTAGGCACAAACACTTCTCCCTTGGTGTGTGGGGCCATAGCTTGGCCCTGGATGGGCAGACATGACTTCTGATGATGTGGTTGGAAGCTCCCTTTGCCCTTTAGTTGGACTTTGCTGTCTTTCTGGTGACTTACAGTCTCCTTGCCCTCCCATTGACCTTAACAGGCTGGGGCTGGAGGGACTGAAGAAGAATCCATTTCAATGTGTCCACACGCAGTGACAGATGTATACCCTTCACAGTTTTCTTCTGGAAAAGTAAAAATAGGGCAGGTTAATGCATCAGCTTGCTTATTTCCTTCTGTAATAAAACCAGTGAGGTTAGAGTATGCTTGAATATCGTTAACAAAGAATGTGCAGGATTTTAACCAGATTGTAGTTCTTGTTGTAATGGAAATATAACAATGTGAAGACAAAATTGTTTATTTGGATTTTTTTTGTTTTTTTTGTTTTGTTTTGTTTTTCGAGACAGGGTTTCTCTGTGTAGTCCTGGCTGTCCTGGAACTCACTCTGTAGACCAGGCTGGCCTCGAACTCAGAAATCCGTCTGCCTCTGCCTCCCAAGTGCTGAGATTAAAGGTGTGCGCCACTACCTCCCGGCTCGTGAAGACAAAATTAAAGCAGTTTCTATTGATAGAAATAATCCTACAACATAAGCAGGAGCTGAAACAATTTGGGTTTGCATAATTAGCCATAATAATTAATTCATAACCATAATGAATCAAAACAGCCATTTCCACCTGTTGGACTGAGGAAAAGAAG
>NW_022196915.1:33979692-33979868 GCF_008632895.1 Mastomys coucha
CCAATCTGAGCTGCTTCTACTTTCCCACGCAGACTGCACTCTCTCTGGCTTTATACAAACTGTTCTTACCCCGGAGGAGCCTGTCTTTAACCTAATACTCCTACTTTAATTCCAGAATGTCTATGCCATGCCACTAATCACGCTAAAGCTTGCGTTCTAATAATTAGGAATAAATT
>NW_022196915.1:33980093-33980268 GCF_008632895.1 Mastomys coucha
TTGTAGTTCTTGGAAAATAATAAAGCCTTGTGGGAAAGTATGGTGGCTAGTAAGTTTTGTCCATAAAAACCCCTACAGCATGTATCTCTGGGCCACACAGCTGGAATTTCCAGGGAGTGTTCCTGACCAAATCCCATCTCTTGGTCAGTATTTAATATCTAATAAAGCTTCCTTC
>NW_022196915.1:33980398-33980573 GCF_008632895.1 Mastomys coucha
CTGAATTTATTTATCTGTATGGTCTCTGTCTGTCTGTCTGTATATTCTTGAGCTTCAGTTGGTGGTAAAGTATTAAGTAGTCTGAACTTTGACGGATTGTTAAGAATCTTGCTTTTGTCAAAAAGGTTTGATGTTCATGTTTAAGTATGGAGTCTTATAGTACTTGGTCTCCTGT
>NW_022196915.1:33981906-33982145 GCF_008632895.1 Mastomys coucha
TTAGGACAGTGAAAGCATTGTGTGTAATACCCTGCCATAAAGATCAGGGATCCAAACTATGTCCAGCCCTATTGGTTACATTATATTGATTAGAAAGAGCTAGAGAATAGCTTGAAAAGAGACTCATAATTAGTAGTTTTGGTATATTGTAGAATGTAAGCCTATACCTAGCTTTAATAGGCATTCAAATGTTATGCTGTGCTTTGCAAATAGGAAGTGGTTCAAATCCCAAGGAAAAA
>NW_022196915.1:33982199-33982424 GCF_008632895.1 Mastomys coucha
ATCTAGGTACAAACACTTCTCCCTTGGTGTGCGGGGCCATAGCTTGGCCCTGGATGGGCAGACATGACATCTGATGATGTGGTTGGAAGCTCCCTTTGGCCTTTAGTTGGACATTCCTGTCTTTCTGGTGACTTACACTGTCTCCTTGCCCTCCCAGTGACCTTAACAGGCTGGGGCTGGAGGAACTGAAGAAGAATCCATTTCAATGTGTCCATATGCAATGAC
>NW_022196915.1:33982452-33982563 GCF_008632895.1 Mastomys coucha
TTCTTCTGGAAAAATAAAAATAGCGCAGGTTAATGCATCAGCTTGCTTATTTCCTTCTGTAATAAAACAAGTGAGGTTAGAGTGTGCTTGAATATCGTTAACAAAGAATGT
>NW_022196915.1:33982573-33982735 GCF_008632895.1 Mastomys coucha
AACCAGATTGTACTTCTTTTTGTAATGGAAATATAACAATGTGAAGACAAAATTGTTTATTTGGATTTTTTTTTGTTCTTTTGTTTTGTTTTGTTTTGTTTTGTTTTTTGAGACTGGGTTTTTCTGTGTAGTACTGGCTGTCCTGGAACTCACTCTGTAGAC
>NW_022196915.1:33982745-33982962 GCF_008632895.1 Mastomys coucha
TCGAACTCAGAAATCCGTCTGCCTCTGCCTCCCTAGTGCTGAGATTAAAGATGTGCACCACTGCCACCTGGCTCTTGAAGACAAAATTAAAGCAGTTTCTATTGATAGAAATAATCCTACAACATAAGCTGGAGCTGAAACAATTTGGGTTTTCATAATTAGCCATAATAATTAATTCATAGTCAAAATGAATCAAAACAGCCATTTCCACCTGTTG
>NW_022196915.1:33982972-33983224 GCF_008632895.1 Mastomys coucha
AAGAAGTATTAATAAATTGAATATCTAGACCATGAGTACTTCCTATACCTTTATGTGAGCCATCAGCAAAATAAGTATCTGCCTATGGAATATGAGAAGGTTGGACAATTTTTAAATCATAAATTTAGTTTGTATGAGAAAATCCCATAGCTTGCCAGCTATATGATGATTTATTTCCTACCACAGTAATAACTAAATGAAATTTGAAAACCCATAGAGTTCTGTAATGCTCTTAAAAACTGATAGTTAAGG
>NW_022196915.1:33983374-33983502 GCF_008632895.1 Mastomys coucha
AAAGAATCCACAGGATTTAAAAAAGAAAAAAAAGTGCTTTTTTGATTCAGGATTCAAATAGCTAAAGTCCTTTTTGTTGCCTTTAGAGATACTGTATGAGGACTGTCCAGTACCATCTCTTCCTTTTA
>NW_022196915.1:33983512-33983595 GCF_008632895.1 Mastomys coucha
CTAGTGCATATAAACATTTTTATTTTGTTGAAAGTGCATTGGAAATACCACATGAGGCTGGGTAGGAATTGGTAAATGACTTC
>NW_022196915.1:33983605-33983728 GCF_008632895.1 Mastomys coucha
ACTTGTCCTAGCTTGCCTAGGTTATAAACTTAGCATTTCCATATGTTCTCCTAAGTCCATATAAGATTAGATTATCAAATTCCTCACCTCATGATTCAGGGTCATATTCAGGCAATGGAGGGT
>NW_022196915.1:33983738-33983845 GCF_008632895.1 Mastomys coucha
CTAAGGAGACACCAGTAGGGAAGCTGAGGGTGTCATCACCAGCATGGCTGTTGGTGACACTGGTGTTACTTTAGATTGTGCCTGAACAGAAAAATGTTATTTTTGCC
>NW_022196915.1:33983855-33984176 GCF_008632895.1 Mastomys coucha
TTTTAAGGTTTCATCATCTAGTTTATATTAATTCAAGGAATTAGCTTTCCTTGTGACTGATGCCCTCTTTATCTTTCTTAAACATTTGGATAACAGCCTAAATTAATATTCAAGTGACACAAAATTGAACAAGTCCCTTTTCTGGGCACCACTTGTTACTGCTAATGAGGCAGTGAGTCCTAGAAGAATGGAGCTGATAAATGAGGTGGACCACAGCCAGACATTAGTCAGAGCACAGGGAATCCTGAGAAAGAAGGGGAGGAAGGATTGTAGAAGCTAGAGGGGTTAAGGACACCAAAAGAACATGGCCGACGAATTAAC
>NW_022196915.1:33984258-33984626 GCF_008632895.1 Mastomys coucha
TGCATGGGTCTGAACTAGGTCCTCTGCATCTATTGTGTGGGAGCAGGAGCTGACTGACACTTTGGCCCGTTTTGGGGACCCTTTTACTCCTATTGGGTTGCTTGTTCCACCTTGATATGAGAGTATGTGCCTATTCTTACTGTAACTTTCTACAATGTAAATCCCTGGGAGGCCTGCACTTTTCTGAACAGGGAGGTGTGGATGTGGGGAAGAGAGGAGATGGAGAGGAGGGAAGTGAAACTTGTTGGGATGTAATATATGAGAAAAGAAGAAATGAATGAGTGAGATTCATGCAATAGACCACCTATCTCAGCACCTTAGACAATTTATACTCTGAGAGTTAAGGGATTCATATGTAAAGTGTCCAG
>NW_022196915.1:33984713-33984851 GCF_008632895.1 Mastomys coucha
CTCAAACTAAAAACAATAATCATGCTTAAACATCAGAAACATTTTCAGGAGTGTTCATAACAAGATCCGTATACTATCATTACTATTTATTTAACCTGTTGTTACTTGAGTCCTAGCTGATGCAAAAGAGAAAGGATC
>NW_022196915.1:33984861-33985067 GCF_008632895.1 Mastomys coucha
GGGGAAAATACGATTAAACTGTTGCCTGGAAACTATAGAATCAACTGGAAAAACAATTTCAGGGAAGAAAATAAACCAGTAATGTCATAACTTGGAAATGTTATATTCTGCTCAGATATGAGTAACCAGTTAGAGAAGTGGCTCAAGGTGCCTATTTACATCCACATGAAAAGGAGCTAGAAACCTCTTTGAAAAGAAAGGTACAC
>NW_022196915.1:33985281-33985453 GCF_008632895.1 Mastomys coucha
TAATCACATCTGCTATCTCCCAGACTCATCAATAAACAGGTATTTTCCACCGGATCATTGGGTGTTTTATTCTTACTTACCAAAACAAAACCCTGAGAAAAGTTACCATGAAATCCAGGGATATCTGAAGAAACTACAAGGTAGCTAGCACAACTCTTTAAAATGCAAAGGC
>NW_022196915.1:33985483-33985626 GCF_008632895.1 Mastomys coucha
GTATTTCCTGCAGGTGGGTAGAGGGAGAGCCCTCCATACCTTTGAGGATAAATCGTCTCCTGAGCCTGAAAGCTAGGGTGCTAATAGCATCTGCATCATAGAGATTATCACTGTTTGCAGCAAACATTCAATAAATACTATTG
>NW_022196915.1:33985637-33990615 GCF_008632895.1 Mastomys coucha
GTGGACCACAGCCAGACATTAGTCAGAGCTCAGGGAATCCTGAGAAAGAAGGGGAGGAAGGATTGTAGGAGCTAGAGGGGTCAAGGACACCAAAAGAACATGGCCCACGAATTAACTAACCAGGGTTGATAGGGGCTCGTGGAGACTGAACAGACAATCAGGGAGCCTGCATGGGTCTGAACTAGGTCCTCTGCATCTATTGTTGTGAGGGAGCAGGAGCTGACTGACACTTTGGCCCGTTTTGGGGACCCTTTTCCTCCTATTGGGTTGCTTGTTCCACCTTGATATGAGAGTATGTGCCTAGTCTTATTGTAACTTTCTACACAATGTAAATCCCTGGGAGGCCTGCTCTTTTCTGAGCAGGGAGGAGTGGATGTGGGGAAGAGAGAAGATGGAGAGAAGGGAAGGGAAACTTGTCGGGATGTAATATATGAGAAAAGAAGAAATGAATGAGTGAGATTCATGCAATAGTCCACCTATCTCAGCACCTCAGACAATTTATACTCCGAGAGTTAAGGGATTCATATGTAAAGTGTCCAGTCACCAAGGCAAGCTTCTTGGAGCTACTCCAACATGGTATAAACAAAAACTGGTAGTATGTATTTTTGTTTTGCTTTTGTCTCCAAATCTCAAACTAGAAACAATAATCATGCTTAAACATCAGAAACATTTTCAGGAGTGTTAATAACAAGATCCATGTACTACCATCACTATTTATTTAACCTTTTGTTACTTGAGTCCTAGCTGATGCAAAAGAGAAAGGATCTGTTGGTATTGGGGAAAATATGATAAAACCGTTGCCTGGAAACTATAGAATCAACTGGAAAAACTTTTTCAGGGAAGAAAATAATCCAGTAATGTCATAACTTGCAAACGTTATATTCTGCTCAGATATGAATAACCAGTTAGAGAAATGGCTCAAGGGGCCTATTTATATACACATGAAAAGGAGCTAGAAACCTCTTTGAAAAGAAAGGTACACCAAGGTGGGTGTGGTGGGACTTGTGGGTCCCAGGTACTCAGAGCGCTGGGATAGGACTACTTGAGCCCAAGTTCAGTCCTAGCTTGGGAACAATGATACCCTATCTAAGAAGGAAAGCATATATCAGTATATTCCTGTACCTTGTTCTGTATGAGAACTGATGTTTTAAACACATCTGCTATCTCCCAGACTCATCAATAAACAGGTATTTCCCACCGGATCATTGGGTGTTTTGTTCTTACTTACTAGAACAAAACCCTGAGAAAAGTAACCATGAAATCCAGGGATATCTGAAGAAACTACAAGGTAGCTAGCACAACTCTGTTTAAAATGCATAGGCATCCTGTTAAGTGTAAGTATTTCCTGCAGGTGGGTAGAGGGAGAGCCCTCCATACCTGTGAGGATAAATCGTCTCCTGCACCTGTAAGCTGGGGTGCCAATAGCATCTGCATCATAGAGATTATCCCTGTTTGCAGCAAACATTCAATAAATACTATTGTCAATGGCAGCAAGAGTTTTAAAGGTAACATGTTCCATTGAGAAGGGCTAAGTCTACTTAGAAGAATTGAGAAAGTACACGTTAAACTACAAGCATACTCTTGAAGTGGTTATCTTTGTTAAGCACAAAATTAAGATCACAAGTAGCAACATTAATAAGCTACAAAAAATCAAAATTTGTAATACCAAAAGAAATACCATTTAAGAGAGTTAAAGGACCTTTACAGAAAGTTTTTGTCTCATAAAACAGCTAGTGTTCTTTTCATATGACAAAATGGTGTGGACAGAGTGATGTGTTATTACTAATTATTAAATGATCAAGGGAGGAAAAGAGTGCCTGCTGTCTTATTCTAGTCTTACAAAGTCAATGACCAATAAAAGCAGATGAAAAAAAAAATGACAGCAGGGGTCAGGTGACCAAAAAGGAATGGACATTGTCTAAGATGACAGAAGTTAGAGTGGCCAGAACTTAAGGTGGACACTTAATTTTTGTACTTTATCCAGTGTTGATTACACTTCAACTTGAAAATCAGTACGGGATGGGCCACCGCGTATAATAGCAGGAGACATCCTCTGCTCCATACCAGGTTCAAGGATGGTCTGGTATACAGAAGATCCTGTCTCAAAAAAATAAAGATTAATTAGGGCACTTGCCTAGCCCAAACAAGGCCCTAGACTCCATCTCTGGTACTGTGGTTGATCAGTCAAGTAATACAAGTGCTCTGTCATCCAGTGATTGCAGAATATTCAGAGGAAGTAAGTGTAATTGGGGCCTGAGTTTATCAAGATTTAGTAATATCCAGAGGTAAAAGGAGAGTTTGAAGGTCACAGCATACGTGTGCATAAGTTGTGCTAGGTGGGCTTTAGGTAAGTTTGCATGTTTGGCTCTAGTCCACTCCTGGTGCTTTTTCCTGATTATGCATAATTAGATTTGAGGAGAGATAAATGTATACTTGCTGTGCCAATGTTTAAAAGAACCTATGTTGCAACAAAAGTCAGAGTAATGAGTACCATTATACAGATTGAGCAGATTATAGTTGTGTGTGTGTATATGTATGTGTGGGTGTGCATACATACACCCACACATACATACACATATGTACATACCCATACACTAACATGTGTAACAATTTTAAAATGAGGACATGAATTTGAAAAAGCAAGCAAGGGTATATGGGAGAATTTGGAGGAAGGATGGGGGAAAAGGGAAATGATCTAGTTATAATCTCAAAATAAAAATTTTTTTAAGAGCTGAGCAAGCCACTAAACAGCATTGTTCACGGCCTTTGCTTCAGTTTATAACACTAGGTTCCTGCTTGATTTCCCTCAGTAATGAACTGTGATCTGGAAGTTGTAAAATAAATACACCCTACCCTAGTGCCTCTCCCCACCAAAAAGAAAGAAGGGAGGAAGGAGAGAGAAATCAGTACATTGTGGGTCCAGCTAAGCTGTTGTATATCTGGCCGTGTGGAAGGTTGAAGGAGTTTCTACCAAGGATCTCAGTACTGCAGGATCACTTAAACCCAGGAGTCTAAGATTGTCCTGGGCAGTGAAAACCCATCGGTAGATAATATACAATCATGAGAAGAATGAAATTGGTATGGTTAGCTTAATTTTAGTAGAAACTTTTTCCTATATGAAAGAAGACATAATTCTAGCAGTCCAGAGGCAGAAGCAAAGGGGAATCTTTGGTCTAAGAGAGTTTCAGGACAGCTAGGGCTACACAAAGAAACCCTATCTTAATCCAATTTGTAGAAGAAAGAAATGAGAAATATTCCATGTAGGTAAAATGTATACACCAAAAACAATCCTAAAATGTATAAGAATATAAACACTGATTTTGACTTTTTTTTTTTTTTTTTTTTTAGGAAAATGTCAGATGAATTTTCGGTAAGTTGAACCTTGCTAAGTTTTTGCTTTTGTTTTTTTTATGGAAAATATAGTCCTGGCAAGAAGTGTGGTATATGCTTGTAATGTCAGCCTATAAAGGTTGGGGTAAGAAGAGTGAGTTCCAGGCAAGCCTGAACTAGGCACTGAGACCCTCTCTCCTTATAAATAGAGAAAAAACTTTTTTGAAAACACAGTTTTAACTGTAAAGTATCTAAGTCTTTTTTTTTCTTAAAAAGATAAATGCTTGGACTTTGTTTGAGAATTATTTTTTGTATATGGGTTAGTGTATGCCATTTAGTGACCATAGAGGGAGGAGGTGTCGGATCCCATGAAACTAAAATTACAAGAAGTTGTGCCGGAACCATCCCTCCAGCCCCTAGACATGGACCGTGCAAGTGGGGTGTGGGGGGGGGGCATGGTTATAAAGTCTTTAATGAAATTTTTTGTTATTTTTCTCTTTGGTCTGGCAGTAATATTACAATCCCAACATTTATTGAAAGTTATTGGCCAGACATAGTGGTATGATATACGCCTATAATCTGAGCACTTGAGAGGTAGAGGCAGCGGAAATACACATTTAAGGCTGGGACTAGAGAGATGGCTCAGTGGTTAAGAGTACTTAGTGCTCTTGCAGGGGATGTGAGTTTGGGTCCTGCTCTACATCAGGAGGCTCATAACCACCTGTAACTCCAGTTCCAGGAGACCTAACACCCTTTGGCTTCTGCCAGCACCAGGCATGCTTGTGGTGTGTTTAAACTCACGAAGGCACATTGTTCCAATTGGCTTTCTGTTGCCTTGGTGAAGAGCTTGACCAAAAGCAACTCAGAAAGGAGAGGGCTGGCCCCATCCTCCAGCTTGAAGTCCATCTTACAGTGAGGGCAAGGCCTGGAGGCAGAAACTGGACCAGAAGCCCTGGAGGAACACTGGCTTGCTTCCTTTGTTATATCTCCCAGGCTACCTTTCTAGGCCTGGTACCTCCCACAGTGGGCATTAATCAAGAAAATACCCAGGGTTAGCCTGCAGGCTAGTCTAGTAGAAGCATTTCCTTAATTGAAGTTCACCCTTCCCAGATGAATCCAGCTTATGTCAAGTTGGCAAAACAATCCAACGACCATGCACATACATAAATAAAAATAAGTTGTTTGTTTTTAAAGTTCAGGGTCAGCCTGGCCTACATGAAACCTTGTCTCAAAAAGAACATATTTTGTTTTAAACTATTTATATAAATTGCCTCATGTAATGGTGAACTTAACCCTAAAACTGTTTTTGAAACTAAAAAGTAAAGGCCGAGGCTTCTCTTAGATAGAGATCCTATCCTATTTACCACACTGCATTCTCTTCACAGTTCAGAAGGGGAGAGTCTTAGGACTTGCTGTACTATTTATTTATTTATTTATTTATTTATTTATTTTGGTTTTTCGAGACAGGGTTTCTGTGTGTAGCTCTGGCTGTCCTGGAACTCACTCTGTAGACCAGCCTGGCCTCGAACTCAGAAATCCGCCTGCCTCTGCCTCCCAAGTGCTGGGATTTAAGTGCACCAGCGGACTTGCTGTACTTAAACAACAGTTGGGCTTTGGAGAATTTTCACTGTAGAGTTAATGTTGAAGG
>NW_022196915.1:33991249-34005804 GCF_008632895.1 Mastomys coucha
ATATCCCACTGTTCCTCCTCCAGTGTCAGGAGCACCGCCTGTTCCATGGGGCACTGTGCCACCGGGAGCCTGGGGACCACCAGCACCATATCCTGGCCCTGCAGGATCATACCCCACGCCAGGACCCCATCCTACTCTGAATAATCCTTACCAAGTGCCTTCAGGACCTGCTGGTGCTCCACCAATGCCTGGTGGCCCCCACGTAAGTGTTCAGCTTGTTATTGCCTGTATAGTCAGAGTCACATTGGCACAGCTGAAGGTCATTGCGAAATTAGAGACCTAATACAACACTTAACATGGTTGTGAATCTATAAAGAACTTCAGGTTGAGGTACAGCATTTCAAAGGGCAGAAGAATACTTCTACTAAAAATAGAAAGGGAAGAGCCTAAAGACGTTGCACTGTGATAAACAGTGTGCTCCTCGGCACCCTTAGGTAACTAAAAGGTGCGAGTCATGGGCTCTTTTACAAATTCTGGTGTCCTTTTACAGCCATCATGTAAAGTGCAGCTTAAGGAAAAGCTTGTCTGGGTTGTTGGAGAGGAGGACATGGGCACACATTGCCCATCTCACTATTGGAACTCACGCCAGGTAGCTAGGCAGATCTCCACATTGATTAATTAAGGACCTATCTCAGCAGTGAAGACAAACATTCTTACTGAAGTGTCCTCTGAATTTTTATTAGTACAATTTCTTGATATATACATGTTTTTCCCTCAAAATTTTTTGCAAAGTATGCCACAGTAAATGACCTGACTTGCTGTTTGCATTTATTATATAGTAAGCTTATTTTAAGTCACCACAAAGAGTCAATAACTACACATCTTGGTTATATATAGGAGGTATAGAGAGGTCCTTGTGCTCACAGATAAGTGCCAGGGGAACCAGGAATGTTAAACACACAGGGTTGTTTCCTCTAAGGAGGAGATGTATGACCTGTTTTCCTCCCAGAAGACTGGGAGTAGATGTGGTTAATAACCTAGTGACCTTTGCACTGTCTGTGTGGCCAAGGCCACACTGGACCCTCCCCCAGACACTTACAGTGAATTTGTCAATCTGTAGAATTAGTTTTTATGGAAGATGTCGTGTACTTAACAGAGTTTCAATGTAGTTATGTCCTTAGCTTTATTGTGCACGTGGGATTGAGTTATTTATTTCTAGGAAAATTTTCAGCAAATTGTGCTGTACTTCAGTGTGCCTAAAATAAACTATTCAGGGTCAGACTCTCAAAGTTTGAACCAAGACCTCCTGCTTCCTGCCCTCCTCCCTCCATGTGTTATTAGTAATAGTGCTGCTGCTAAGCTGGCAGCTCTTAGAATTAATAGCTTCCTTCCTTATCAGTTACTGATCCCTTCTTCCTCATCACCTGCTGGGGTTATAGATCAACAAAATAATGGTATATAAATCTATGCGTGACATTTTCCTTAATGATCTGTATTTTCTTATTTATAAGAAATTAGACTTCATGAAGGGAAAGACACAACTTAACTTACTGGTAAAAGACTACAGAAATCATAGTACTGTTAAATAAAACAGACGTTCTATAATTGGCAGGTAATATTGGCATGTTGCTCATTATCTTAAAGATCCTCTTAAGATTTTGAACAGTCTGAACTCACCGTAATCAATGAACTTGTATTAGATGTTTCATAGCCATTGAATATTTTAACTGATTCTGCATGTTGTGCTCAAAATGATTCTCTTAGGAACTGAAGACTTAAACCCAAGCCTGCTACTGTTAAAATTATTTATCTCCCTTCAGATGTCTATAGGACAACAAACCCAACACTTTTTAAAAAAATATATTCATGCTCATTCTAATTTGTCAGACCTATTAACATCCGCTAATGCTCAGCCAATGTACTGGCCAGCTCCTCATCCCTAATACTTTATTTTCAGGTCATTCAAAGCTCGAATGAAATTCTTCATCAAAATAAAAATCTTTATAGGGACAATTTTGTACCTCATGAGCAAGCTCGACAGAGCATTGATTGGAAGCTGCCTTGTTCTGTCACACACTGCTGTCCGCTAATGGAATCTAATCTTTATCATATCTCAGAATGTGTGCATACTTTAAAATATGTTGATACTCTTTCTAACATAATGTTGCTTCTGCTCACAGGCGCAAAACAACCTTGGATGCCATTATCCATTTATTATATACCTTTTCCCTCTCTAGGACTCCTATTACAGTTAAAAACTGATAATAGTTCTGCTTATATTAGCAAATATGTTATATAATTTTACAATTTATGGAATATTAATTGTGTACAGGAATCCCTTACAATCCACAGGTCAAAACCATCAAATATTTAAATGGCAAATAGGGTCTAAACAGCCATCTAAATGGCCATGCTAGCTTTTCATTTCAAAGGATAATGCTACTGCATTTCCAAAGCATTTTGCCCTAAAGGACATACAGCCTAAAGTGTGTGTTAAGTGAAAGATCTAGAAAGTAATCAGTAGAAAGGGCTGATGTTCACCTAACATCAGGGCAAGGCTATGCTTGTGTCTTTCTAGAAAGTGAACGAAGTCCCAGGTGGCTCCCTTTCTGATGAATCTGACCAGGAGAGCTCCCCAGAGTCCACTGGACAGATGAAGCTTCTGAAGGTAGATGACAAACCCATCAGGAAAAGACGTCCCAAGAGGAAGAGTAAGCCAGTAACTTGGGGAGACATCAAGAATTTAACTTATCAAGCCGAGACCTTGGGGAAACAACAAGGATATAATACTAATGACCCAAAAATTATGCTGTTGTGTTTAATAACTATATTACATGTTAATTCTCAGCATGACCATTCAGATCCCAATTGAGTTGTTGGGAGAGATAAAGGTATACCTGTAATAAATAGTGTAATGTTCTGCCATGCTAAGGTTTTGTTTTGGTTTTGGGTTTTTTTTAATCCTTTGGACCAGTTGTCTGGACAAAGGATGGTATGCAAGTATTTCATTGCACATTTCGGTGGGACTTATCTAATTGTTCAGTCCACTCACAATAACAGATCTTAGCATAACTGAGTACTCTTTTAAAGCTCTGATAATGGGAATTAGAGTTATGTGAAGATTAAAAGAGGAATTTTTGATGTATTTCTTACTAAAGTAGCTATTATTGTACCTACAGTGGCACAACCTGTTGCCAGTGGTTTAGAAAATAACGTCTGGCTTCATGTGCCACATGGCCGTCAACAAGACCAGTCTGTGTATCAGAAGAGACACTGTTCTAATCCTAATTTCTTTTTTTTTCTTAAGACTTACTATGTATACAGTGTTTTGCTTGCATGTATGCTTAAAGACCAGAAAAGAACACCAGATCTCATGCCAGGTGGTTGTGAGCCACTACTATGTGGTTCCTGGGAATTGAACTTGGGACCTCTGGAAGAGCAGCTACTGCTCTTAACCTCTGAGCCATCTTTCCAGCCACTATTCTTGGACTCTGTCAACAGTGTTCTGCTATGTGGTGCTTTAATGAGCCAGGCTTTCCTCATACTGTCTATGGTCAAAGTAATGATTTGCATAGAGATAGAAAGTCTTGCAGGTGCCTTTGAGTGGCCGTCACGGTTAAGATGGCTTTCCTCTTTCTTTGGTCCTCCATAAGCTATTCTTATAATTCTTCTATGCTCGCCTGTATTAGACTAGCCATGTGGGCAGTGCATTCAACCGTGGCCACAATTTTCTTCTTAAAAAGTGAAAAAGCAGGCAGTTGTGGGAGTGCTAGGGGAACCAGGAATGTTAAACACACAGGGTTGTCTCCTCTAAGGAGGAGATACATGACCTGTTTTCCTCCCAGAAGACTGGGAGCAGGTGTGATTAATAACCTGGTGACCTTTGCACTGTCTGTGTGGCCAAGGCCACACTGGACCCTCCCCCAGACACTTAGGGTGAACTTGTCAATGTAGTCCTGTCCTTTCTGGTTTTTTGAGACAGGGTTTCTCTGTATAGCCCTAGCTGTCCAGGAGCTTACTCTGTAGCCCAGGCTATATAGTCCTGTCTTAAGCGTCATTATGCACATGGAACTGAGTTATTTCCAGGAAAATTTTCACCAAGTTGTGCTGTGCTTAAATATGCCTCAACTGTTTAGGGTTAGACTCTGACAGCAGCTACCCAGTCATGTTGAACTGAGCGCCTTGCCTCTTGCACATCACCACCTGTCACTTCTGCACGGGGCAAAAAAGCCATGTGTACTGGATGAGCTGCTCGCAGAAAAAACCATGTTTTTCTATAGAGGCATGTGGTTAACAACAGCTGAAGGAAACTTATCCTGTAGTCTATACCTGGGAGGGGCATGAAAGCATATTCCAAGAACAGTTCTATGTTTTTGAAGAAACTGAGTTCGTAAGACTTGGTTTCTTAGAGTTTTCTCATAAGCACTCAGAAGTCTCACATGAGTCCATTCTTGCACCATGGTCTTGTATTAATATCTTCCCTGTTTCGATTTTTTTTTTAAACCCAACATGTCCAGAGTAGTTTTATCTTGAGATGTTGTTGATAAATCTAATTATCATTTGATGTATGGGTATCCTGTAAGTAAACAAATGATCAATACAATAACCTTAGAACAGTGAAAGCATTGTGTATGATACTCCTCCACTGAGATCGGGGATCCAAACTGTCAACATCTAGTGCATTGGGGTCCCTGGATAGGGTCACAGTAATCAGGACACGGGATGCAGAGTAACCGTGACCCACTGCATACTTTATTGAATGTTCCAGCATCTTTTATAGGGAAGCAGAATAAAGATTTCTCGCAGCTTCTTACTCTCAGCAGCTTCTGTTTCTCAAGCAGTTGGTCATCTAGGCTCAAGGTGACCCAGACCTCCTTGCAGACTGAGAAACCTGTCAGCAGTCCAATGCTTAAGTGTTGCTTAGTTTAGTTAAAATGAAAGATTTTTCTCATGAGAAGATGATCATGAAGGCCACTTCCTCATCAGGCATGCAGAATATCAGGATTCTCCATTGAGAAAGTGTGCTTTCTCAGTGTTCCAGCATGCTAGAATTCACAGATATCCTTAAGTCACCTTGCAGCTAGCAGGCTGGGAGCAGTCACCTCATGCTATTTCTCAACAAATTTTATTTTTTAATTTAGCTTCTGAAAGTTTTGCAAAGGGTACGTGTTTGTGAAGTGTGTTTATGAAAGCAACACTTGTAAATAGCCAGTCCAGCAGTCCTAATTAAAACAATGCTAATAAGTAAAGCAACACTGTGTCCTCCAGCCTCGAGAATCACACTCTGTATTAACAGTTTTAGGATCTGGGCCAGACAGTCTGTCAGTTAACGTTTGAGCAGTATCAGATACATCATCAAATGAAAGTCATTTTTTGAATGTGTCCAGCACTTGGTATTGTAATTGTTCAATATCCTTTCTAATAGTAGAATTTCCTTTCAAATATTGTTAGATCTTTTTCTAATCTTGACGGCTGGCATTATATTGAAAATCAGTAGCCCAAAATGTAGTAGAATTCCATTCACAGTTTAACTGTGCTGTTGTTGCACACTCAGATATTTTTGACCTAACCAGGATGCAGATTGTTTTAATGCATCTTCTGTCTGCAGCCTCCCATCAATGTCCCTCGAGTTAATGTCCCCCTGATGAACTCACAGTTCATGAGAATCCTTATGCCAATGTTCTACAAAATGTTTAGTTTGGAAAGAAGTGTGCAAAGCCACACCGGCTACTAAGGCTGTGGTCTCAACAGTAAGACTTAGAATTACAGCAACAACAATTCCTAACATATGCTTTGTTCTTTCTTCAACCTTTTCATGAGCTATTATTAATCCAGATGGTTTAAATACTTCTGGTTAAATTTGCAAAACATTTCTAATTCTGCCATGTTAAGTCCTGCAAAAAGAATATCATCCATAAAATGAGAAATATATAAATGAGGATAATGCTGTCTGATAGGATGCAAAGCATTATCTACATAAATCTGACTTGTAGTAGGGGAATTGGTCCACTCCTTGTAGGAGTACTTTCCATTGATCTCTTTAGTGTGGCCCCCTATTATTTACATAAGGTATTGGAAAAGCAAAACCTTTCCTCTCATTTCAGTGAATAGGAATGGTGCCAATCAGTTACAATTACAGACCAAGAAAAAGGTAACATAGATGGCTGAGGGATCCTGGGTTGCAAAGTTCCCATGGGATACTTAGTTAACTCCCCTTAAGTCTGCTAACAACCTCCATTTCCCAGACTTAATCACAAAAGTAGGGGAAGTCCATGGAGATGTAGATGGTTCTCTTTGCCCTTTTTGAAGTTGCTCCCCAACCAAAGATTGCACAGCATCCAATGTCTGCTTTGTTAAAGGCCATTGTTCGGTCCAGAGCGGATTCATTTTTTCCATAGAATTTCTAGAGAGTATTAAATGTTAAACGAGCGCCCCATTGCTCCAAGTCATCTCTTGCAGAAATACTAACAAGTACTTACTTATAATAAGGTTTAAAACAGCAGTTAGCCCATCTTCAGTAATTAAAGACATGAACTAAACACTGTTTAATAGAGGTTACAGGTTGAGAACCAATACCTTTTATTACACAAGGTAATTGTACAGGCCAACTTAAAGACCAGTCTTTTTCTGTAATTATAGTAATATCAGACCCTGTATCTATCAGACCAATAAAGGCTTTATTATTAATAGAAATTTTATTTGTGGCTGTTGTTTCCCTTTATTCATAATCCAAAAGGCATTTGCCTGATTAGTACTTCCAAACCCCCTGACGAACTGCATCAGAATATCCAGTGGGTATATAAGGTAATAACAATAATTGTGCTATCCTATCTCCTTTCTTAATTTGATAATTAACATAGATATCATAATTTGAAGTCTTACTAGCATTACTGTGTAGTAGGTATTCTCCAGATTTTCTGAAGAAGTGATTGATTGTTAGTTGAGTCTAATATATACAGCAAGGATCTAACCCATATAATTGTTGACATCAGGTCCTCCCCTGATTTACTAATTGAGCAAGAAAGGTAAGGGTAAGCAGTTAGCATTTATAGCCTTTGTAGTGTAAATGAATCCATCCCAAAGGTTTATCTTCTTGTGCTATATAATACTTGAAGCAAACAATTCAGTGAGGAAAATAACTTTAAAGGCAGTGAAGGTTCCACACTACACAAATGTTTCTTTTAGTCTGGAATCAAATTTCTGTAGTTCTTCCCTTGCCTCTCAATCTGTGAGCACTGTCCAATGCCATCTCTATCCCTCTTTGTAGAATTTTAAATAAATTGTTTAGTGCCTAATTAGGTATTTCTAAAGTAGGGCATAGCTGATTACTATCTCCTAATGGGCTTTGAAAGTTGTTTTTAAAGTGTTTTGTCTAATGAGTGTTTCTTGTGGTTTAACAGTTCTATTAATTAGTTGTCCCAAATATTGCACAGTATCTGATCTTGTGTGCCTTTTCAGGTGCAATAATAAGCCCATTTGTACATAGCATGTCATGAGTCATGTCATATGGGTTGTAGCTCTTCCTCTTTGGAGGTGGCTAACAGCATGCATTCATATAATATAAGCCTAAGGGAAAGCCTGCCTCACAGGGACTAAAACCTTTGCTGTGCAGTATAGACACATAGCAGAGGAGTTTGTCAAGTCTTGAGATAATACAATCCATTGATTAAAAACGAGGGGGAAAAAGAATTCTGTGTGCCCGTTTCCCAACTGTGACTGCTTGAAGATTCTGTAGCTTTGCTTTGAAGAACATAGGTTTTTCCAAAGCAGCTAATTTTGCTCTGTTTTGTAGGTTCCCAAGTTTCTACAGAATTTCAGAAAGTCGATAGCATTTTCTATGTGGGGTGTTACTCCTTGGTGATTTTAATTGGCATTATCAAAAGCCAGCTGTTTACTAAGAACTTGCTCCTCTCTGATTCAGGAGCATCTTTCAGTCTTTCTGTGAAATCAGCATAGGGCTTAGAGGGACCTTGTATGCATGTTACAAGACTAGACCAAGGGGTCAGATCCTGATTCAGTTTTTATCCAAGCAACTATAGCTCCATTCTGAATGTGGAAGGGCTGCTGGAGGCATATCATGCAACTGGTGCTTATTCTGGAAACCAGGAGGCAATCTAATAGTTAGGATTTCAGTACCTGTGCTCTTCCTTTAAAAAAAAAAAAAAGATGTACATGCTCTGCATCAGACAAGGCCTCCGCTGGTTTCTGCCCCATTTTTCTCAGTCACCTATGATTCTTGTTCTGAGCGCCACATGTCACTGCCCTGAAGACAGTGGATCCTGAGAGAGTGGAATTGATAAGTGAGGTGGCTTAAAGTCTCACACAATCACCAACTTTAGTCAAAGCATCAGACAGTTTATACTCTGGCATTTAAGAAGATTTATGTAAATGTACAATTACAAGCCATGTGTGGTAGAGCAAGCAGGCAGGAAAACATTTTCCATAGAGACATATAAAGAAATAACAGTAGCCAGTTGTAATGAATAATCTGAAGTAAACTCCTATCTGCTACGTATGGGAGGGGCACAAAAGCAGAATCGAAGAACAAGTCCATGTGTTCTGAAGAAACGGCTCACAGGAAACAGGTCCTGTCTTGGTTTCTTAGAGTTTTCTTATGAGCACTCAGAAATCTCACATGATTGCATTTTTGACACGTGTTCTGACAGTTACTCTGCTGGTTTTGGTGTTCACAAAGACCGCAATTATAGAAGTTGATTTTTTTTCCCTTTTTTTTCTGTTGCAGTCTTACCATTAAGTTGACAGTGGATGAAGAGATGGCGCATTGCTTTTTGAAGTACATGTATATGCACGAGAAAGCATATATAATGGCTGGTTTCGCTGTTGGTTGAGGGCATTTTTGAAAGAACTTTGCACCTCAGTTCCTGCTTCATGTGTTTGGATATGTAGAACATCACGTGGGTACAATCAGATAAAATGTAGAAGTGAATTATTCAAGTGTGCTTAATGTGATTATGTGTATTGAGTAATATTTGATAATATTTGTTTAAAGCATAGTTATGCCCTCAAAATCTAAAATAACATGGATTATTGTTAGATTCTACAACTCAATTGACAACATCAAGTACTTTTTATAATCACACCACCACCACCACACCCCATAGAACTAAGAATCACTTAATTGAAACATGACTCCTCAACTCATTTTGAGCTCCTCCTACCTACACAAACCTGGCCCTCTTACTATATTTATCTACATAGCTGTGAGTGTGTGTGTGTGTGTGTGTGTGTGTGTGTTTACTAAGTTTAATTCAACCATTTTATCCAGTTCTCCCCAAATAACATAAAGTTCCTAGCAGAATTGCATCATGATCTAAGGACAGATTGTGCTCTGACGGAGCTCTGGAAGAATGTTTGACACCAAGTGCACCTAAGAGTTAAGGCTTGCTGTGGTACTTGGACTGCCCATGTTGCGTCCAGTCTCGGGAAGAAATAAGGAAAATGGGCGAGATGAGTAAGGCGGTGCTGCTGATCTGTCACTGCTTTGGTCCTCGGCCCACCAAGCCATCAGAGTAGCAGGACCAGCACGCAGATGTCACATGCCTTTTTAGCAATGTAATTTGGAATTAACAAATCATTGTTTCCTTAAGAAAACAGTTACAAAAGGTGGTTCATGTCTTTCATTGCATTATTTTGTTATAAGTTAAGTTACTGGCTGGGCTAAATAAAGCATACATCATTTATGACATTTTTTTAAGTGGGAAAAGTGCTCTGAATTTCAGAGGACATTCTCACAATGACTGAACCACAACCCATTTGAGTTATTGCAGAATTATACACACTTGTAGTGTTTCTTGGCTTAAGCATACACGAGAACTGAAGGAGAAAGCTCTTTGGTTGACAAAGCCATGGATGGGTCAGAGCCCTTCCTAAATCAGACCAAGTGTAGGAAGCAGAGCTTGGCAGGCGGCCCCTGCAGCACTTACACATTTAGATCAATGTGAGGGATTGCAGGCTTGTTAATGAGGACATTTCTGGCACCTCCTGTGGTTTCTATACAGCTCTCTCGGAAGCAGCTAGACCCATGTGCATGACAAACCCTCTCCACCGGACTTACTGGGTTAAAGGAGATCCTGAATTTATTCTTGCTGTGTTTGGGACGTTTTAATGAAGTCATAACCCCAGCGGGGCTGGCTCTTGGTTGTGCACTGTGGGGGTGGGCTCTGGCAGTGTGGTGTAGTCTGCGGCTCTGCACTCCTCTCACCCTGCCACTCTGGGGGTGAGGGGTGTCCAGCAGTCGGTCAGATCTAGAGTCTTCACTCTCACAGCAGAGTGTGGTTCTTGAGCTTGTTTGGGTGTGCAGGGTTATGTTGTCAGTGACTGGTGACCCAAAACTATTGCTGACCTTCCTATAACGTGGGTTAAAACAGATTAAGCCGTGAAACTTGGTTTGAGTATATTTGATGCCAACATTTTTTCCTAGAACTCTGTCATAGCAAGAAATCTATCCTAGGAGCTCAATGGTTTTGAGAGAAATATTTCATTGTTTTGGCAGAACTAGGTACAATGGTTAAATTAAACTTACTAATACAAGTATGTCACTAAAATATAAAAAGAGGCCCCAGCTGTCTAGGTGGAGGCTATGCCCTCTAGGGTATGTGTGGGGTTCTTCCCCTGGTTTCTGTGTTGGATGCCATCCTATTAGGCTTTGCTGAGGTAACAACTTCTTTTGGACTCCCACAAAGATTTCAGATTCTCCTCTGGGAGCTTCTTGGATATTGGAGCCAGCCTGAACATCGGAACCCTGGAACATATTATCACTGCTCTGCCTACCTACATAACTTTAAGCCAATAATTATCAGTTGCCAAGTTCATCAGTCAGTATTGGGTTTTGTTGTTCTTTGTAGAGTCATTGGTGTTCTTGTTAGTAAAACTTAACAACCCACCCTGTGTGGTGTACTCTGGACGGTACTTCAGTTAAACCCTTGTTTTTTAGGACTTTACAACTGAATAATTGGGAGTTATTGGGTTTATTATTATTTAATGTAAGAGTGGAAATCAAAGGGATAGCAGGTTTTCTTGTTTTATTTGTTTCCAGGACATGTCTCTTGTTGCCTTAAGGGTAGGGTGTTTCTGGGTTCAGGGAAGAATCAAGAAAAGCTAAAATAAAATGAATAGACGATAGCCAAATGAGGAAAATAATCTGTAAAGAATTTTCTGTTTTTGTTTTAACCTAAGAATAATCCTGCTTTCAGAACAAACAATGTAAGCCATGTCCAGTCTACTGAAAAGAGATTGTCAATAATTATTTGGTCTTAAAGGAATCCAAATTATAGAATTTATGTTGACATGGCCTCAAAATAATTCTTAAATAAATGCAATAGATAGTTGAGATGTATATGAAGATAGTTTTTGTGAAGTTGAAGTCTTTGGTTTTGCAATGTTCAGTTCTTTACAAAGTCTCCCTCGCGTGTTTGTTAGTCTTGCTCTCTGTCAGCAGTGGTTAGCAGTCCGTTTCTCTTGACACACCTCACCTAGACAGCGTTTGGAAGCTGTGGGTTGGAGATAGCCCCACTGTTTCTGTAAGATACTGCCTCATTTTCAGTGGTTGCCTACACTTATCAACTAGTGCCATGTATTCCTCCTCAAATGCCAAGATTACAAACTCTGGAAGTTTCACAGGCCTTTAAGTCCTTCCAGTGTTCAGAGAAGCATACGCCTGAGTACACCAGCTGCTGGGGAGCAGCGGATGCTTTCAGGGAAAGCCCATTTTACTTTCAGAATTGTGCCAACTGAAACAACAATGGATGATGGCAACTGAGACTGAGATTTCATGCTTGCTTCTGGCTGCAGAGCCCATCTGAGGACTGAGCTTGTCCCGTGTGCACATCTGGGATGGAACTCTGGTCCTTTGCTCAAGGAGCTCCTATTGAGGCACACCATTAGCAGCCACCTAGATGAAAAGTGATTAGTGATAGCTCTCAGTGAGGAGAGCAGACCTGTCTTGGGCATTTTTTAAAATGTGGCATTTTGTTTTGGTTTTTTTGAGGTGGGGTCTCACCATGTAACTCTGGCTAGCCTGAAGCTCTTTATATAGTTGAAGAACTCAAACTTCCTTTCTCTGTCTCCCAACTGCTGAGATTAAAGGCATATGGTTGGCTTAATAAACTGGTTGTGTGTGTATGTGTGTAAATGAATATCTTTCATGAGCCAAATGTGGTGTCGCATGTCTTTGATCGCAGCATTTGGGAGGCAGAGGCAGTCAGATCTCAAGGCCAGCCTGGTCTTCAGAGAATTACAGGGCAACCAGGGTTATACAGGGAAATGAAGTCTCAAAACAAACATCATTCCAAGATTGTAGTGTTCATCAGTGCAACTATTCAAGTGTACAGTGTAGCAGGATTGTTCCCCGCTCTTCTGGATCGAGGCCCAGCTGCCACTGGCTGACAGACACTGACGTCATGAAGTAGACACTACTTTTCATATGTGCTCTATAAGAGGTTTTGTAATACTTTTTTGAAATTATGATTTTTTCATTTATTAAAAATGTCAAATTTGATGTATTTTACAGTCTATGCATTTTAAGTTAAGCTGCCTGAAGTGTGGTTTGAGACATGTATGTCTATACTGTAAGCAATGGATGATACTAGGTTTTGTCACCTGCTGCTGTATTTGGAAACAAAGACAAATGTTGCCTGAAGAAGTAATTATAATTAGAAGTAGGCTATTGATGTGATCATTGATATTTTTAAGGTAAACTTGTTTGCTTTTGTGTGTAATACCTGAAAGCTTTTTTAAGAAAATGTATTTTCGTGATTTCGCAGTTTCTTCGTGTATTTTATTACCTGGGCCCAATTCTAGGCTTCCCTAAACAAGTTCATAGCCCTCTTAGCTTCCTGGTTGTAGTAATAAAGAAAACAAGGGTCTGTAATACCTGTTTGTATGTGGCCTGCATTCTCTAAGGAGCCCTGCCAGGCCAAAACTCTGCAGCACAAGATGCCAGTACCTGTTGTGGTTAGCACTGCCCCCAAGGCAAGGCCACCCGGGGTCTCTCTACCTAAAGTCAGAGAACCATATCTTGCCCCCCCCCCCCAACCTGTGGACATCACCCCAACTTTCTCTCATAAACAGTGACTCCTTTTGCTTTGACTGTCACACATACAGTAGATAGAGTAGGTCACATTAAGCCCAATGTACTTGGTCCTGTCCTTGGGAGTTAGCCAGCCTCACAACACATGTGGAAATGGGAAAATTTTGACCTTCTAAAGTAAACTTGGGGTGTTTATGTTCTGTGTGCCTGAAAGTGCCCACATAAAATAGAGCTAAAAAAAAGGGAAGTCCCCATCCTGGGGATGGGCCCAGTTGGTTGATTGGCTTTCTCATTGTGAAATGGCATCAATTAACACATGCTAAGTCTCTTGACCCAGCAGGTCTGTTTTACCACCTTAAGACTGAAACCTAACATGGCCACATTTATTCAGATAGGACACGTGCACACCTAATGCCCTGAGAGCTGCTTGAGCCATCCTATAAAGTTTATTTCTGTGGTACTTACATGTTTCCTTTCTTTCTAAGATTTATTTTATGTACATGAGTATACTGTAGCTGTCTTCAGACACACCAGATCCCCGTTACAGATTGTTGTGAGCCACCATGTTTCCATGCTGGAAATTGAACTCAGGACGTCTGGAAGAGCTGTTGGTGCTCTTAACCACTGAGCCGTCTCTCCAGCCCATTTTCTTTCTTTATAGATTTATTTTTATGTGTAATTTTGCATGTGTCTGAATATATGCCTTTGGAAGCCAGAAGAGAACATCAGAACCCTAGACCGACGTTATAGATGTTGATCTTCGTAATGTGGATACTGGGGACCAAACTTAAGTTCTCTGGAAGAGCAGCAAGTGCTCTTAGTCATTAAGCCATCTCTCCCGCTCTTATCTATGTTTTCTTAATTGAACAGAGTTCAATTAAGTTCTCCCGTTTCTCCTGATACCATTGTGTGGTGCTCTGGAGAGTTCAGAGATGTGGTGGAAAGAGTGGTTACTTGGCTCTGCCACTAGAATACACCCACTTCACCTGCTTCAAGTACTTACCCATAAGTCATTTAGAGTGGGGCAAAGATTTCCCATTTAAGTTATGGAAACTGGTATTGTGCATTACTACACTGACTCCTGGTTGAAGTTTGCCTGGATCCCAATTGCAGGTTCTAGGAATAGTGTGATCAAGTCTTAGAATGTCCATCCAGGCTGCTGGCCCTACTGAAGTCTTTACTTTTCATAAGTCAAGAGGAAGTTAAGGGGTTGGGAAGATAGCACAGTGGGTAAAGCACTTACCGGACAAGCATGAGGATCTGAATTTCAATCCCCAGGACCTCAGTAAAGGCCCTCATCAAACCGACTGCGATGCAAAAGGACCCCTGGAAACTTGTGAGCAAGCTACCGGGATACACAGCAGCAAGGAAGCACAAGAGACTACTTCAGGGTGGAAAGGACACCTAAGATTGTCCTTATCTACATGTACATCTTGGCACACATGAACATTTCACACATGAATGCATGTGCACAAAAATAGGACATTGAAACTCCACAATGGCTGGGCGGTGGTGGCACACGCCTTTAATCCCAGCACTTGGGAGGCAGAGGCAGGCAGATTTCTGA
>NW_022196915.1:34005839-34030889 GCF_008632895.1 Mastomys coucha
AAAAAAAAAAAAAAAAAAAACTATGTTTGTATTGCCTATTAAGCCACCTTTTATGAAACAGTTACTTGTTATATAGTTAGGAATAATAAGGAACAGGTAATCTTCCTTAAAGATTGCTTAAGGTAATTTTAAAAGGTAGCTTTTGGGAGACTGGAGATGACTCAGCAGTCATATGAATTTTGGCTTCCCCTCTAGAGGACCTGGCTTGTTTCCCAGCACCTGTGCACCAGCTCACCATCTCTAACTCAGGGAGTCTGATGCTGGTCTTCTGACATCTGGGCACCAAGCACAAACATACAGATAAAACATCTCGCCGGGCGGTGGTGGCACATGCCTTTAATCCCAGCACTTGGGAGGCAGAGGCAGGCGGATTTCTGAGTTCAAGGCCAGCCTGGTCTACAGAGTGAGTTCCAGGGCTATACAGAGAGACCCTGTCTCAAAAAAACAAAACAAAAAAAAAACAAACAACAACAACAAAAAAACCCAAAAACATCTGTAGCGGCTCTTTAGAGCTAAGAAGACAAGTTTAAAAGAAGTTATATAAGCCAGATGGTGGTGGTGCACACCTTTAGTTCCAGCACTTGGGAGGCAAGCAGATCTCTTGAGTTCGAGGCCCTCCTGGTCTACAGATTGAGTTCCAGGTACTATACAGAAACTATGTCTCAAAAACCAAGTTATATAAAACCCCAAGGCCATCTCTCCTGTTAGTGAGACTGCCTGTCCACTGGGTTATGCCATGCTTAGCCACCTATTACATTTTCATGTGCTTCCTTCATAGCCAGTCTAGCTAGACCTTTGTCGTGAGCCATTCTGTCTTGGTTTTGTCCTCTTAGTGTACCCTGAATAGGTGTCAGAGCTCTGGGGATGCTTTTCAAGGAAAAGACTCGTTCAAGAGGCCTTGTATCACCTGACTTCATGTGCTGCATTTCCTGTGAGCTAGTGGTGGCTCTGCTGTTCATACCCTCTCTGGTCATTCCAATGCCTGTTAAACTGAGGATGTCATTTCTTGGCTGTTGGAGGCATCTTTTTGAACTCTAGGGCCTGTGGTCCTCAAGAAGAATCAAATGCCTCTGAATTGTCACATTGGTGTAGTCCTCAGGCTGTTCAACTCCATTCCCATCACTGCTATGACCATCTCACATTTAGGTGGCAATGCTCTTGTACACTGGGACATAGGTTTTGTAGGATGGGACTTACTGTCACAGTTTTCCCTCACACCTACCATTCACATTCTGCTCTTGCCATCTGTAGCTAATCTACTCTTAGAACACTCCAGAATGGGTAATTCTTCACATAGACCTCCGTGTTGCCAATGACATCTGCCTCACCATGCAGACTGCATGTGAGTGACATCATAAGCAACTCAATGTCAGTTTGCATGCAAGTGGCACCTCAAAATCCTCCAAGTTTGACTACCTGTTAGCTGCCAGTACCTTTCATGGATATAACTCAGAAATCGCACCTTAATTGTCAAGAAAAGTCTCACTCTTACACGACTTGTATAAAGAAAGGCTTAGTATCACTGGGGAGGGGGGAGGTTTGCAGCTGGGGAGAAATACATAGAGATTTGATAGGCTTTGGTGTGATACACCATTGAGTGGATCAGTGCAGTACAAAATCATACATTCAATATGATGCTCATTTGTGTGCACACTGGCACATTTTTTAAAAGTGCATGGATGAGATAGAGAGATGACTCAGTAGTTAAGAGCACTTGGATGCTCTTCCAGAGGATCCAAATTGGGTTCCCATCAAAAGTCAGGCAACTAACTCAAGGACCACCAACAACCAGGTTGGGTAGATCTGATGTCTTCTGGTGTTCGTAGGCACTGGGATCAGAGGGGATACGTTCACACAGGCACATATACACATAAGTAATTAAAAGGTACATGGAACCCAAACCTTTAATTGCTGAAGAGAATCTGTGCAATAGCACATCTCTGTAATTCTAGCACTTTGGAGGATTCTAAGTTCAAGGCCAGCCTTGTTCACACAGCAAGAGCCTGTCTCCAATAACTCATACCATAAAGCCCTAGTTTCTCCTGCATAGAAAAAGGTAAATAAACATAACATCAGTGGTAGATGATTCTTGAATGGGAAGCAGTAGCATGAGGTCATACCTAGCTTTTTTTTTTCTTTTTAGTTAATTGCCTTAACACAATTTTAAAGAATATGAGCATGCAGGGTCTTCTCCCCAGCGATTGGCTCAGCCTGATGTTTGTCTGACACCAAGAAACGTTCTTGAGAAAGAGCATCAGTGAGTCATGGACCAGTGTGCCACACCCAGTGCCACACCCAGCCCTAAACACATGAAGAAACCAGACTGGTATGCCTGGTGCTGGAGAGAATGAGAGACTGGATGTAGCCCTACAAACACAAGAGACAGTGGGGTGATGCTTCTCATTGTGTTACTAAGGTTAAGTGGAAGAAAACAATAAGAGCCTATATTCTTCATCCTGGTTGTGTCCTGGTTGTGTTCCACTGCTCACTAGATACATCACATTGAGCAAGTCACCTCACTCAATACTACCATCTTTTGTTCAGCTATAAAACTAAGGTTGCAGTAAACACCTAACTACATGGAATTATGTGAGTTAAGTGAGCCTCATAACCACTGAAAGTCAGGCGTCACATTCAGGCTTATCCAGAGGCCTAGACAGTATATTCTGTCTCAGGCTTGTAAGACTAAAAAATCTAGCCAAGGAAACGTTGAGAACAGAGCCTGTGGTCCAGTGTGATGTCACTGGTATGGGAAACTAACTCAACAGAGAGCCTCACAGTTGCTAAGCTACTGCTTATGGCATTGAGTCAAACAGCCTCTCAGAATCGCCTCATCCAGCCCTCACGGTGTACACCAAAGGGTGACATTCAGGGCGGACCCTTCAGAGAAACCTGGCTCAGGACAGGGGCACCTTAAGCTACTTAATCCTCAGCCTTATTTTCTGAATCAAATCCATGCCCTGTTGGATAGAAGAGAAACAGATTCAGGTATGGGCTTTAGGGAAATGTGAAGGACAGACAGATGCTCTGTACCAGGAAGAACCAAGTCTATAGGAGCCATTCAGCCTTGAGTGGGGACATTCTCCACAGACCAGACGCTGGTTCCCTGGGTACAGATTTCCATGCATCATCGTCCCCATAAAGTCAGCAGCCAGCCTACAAACACAGCTTGTTTCTAGGCTGCATGCAGCTGTACCATCCCTTCCCACTGTGTTTGGAAATACAGAATCTATTCATCCCAAAGTCTCAGGTCCATAGGAGTTCTAAATACCTCAAGTCAGGATGTGATCAGCAGTCCAGTTCTTACCTCTAAGGAACCACTCCAAAGGCTGAAGCAGGGTTTCGAGTTCCAGGCCAAGACCCAGTGTGATAATCCACAAGAAAGATGTACAAAGAGGGAACGGCAACAGAAAAGGGACTAAAGGAAGAGGGCGGCGTGGTGGCCATGCCTGTCACCTCAGCACGAAGGAGGCAGAGTGGGGTCATGGGCAATCACCCCATTTAGAGGCCAGACAGGTCAGCAAGCTGGGGATATATATATATATACTCAAGAAAGAGAAGGGCTGGAGGCATAGCTCCTGCGCAGGACCTAAATTTGGTTCCAACACCTCCCACACACACTCACTACCGCTGTAACTCCACCTCCAAGAGGTCTGATACCCTCTTCTGGCCTCCGAGATGCACTTGGATGCACAAATTCATGCATATACACAATTATGCAGCTAAGCTGACCTTAAACTAGAACCTGAAATCCTGGCTCAAGCACTGGGGTTACAGGCAATGCTCCAGCAAGCTTTTATGTTAGAAGCCTAACCTACAAGCAAAATAGTTTTGATCCATACTTAATACCTAAACATAAGACTTCAAGGAGAAAATAAAAAAAAATCTTTGTGACATTAAATTATAATATTAAAACTACAGTAAAAATACAATCTATCTGTCGGTGGTGGTGCACACTTGTAATCCCAGCACTTGGGAGGCAGAGGCAGGCAGATCTTTGAGTTCGAGGCCAGCCTGGTGTTCCAGGACACCCAGGGCTACACAGAGAAACTCTGTTTCAAAGAAAGTAGGGGAAAAATAAACACACACACACACACACACACACACACATGTTTCATTTTTAAAAGTGTTCCATTGCATTTCTCTCCAACTAAGACATTTTTGATCTGGGTATAGAACTTGTAATCCTAGCACATAAGAGATGGAGGCAGAAAAATTTGGAGTTCCAAGCTAGCATAGATCACATGAAGCCCTGGGTCAAAAGGGGGAAGGGAACATGGAGAGATGGCTCAATTGTCAAGAACACTTGTTGCTCTTGTAGAGGACCAGGATTCATTTCTCAGCACCCACATGGTAGCTCACAAGCCATACCTACAGCTTCAGGGGATCCAATACCCTCTTCTGATTTCTACAGGCCCCCGGCATACATGTGGTGCACATGCAGGCAAAACACTCATACACACAAATTATTTTTTAAAAATTTAAAAACTAGAACTGGGCAGTGGTGGTGCACACTATAAATCCCAGGACTTGGGAGGGAGAGGTAGGCAACTATCTTGAGTTAGTGTTTGGGCTGGACCACAGAGCAGTTCTAGGGACAGCCACAGATACACAGAGAAACCCTGTCTCAAAAACAAACGAATTAAAATCTGGAACCAGGTGGTGGTTGTGCACACCTTTAATCCCAGCACTTGGAAGGCAGAGACAGGTAGATCTTTGAGTTCAAAACCAGCCTGGTCTTCAGAGTATATTCTTAGACAGCCAAAGATACTCAGAGAAACCATGTCTTGAAAAAAAAAATTTTTTTTTTTTAATTTGAGACTGGAAAAATGGCTCAGTAGTTAAGAGCACTTGAATGCCTTCCAGAGGTCCCGAGTTCAATTCCCAACACCCGGCTCATAACCATCTGTGTGGGACCTGACTCCCTCTCTGGTGTGCATGAAGAGAGCACTCATAAACATAAAATATATAAATAAAAAATAATTTTTTAAATTTAAAAACTGACAAGAAGTAGCTTAAAGAAGGAAGGACTTGTTGGCTCTCAAGTGGACAAGACACCATCCATCATGGTGGGGAAGGCACAGAGACAGAAAGGTGAGGTTCTTACATCTAACACCAAGGCCGAGATGATCAGGCTGGTCCCTGGCCTCCTTTTCATGCAGAGAATCATACTAGGGTACCCCAGGCCGTGGAATTGTAGGGCCCACATTTAAGGGGGATCTTCCCACTTTGGTTAACCCAATCCAAAGAATTCTTTGAGGGTATTCCCAGGTGCTTGGCTCTTAGAAGTCTAGATCCAGTGAGTGTCACCATCACGCTGTCCATGCTAAAGGCGTTCAAAGGCAACTGAACAAGCCAAGCAAAGTCACACAGGATTTTAACCCCAGCACTCAGGAGGCAGAAGTGGGTGGATTTCTGTGAGTCCAAGGTGAACCAAGGCTCCATAGTTTAATTCATATTTAAACACACACACACACACACACACACACACACGAGAGAGAGAGAGAGAGAGAGAGAGAGAGAGAGAGAGAGAGAGAGCAGCAAAAGCAACTGAGCATACATCAAAGCAATTCCATGATCTCATTTACTGGTCTGTAAACTGGAGAAGCTGAACTAGATGTTCTAGATGTTAGGGGGCTTTCCCTGGGACCCACATGCTCCTTTATGTTGAGTATATAGTTCACCTCAAAGAAGAAAAAGACTGCTAGGCATCTGTGAGATGCCTCGTAGCAGCTTTGCTGATGACAAGGAAATGTGCCAACATTATAAAACACCAGTGGGTAGCAAAGAAGAGAATCATTAACCCTGGATGCTTTTTTATCAGTAGCCCCACTTATGACTATAAAGTTAATTATAGGCATCTTAGAAAACATAGACTGTGAGAAAAGAGTTAAGAGCAGGGTTGCCTGCTTAGACCTTGCACGCATCTTAGGGATCCATAAGTAATGTGTTGGCCAAGCACTGACAGTGCAGCCACTAGGTGGCTTTTGTTAGTGACTGATGACTGTTAAAGCAGTTTGTCAGGTTTGATTCAAAAAACATTGGGGCTCATAATGTATGCCTGGCCTTATCGTGAGAGGCCCAACTTTCAGTTACCATGCTGGGCGCACAGCAGAGTACACCTATATGAGCGATCTGCATAACAGCCTTAGACTGTGATAGAATCCCTTGGGCAAAAGACATTCTACACTTGTTTCTGTAGAACACTGAAGGAAGTATTTCTGGGTGACTTGCCACAAGGAAGAACTTTAGAAGCCAATGTTGAATCTGTCTGAACCCGACGGATGCCTATCTTTTTTTCCTGATATTTTTGCTCAATAACTATGATGGTTTGAATATGCTTGGCCCAGGGAATGGCAATATTAGGAGGTGTGGCCTTGTTGAAGGAAGTGTGTCATTTTGGGGGTGAGCTTTGAGACCCTCCTCCTAGCTGCCTGGAAGATAGTCTTCTCCTGGCTGCCTTTGGATCAAGATGTAGAACTTTAGGTTCCTCTAGCCCCATATCAGCCTGGATGCTGCCATGCTTTCTACCATGGTGATAATGGACTGAACCTCTAAAACTGTAAGACAGTCCTAAAAATATTGTCCTTTATAAGAGTTGCTTTTGTCATGGTGTCTTTACACAGCAGTAAAACCCTAACTAAGGCAACAGGCAATGCTATAGTAAATTTTAGCAAGGATTTATTCATCTAGATTTCAGGGAGAATGGAAGTCATGTTCCTCAGTTGGTACGTTCATCTGCTCAAGCAAATAACCCCAACCCGTGCTTATGCAGGCAATGCTAATTAAATACACACACCCACACACCCACGCACGAACACACACATGCACCCACCCACCCACGCACGCACGCACGCACCCACCCACGCACGCACGCACACACACACACGCACACATGCACACACACGGGGTGGCGGAGTGTTGGAGAGTTGGCTCCTGAGTACGAGTACTTTCTCTTTTTATAGAGGGCCTGAGGTCCAGTCCCAGCACACATGGCCCATGGCCCACAACCACCTGTAACTCCTGCCTGAGCTTCCTGCTGCTCTGCTTGAGCTCCTGTCCTGACTTTCTTTGATGAAGAGCTGTGATGTGGATGCATAAGCTGAATGAACCTTTCCCTCCCTCCCAACTTGCCTTGGTCACAGTGTCTCACCACAGCAAGAGTAACTTTAAGAAGTCTGCTTCAGGAAGCCTCAGACTTGGGACCTAAGGTCTTCAACTGATTGAACGAGGCCCATCTTCATTATGGAGGGCAATCTGTTGTACTCAAGGTTTACTGATTTAAATGTTTCAAATTCTACTCAGCTTTACTAAAGATGGCGTTCTTGAATAATCATGCTTGGCTGGCACTTCAAGTAAGACTCAGGCAGTGGTCATCAGCAGCATACAGCTTTCAACTGGCCTTCTTGTGTAACTGTTGCGGTGAAAAGTTAATCTGCTTTGACTCCCTCGAATCTCCTCTGCACCCACCCAGGAGCTCTGGATTTGTGAGTGAAAGACACACACACACACACACACACACACACACACACACACACCAGCTTAATTGTGATTGCCTTCCTAGCTCAATAGCTGGGTACTTCCAAACCTCCCTGTGGCTAGCACACACTCCACCCCATGCCCCTTGTCCTGCCCCAGCCCTGTATTCCTGGCTTAACACCCTCTAAATCTATATTTTATCTTCTCTGCCCTGTTATCTTCTGAGCAGTCCCCTATAGGACCGCTTTCCCTTTCCACCTTTGGATGGCGGATGATTTCTCTCCTGCAGCTCTTAAATCTGACCTCTCTGCCTCTGAGTGATGGAGATTCTCCTCTCTCTCTCTCTTGCCCTCAGTCCCTTGCCCACACAATCCAAAAGAACCGCCTCCATCTTCCCTGCCCAGCCACTGGCTGTACTGCAATTCTTTATTACCAATCAAAGCCAACTGGGGGTGAGGACCCTCAGCATTTGGAAGCATGGCTTTTGGGAACCGAATTAAGATGAAAGCATTTGAACCATTTCCTAACAGTAGACCACCAAGATGAGGAGTCCACTGCAGAAGCCACAGGATCCTTATTTGGTGAGTGAGGGTTGACAGTTCACTTTAAGCATGCTGTTTAACAACCTTTTACAAGCCTACCCTGACTTTCAGGAAATGGAATGTGAATAGCAGAGCTATCCTTCTGAAGGGCCATTGTTTTTTAGAAAGGGAACCAATGCTCTACTGATGCCATCTCAGTGATGTCATTGTGAAGGTCAGGTCCTCACGGTCCCCTCCCCTCACACACACACACTGGCAAAACCAAATTTAGGAAATGAGGTCCTTCTTAGTTACTTTTCTATTGTTATGAAGAGACACTATGGCCAAGGCAACCCTTGTAAAAGACGGCATTTACATTTACAGCATTTAATTGGGGGCTTGCTAACAGTTTCAGAAGCTTAGTCTATTAGCATCATGACAGGGAGCATGGTGGTGGGGAACATGGTGGCAGGCAGGTATGGTGGTGGAGAAGTGGTTGAAAACTAATCGATGGGAAAGAGGGGAGAGAGACAGAGACACAGAGAGAGACACAGAGACAGACAGACAGACAGAGACAGACAGACAGAAACACTGGGCCTGCTGCAGGCTTTTGTAACCTCAAAGTCCACCACCCACACTTCCTGTAACAAGCCACACCTCCGAATCCTTCTCAAAATGTGCCACTTTTTGATGATGAAGCATTCAAATATATGAGCCTATGGAGGCCATTCTTATTCAAACAACCACAAAGTCCAACAGGTTTTAAAGGAGTTGAGGACAAGACACAAATTAGTCTGATTGTTCCCACACCTCAAAGTGTTTGGGCTGCAGTGGCTCTGTGTGTCATGGGGGAATTCTTTCTGGGAGCCAAGAAGATCTTAAAACTAGAACGAAAAGACACCCCCCCAACTTCCCTCCACCCCAAGCTTGGGAAACATTGTGTGAGTGGCACCTCCTCCCCCTCCACTAAAAAGCAGAGAAAGTGGCCTGGCTTGATGATGCAAGCCTTTAATCTCAGCACTCTGGAAGCAGAGGCAGGTGGACTCCTGTGAGCTTGAGGATAGACTGGTCTCCATAGAAAATTCCAGAACAACCAGAGCTTAAGCTACATTAGATAGATGGAGAGATAGATAGATAGACAGACAGATAGATAGATACAAGAAAGTGTCCTTCATGCTGACAACATAGCATAGCTAAAACACACAAAACAAACAAACAAATAAACAAAAAACCCCATGGCTGAGCATGATGGGGCATGCTTGCATTTCCAGTACTGGGGAGGAGGTTTGAGAATCAGGAGTCCAAGGTCATCCTTGCCCACTTGGGACCCCATTCAAACAGCAACAAGCATCAATAAAACCATCTTTTAAAAAAATATATTTATTTAATGTATGTATATGAGTCCACTGCAGCTGTCTTCAGACACACCAGGAAAGGGCATCAGATCCCATTAGAAATGGTTGTGAGCCACCATGTGGGTGCTGGGAATTGAACTCAGGACCTCTGGAAGAGCTGTCGGTGCTCTTAACCACTGAGCCATGCCTCCAGACCCAATAAAACCATCTTAATGAATGTTTTTTTTTTGTTGTTCCAACTTAAAGTATGTAGTTAAAGTTGAAATTCTTCTTTATCATAAGAAAATATATCATTTTATTTTATAATAGTCTAATATTGTATGACAGTGAATGGAAACCAATTAATTAACTAATTAGTTAAAATATCTTCACAGCAATGGATAGATGTCTTTGATCAAACAACTGGACACCGTTGCCTATCCAAGTTGACTTGTTAAATTATCCATCACAGGTTTAAGTGTTCTTATTTAAAGAGGAAAGGACAGATGGAGACAAAAAAGTAATTTATTCAAGATTGATAATAACCCCAGCATGGGCCTCCCAAAGTGAAAAGCCAGCCCAAGTGGGTTGGAAATCCCTGTCCCAGCCATGCAAGTGTGGCACTGACCAGAAGAGGGCGCTGTCTCCTGCTTGTGCAACAATCCTCTTGGGAACCAACATGCCTGGAAACGATGATGCTTTCAAACAATTATTTTTTAGAGCTCTTGATTTAGTATACCATATAACTTTTGGTCTTTCATTATAGCACCAAAGCATCTCATTGGCAGTACTGAACCACTGAGTTAACAGTGTATGAAGGCGTGGACCAACTTTGCCATGTGACTTTTCCGGAGAGATACAATTGGTCCAACCAGGCAGACCCCAGCCTGAGGGCTTTTCCAGACTAAGGCTAACTCAGGCTGGTGCTAGAGGGAAGAAGCAGCTTGCCTTATTTGCCAACTGAGGGGGGGAAAAAAGGAATCTTCTAGCCAAGACTAAGGGAATCCCCTCATTATGCCTGGCAGTACAGCCCTAGTGAGCAGAACAACCACATCTAACCCGGTTTCTTAATTAGAAATGGAAGCCCACATACATCTAATAACCCCTTAGCTTTCGTTGATAATTAAAAGCTTCCACTTTAATGACAGCTCACATTTCTGCTATGTGCGTGTTTGCAGAGGGTTCTTCCGGCACACATCAAGGAGCAAAGGCACTAATTATTTCCAGTTTACAGCTGAGGAAACATGGAAGGTAAATGGTTTGCTTTGGCTTCCTGTTAGCAAAGCCTGGGAGGTGACCAGAAATCTGGGGCCTGATGCTAGCTCTGTGTTCCATCCCTTATCAAGAATATACTCCTATTCCCCCCACACACACCTAGTGTCCATTAACGATGAATGTCTGCATAGGGTACGTGAGGTGAGAGCTCGTCTTTTTGGATTGTGCCCAGCATGCACATAACAGCCAAAGACAAGCACACAAACATATGCACAGCAGTGTATTCGTCTTGCTGTCGTTATTGTTTGGTTGTTTTGCTGTTGTTGTTGTTTAGTGTTTTGTTTGTTTTGTTGGTTGGTTTGGTTTTTTGAGACAGTTTCTCCATGTAGCCCTGCTGTCCTTTACTCTGCAGTCAAGTCTGGCCTCAAGCTCAGAGATCCACCTGCTTCTGCCTCCCGAGTGCGCAGGTTTAAAAACATGCACCACCACACCCAGTATTTTTACTTACTTCGTTTCTCCCCTGTTTTTGTTTGCATCTTTTTCCTTTTATAGGTTTATTTTCAGGCTCTTTTCTAATGTGTTTGAGTGTTTTGCCTGTGTATATGTATGTGTACCACTTGTTTGCTGGTGCCCCAGGAAGCCAGAAGAAGGCATTGGATTCCCAGGACTGGAGTTGCAGGCAACCATGTAGTTGCTGGGATTTGAACTCAGGACCTCTGGCAGAGCAGTCAGTGCTCTTAACCACTGAGCCATCCCTCCAGCTCCTTGTCTTCCTTTTTCTTTTTAATTTTTGGTTTTCCCTTTCCGTTTAAACATGGAGTCTCTCACTGAGATTGGAGCTCATCAATGGACAGGCAGGCTGACCAGAGAACTTCAGAGATCTCCTGCCTCTCCTCCTCACTCTTGGATTGCAGGCACAGGCTACCACACCCAACTTTTATTATGAATGCTCATAATAAAAGATCTAACTCTTCCTGAAAAGGTTCGAATGGCACCTCCCATCAGGAGGTACAGGGAGCAGCCAGCTTGGCTCATCAGGTAAAGGTGCTTTTACCTGGTGACCTGAGTTCATTCCCAGAACTCACGAAGAGGGGTAAGGGGAGAACCAACTCACAAAGTTGTCTTCTGACCTCCATGCACAACCACTCACACATGCAACTGTAATAGTAATTATTACTGTTTTAAAAGCTTATGCCTAACCAGGCCTGGTGCAAGCCACTAGGCTTCTTATAACCAACAGATATTGTGATTAAAGTCTAGGTTGGTTGGTCTATTTGAATCACTACAGGTACCAAGTCCTACAATTAAAACAAAATTAGCATGGCTGGGGGCCGGAGGTGGAGCACATCTTTAATCCCAGCACTCAGGAGGCAAAGGCAGGTGGATCTCTGTGAGTTTGAGGCCAGCCTAGTCCACAGAGTGAGCTCTAATGCAGCTAAGGCTACATAGAAAAAAAAAACTATCTGGAAAACAGTTTTTATTTCTATTTTGGTGGCCAAATCTCACATTGGCTTTCCCCGTGTATCTGAGGATGACCTTGAATTCCTGACCCTCCTGCTTGTAGCTCCCTTGGTGCTCCATAAGTCAAGCTCTTACCTGATGCTGAAGGTTGAGCCCAGTGTTTCATTCATGGCAGGGAAACATTTTACCAACTGAGCCACATCTCCAACTCTATACAATTAAGAAAGGACTTACTGGGCTGGTGAGGTGGCTCAGTGGGTAAGAGCACTGACTGCTCTTTGGAAGGTCCTGAGTTCAAATCCCAGCAACCACATGGTGGCTCACAACCACCCATAATGAGATCTGAAACCCTCTTCTGGTGTGTCTGAACGCAGCTACAGTGTACTTATTTATAATAATAAATAAATCTTTGGGCCGGAGTAAGCCGAAGTCCTAAATTCCCAACAACCACATGAAGGCTCACAACCATCTGTACAGCTAGAATGTACTCATATACATAAAATAAATAAATCTTTTTTAAAAAAGAAAGACCTACCTTTATTATTTAAGTTCCGTGTGAGTGTGTGTGTGTATGTGTGTGTGTGTGTGTGTGTGTGGTCATGAGTCCAGGGGCCTGTGGAGGTTGAAGGCCAGAGGCATTCCCCTGGAGCTGGCTGCTATTAGGGACAATTGCAAGCCACATGATGTGGGTGCTGGGGACCAAACAAGTCCTCTGGAAGATCAGTAAGTCTTCGTAATCATTGAGGAGAGAAATGTATACTGTTGTTCAGAGAGGGGTATACTTGTAGCCTGATGCAGGTAGGGGCCCAGGGGAGTTCTGGGGTTACTAGACGTATTGTTTGCAGAAGTGTGTGTGTCTGTGTGTGTGCGTGTGTCTGTGTGTGTGTGTGTGTGTGTGTGTGCATAATACGTGCAGGTAAAGGAAGTAGGCTGCGAGTAGGTGATTAACCCAAACAAGTAGAGTACCATGTTTGTAAATTATTCCCTGTGCTTACCTGCCTCAGCGATACAAACTGACATTTTTGGAGACAGTATCTCTCACTGAACCTGATTAGAGGTCAGCATAGCAAGATCTCATATCAAAAAAGGAAACAGTAGGCGGGGAGGTGGGCAAAGTGCTTGCCATGCAAGGATGAGGATCTGAGTTTGGGTCCCCAGCACTCACTTAAAAGCAGAGTCTGGTAGCACATGCCTGCAATCCCAGCACTTCAAGGATGGAGAAAGGCAGAACCCGCAGTCCCACTGGCCAGCCAGTGCAGCCAGAGTGCAGCGTTCCAGGTTCAGAGAGAGACCATCAAAACAGAAGATGGAGGATGCTGGAGGGATGGCTCAGTGGTTAGGAACATACATCGTCTGCTTTTGCTGAGGACCCAGGTTAGGAAAGGCAGTTTACAGCTGCCTGTAACTCCAGTCCCAGGGGATATGATGCCCTTTTCTGATTTCTAAGGTGCACCCACAGGCACACATAATTACACTCGGGCATACAAAATACAAAGTGTAAAAAGGGGAAGAGCAATAAAAGAATATATAGCTGGAGTGAAAAACTAGTCTTCACATGCAGGTACAGGCAAGGGAGTGCTCATGCGTGCACACACACACACATATATACACACTCACAAATAATCCTAACATTTTCTAAAGAAAGAAAACCCTCCCACCACCACCGCCACCACACAAGCAATCCGCAGAGCCTCTCATTGCTAGTGGGAGCCCTCCAGTGGTGAGCCCACGGGTGAGTGCACCCACCTACTCACACTTTCGTGCCTTGTAATCCTGGGCTGCGGCTTTGCCTTGGATCCTGTTCATACAATCCTTAAAAGGAAATTTGCTCAGACCGGTATCTAATCCGACAGAGTTAGCTGAACAAGACAAACAAAAGGATTCAAGAATGAGACAGCTCCCAGGCCAGACAGCTTCTAAGAATCCCAACTGACTGGCTCAGTCAGCATTTCTGGGGAAGCAGAAGAGAAGCATAGAAAACAACTGGGCTGAGCAAGGCTCAGTACTAGAGCTCTCAGAAGCCCTGATCCTCAGCTCCACCATAACAAACAAATGAACAAATGAATGAATGAAGCTTGATTGGCTAAGCTTAGTCAACCAATTATTTACTTTACTTACTTATTGGTGTGTGTGTGTGTGTGTGTGTGTGTGTGTGTGTGTGTGTGTAACTAAACATGTGAGTGTAACTAAAATCAAGGTTAAGAACCATCGCCTCTAGGTCTAAATGGGACACCCCCAAATTCAGCAGCAATGCACCCAGCTTGCTTTGGAGGTGTTCGACTGGAGCTGAACAAGGTCCGTTTCCTGGCCACCTTCTTGTCTTTGTCTCTCGACAAAGGTTGCGGCTTGGGTAGGAGGCCAATCATGAGTCTGACATAATGGCCAATACATCTTCCCATAGCCAGCAGCAGGTACACTCATTAAGCTGCAGGGGTTGAAACAATTGAGGTAGGAGTTGCTGGCACTGGACTGGGTCAGGACAGTAGTAAGAGGCAACACAATAGACCTGCGTAGCTGAGCCCCTGACCTATAGGACCTGTTTAGCTGGGCCCCTGACCAATAGGACTTGCCTAGCTGGGTTCCTGAGCCAAAGACAGATTTGAGGAATTGGAGCAAAATCCTGGAATATGTCTAGCCTGACGTGAAAAGATACACCTGTTACTTGCTGGCTGGTCTTGCTACTGGGCAAAAGCAACACGCTCAGGGTGGGGCTGGCACTGGAGAGTCCAGCAAAAGGCCCGTGTCATCTGTAAGTCTGTTTAGAAGGCACAAGGGCTGATCTGCTGTTGGACAGAAGGAATCAAGCATGCACACATAGGGGAAAGGTGGAGAGTAAACGAGTCATCCAGAGGTACAGGATGACCCCTTGATGCCCAGTATTCCCAGAGCACAGGAGAGGAGCAGGAACGGCTGGATACTAACCAGGCCTCCCTTGGAACTGTCTCCCTCCCGCCAGGATCAGTGCCTGCCCTCTGCTCCCCCACTAACCAAATCCCACTTGGCTTGGTAAGCAATGCCATCTTGGTTACCCTCTGCTCAAGTGCAGAATCCTGAAAGGAAAGGCACTTCAGTTCAACAAGTCTGTGGAGTTAGTTCATCAATTATTCAACCCATTTGAGTCGGATGCATTGGGAAACGAGATCTGTTCAGGTGACAAAAAAGACTCTGTTAAAACTCCAACTTTGGTCACTAGAAAGGGAGCTGGAGCTGAGGCAGGAGGATAGCAGAAAGATCTACAACACTTCCACTACCCTTGAGGAGCTTTTAGCTTCGTTGGTGGGAAATACCCAATGAACAGGCCCACGCACTGCCAACGTGGTGCTGGCAGGTCTGACCTCCCACCCCCCACCCCCGCTTCTCCTTTGGTCAACCAGATTCCATTTCTAAAGCCAGCCACGCAAGGTCTAGTCCCTTATTTGGCCACTTCCTTGTGCTTGACTAAAACTCCAAAGTCTGCCAATCAAAATTTATTATTTCGATACTCTGGCTAACCTGTTTAATCAGGACTTACCAACTCAACCCAGCATAGACTCCCTCCCCCCTTTCTCTTTAAAACCCACTCCTACAGACACACCTGCTGTCTTTGTCTGATCCAGAGGCAGTTCCCCCTGCCCCTCCCCACCCCACCGCCCCTTGTCCCTCTGGGGTGCTCTCCTTTGTGCTGAGAACTTGTTGTCTGGATGTGTGCTGTATAGCCTCCATGGCAGAGCTAGCAAGTGTTACTAAGGGCCCCAGTGAAGATGGGAGCTGAGTGTGGCTGTGTCAAAGAGCCCTTTCACATGTTCTCATGGCTGAACCACACTGACTCTTTGATTCAGAGGTCCAGAAAGTCAGCTATTACAACCCCATGGTTTTCTAAATATTAACATGGGTGTAACTTCCTGGTTCTGAGGCCTCGCCTTGGTTCCTACCCTCCAGAGTCCTTCCTAGGTTGTATTAAAGGGAGTCATTCATAAGTGTTTGCAGGGTGCTTGGGGGCCCACCCACCTCCTCTGCTTATTTTCTCCACTCTGTCCACTTGCCAAGTCCTGGTGGTGGGCTAAGTGGTTTCACATTTGCTCAACTGTTTGTCACAGTAAAGCTCACAAGGCACCAGTCAGTCAGTCAGTGGGAAGGGAAGACTGTGAGCATCCAAGGCAGCCAGTTGAGGGGATGCTCCCAAGGTCAGATCCAAACCAGATTAGCGAGTTCAAGTTCGAGGCCACTGTGGGCTACATGAGGCAATGTTTCAAAACAACAAAGAAAGACAGAAGAAAAAAAAAAGGTTAAAAGTGTTAGGCTTGGGAAATTAGAGAGGAGACCCAGAAGGGTGAAAATAGGGAATGAGGATGATGGGAGTTGGGAACTCTGAGGGCACATGGGACAGGAAAGATGCAAAGGGCTCTCAGGAAAGGGCTACAAGGGGGATCAGAGCAGCAGAGACAGACAGGGAGGCGAGGGGAAGAAGCATTGAGACACTTAGATTGTAAAATGCCATAATGGCCTCTAATGCCTTGTATGCTAATTTTACACTTTAAAAAGTTTAATACTTTTTTTAAAAAAGATTTATTTATTTATCATATATAAGTACACTGTAGCTGTGTTCAGACACACCAGAAGAGGGCATCAGATCCCATTACAGATGGTTGTGAGCCACCATGTGGTTGCTGGGATTTGAACTCAGGAACTCTGGAAGAGCAGTCGGTGTTCTTAACCACTGAGCCATCTCTCCAGCCCAGTTTAATACTTTTGAGACTTCATTTATTTCTATTTCATTTGTATGCGTGTTTGTCTGAATGTATGTCTGTGTCCAAGAAAGCAAGAAGAAGGCATTGGGTGCTTTGGGACGAGACTTACAGACAGTTGTGAGCGGCCACGTAAGTGCTGGGAAATGAATTCAGTCCTCTGGAAGAACAGCCAGTCTCTCCAGCCCACTACTTTTTATTATTAATTAATTAATTTATTTATTTATTTATTTATTTATTTATTTATTTATTTATTGTTTGGGTTTTTTTCCAGACTGAGTTTTTCTGTGTAGCCCTGGCTATCCTGGAATTCACTCTGTATAGACCAGGCTGGCCTTTAAACTCACAGACCGGCTTGCCTCTGCCTCCCGAGTACTAAGATTAAAGGCTGGATCCAAAATTTGCACAATATAGATGTGTAGAAATCAAATCAGTGCCGGGCAGTGGTGGCGCATGCTTTTAATCCCAGCACTTGGGAGGCAGAGACAGGTGGATTTCTGAGTTGGAGGCCAGCCTGGTCTACAGAGTGAGTTCCAGGACAGCCAGGGCTATACAGAGAAACCCTGTCTTGAAAAACCAAAAAAGAAGAAATCAAATTAGCATCAAACTTGTAGGTACCAATTCTGCATCAAGCTTCATGATGACACGTGGTTGGGAAAAGCATTCCGAGTTGAACTGCAAAACAAACCTTGAGAAGCCACAGAAGGGAATTGGAGGACCAGTGACAGGGCAGTGCTGGAGTTTAGACACACTGGAAGATGGACGGCTAGTTCCTGTTCCAGATCTGTCACAGACACTGGAGCACTGGCTGCCTCTGACTTGGGGTGACTGACTAGACAGAAACACTAAAGAAGCTTTCTGGAAAAAAGAAAAAAAGAAAACACCTGAGATTGGTCAGGACCATAGAAGGCAGTGCGCTACAGCAGTGAACCTGCAGGATTTCATACTTGGAATTGTATCTTTTGGATATGAAGAGTCCTTGCTGTACTGGAACTAGAACTAGCAGTATAAATTCACGTTTCCTGATATATACCCGTGCCTCAGTGTCTTTTTGTTTTGTTTTGTTTTGCTCTTTGTTTCTTGACATAAGGTCTTTCTAGTGCATAGCTCTGGCTCTCCTAGAACTTGCTATGTTGACTAGCCTCAAACTCACAGAGATCAACCAGCCTCCATCTCCTGAGTGCTGGGATTAAAGATCCACACTATAACACTGGTCTCCCCCCAAAAAAACAAACAAACAAACAAAACCCACAAACCTGTAAAGCCGGGCGGTGGTGGTGCACGCCTTTAATCTCAGCACTTGGGAGGCAGAGGCAGGTGGATTTCTGAGTTCGAGGCCAGCCTGGTCTATAGAGTGAGTTCCAGGACAGCCAGGGCTACACAGAGAAACCCTGTCTTGAAAAACCAAAAAAAAAAAAAAAAAAAAAAAAAAAAAAAAAAAACAAACAAAAAACCCCACTGGTCTCTGTTTCTATGTGTATGTGCATGTGCACATGTGGACATATATACCTCGGGCTCGTAATTCAATGTTGGAGCCGTCAGGCAGAGACACCAGTAGAGTGTAGTTAGCAACCAGGTACCATTTTTTCTTCATTTTCTTTTCATTGAAAATAATTTTTCTAACAATATATTCTGACCATGGCTTCCTCTCCCTTATTTCCTCCTGGATCCTCTTCATATATTCCCCCTCCACCAATCCAACTTCATGCTTTCTCTCTCTCTTTTTAGAAAACAAGTAGCCAAATGAAGATAAACCAAACAAGACAAAAATTTTAAAAAAAGAAGAAAAACTTTTAGAAACACACACACACACACACATACATGCTCATTAAAAAAAAACATAAAAACATAGAATTGGAAACCATGTATACATGTAAAAGACCAGTAAGGTTTTTAAAAATGCACCCAAAAGGCAGTATAAAGCAAAATAGCTCCCAAAACACCATTGAATTCTTTCTGTGTTGGCCATCTACTGCTGGGCATTGGGCCTGCCATCAAGTGTATACACAATGAGAGATTCCATACAGAACTAATTTCTCTTCAAGCAGCTGTCAGTTAGAGATAGCCTCTTAGTTAAGGATGGGAACTAATGTCCACCTCCCTCTCCCAGCACTGGGGCCATACCTGGCTTGTACCTGTGCAGATGTGTGTGTGCTGCCACAGGCTCTGTGTGTGCATATGTATGTCAGTATGTTGTGTCTGGAGGACATTGTTTCCTTAGTGTCCCCCATCCCACCTGGCTCTTACCATCTTTCTGCCTCCTAGTCTGCATACTTCTCTGAGTCCTGAGGGGAGGAATTTGATAAAGACATCCCCTCTAGATTGAGTTTTCCAAGGTCTCTTGATCGCCGATATTGGTCAGGTGTGGGTCTCTGCATCAGTTCCTGTCTACTGTAGGAGGAAGCTCTTCTGATGATGGCTGAACAAGACTGATCTGGTGTGGCTCTACATACCAATTTCTAAACAGCAAACGGGATCTTTGAGAACTGGCTTGCTGTTGATTTGGGCTAGGCAGACTGAAGGCTGAACCAGAAAGTAAGCAGTGCTCAAAGAATTGTCATTCTTTGAGGCTGATCTGGAAGACCTTGGAAAGCAGTGTGGGTGGGTTACCACTGGTCAAAAGTGGGAGAAACATCACAATAAGTAATGTTGCCTGTACCTCATTGAGTAAGGATCTTTACTGATTCAGTAATATTCAGCAAACAAGTAATTTGATATAATGCAATACATAAATGAAAAGCCAGGATGAAGGAGACCTTCATTACAAGAAAATGTCAATAAACACAGGATGGTGGAGGTGGAAAGTCAAGAGTGAAAGCATAACCTCGTGAAAGTTTGGTAAGAAAGAAGCAACTATAACTGCCCTCCCCATCCTCAGAGTCTGTGTCTTTGGACTGAGCCAACTGCAGATCAAAACTATCTTACTTGTTCCCTTACTTGTGTCAAACATTGTATCTGTTTTCCTTGCCTGTTGTAAATGATACACTGTGATAGTCATTTATAGTAGGTAACAAATCTAAAGAAGACTTGAGGTACACGGAGCAGCCACCACAGGGCCACTGCTCTCTAATTCCAGTGTGAGTGTGCCCAGTTCCATCTGCAGAGGAGAGATGCTCTCCTTGGTAAAGCACCCAGGAAACTCTGGACAACAGAAGCTGCTGGGAGAATGTACCCTCTGCAGGAGGGGTGAAGATATTTCATTGTTAGAGGTCTGGGGTTTAAAAGCAGAAAGCTTGCCTCCTGTGTGAGACCCTGAGTCTGACACTCTGAACCTGAAAAACACAAAACAAACAACCCAAGCCTGAGACACGACAACTACACATGTAACCACCAGCTGTTAGGGAGGCAGAGGCAGCAGAGTCAAAAGTTCAAGGCTGTCTCAAAAAACAACCAACAAAAAGTAAGTAAGCATAAGGGCCAGAAATGTAGCTCGGTGGATGGATGCTTGCCTAGTAAGTGAGAGGCTCTGGATTCATGATTGCATTCACACACTCTATGGTGAGGGGTTACACAGGAATTCAAAAGAGAGCTGTGCCTTGGCGAGCCCAGCTTCAGACCCCGTGCAGGAAGACACTTAGGCCTGCCTTGTTGGTCCTGTGCTATGGTTACAAAGATGACAGGAACAGTGTAGACAGACTTGGCACACAGCAAAATGGTGCTTTAGAAAGGTAAAAGGGAAACCCCATGTTAGGATGAGGTGTATAATTTTAATTGGGCATGTTAATTAGGTGAGCCAAAGGGGCTTTTGATTGCTGGACTTCACTACTTTGATAGCTGGACCTTGGTAATCAGCCTCAGGAGGAGGAAGTAGCCAAATAAGGGAATAGACCTTAGGAATGTAATCTAAGGGATTTAGTAAGACAGAGGGAATGGGAGAGAAGGGCAAGGCCTGCCAGAGTCCCTTCATGTAGTATTTGGACTTTCCAATGTAAGTAAAATTTGTATTGAGAGCAACTAATTGGCATTGGTAGCATTTTATAAGAAAATAGAGTCCATCTATTTACTATGCTTTTCAGAACTAGCCTGCATGGAAATACTCATTTTTAGTTTTGGTTTTGTGTGTGTGTGTGTGTGTGTGTGTGTGTCTTTGTGTGTGTCTCTGTATGTACATATGTATGTATGTATATATGCATGCATGCATGCATGAATCTATGTGTCTCTGTGAGTGTGTCTATGTGTGTATGCATCTGTGTGTTTGTGTATATGTCTCTGCATGTTCATGGGTGTATGTGTGTCTGTGTGCATGTGTGTCTGTGTGTGCATGCATATGTGTGCTTGTGTATACATGTATGTCTCTGTGTGTGCAAGTGTGTGCATGCCTCTGCAGAGGCCACAAGAAAAATCAGGAAGTGCTCTTAACAGTTGAGCTATTTTTCCAGCCCCAGAAAATGCTCAGATGTATTTATTTATTTATTTTATGTATATAAGTACACTGGAGCTCAACAGATGGTTGTGAGCCACCATGTGGTTGCTGGGAACTGAACTCAGGACCTCTGGAAGAGCAGTCAGTGCTCTTAACCACTGAGCCATCTCTCCAGCCCCGAAAAATGCTCATTTTTAATATTGTTCATTTTCTGTGCTTATAAGTTTGTTATTAAAATGTGAAAACTACTTTTTATTTTTATTTATTTACTTTTGATTCTTCAGCAGAGGTAGCAAGAAAGATCATTTATTGTACATGATTTACACTTGGTCACACGTGAAAACAGATTCGTCCAGAATGCCACAGGTGCATGCGGGGCAGAGAGCCAGGGGGACTGTTTTGGTGCAAGGAAGGCAGTCAGTCTCTTAGGTGGTCTTGGGGAGCTGACAGTGATGCCCCAGATCTGCTGAGATTTATTATGGACAGCAGCGTAGAGTCCAAGAACTTGAGCCAGCATCCCGGCCTTCAGCATCCATTCTCTCTGCTCCCAGCCTTGGTGGATGCACAGGCTATTGTACTTGGGCCTCTGCCTCATCCTATCTTGTGCTTCAACCTGTGCTTTTGCTTTTCATGACTCAGGAATTTCAAGGAAGATAGTGCTAAGCCCAAGAAAGCTCCTTTTTTATTTTCTAAAGCTTATTTATTTTATGTGTATAGGTGTTTTGATTGCATGTATGTCTATGTGCCACATGTGTAGCTGGTGCCAGAAGAGGATGTCAGGTCCCCTGGAACAATTGTGAGCTGCCATATGGATACTGGGGATTTAACGTGGGTCCTTTGGAAGAGCAGCCAGTGCTTCTAACCACTGAGCCATCTCTCAGCCCAAACTATTAAATTTTTTAAAAATCAATGAAATTTATAGCTGGAGGTAAAAGTGATGGTGGACATGTGATCCCAGCACTCCAGAAACGCATGAAGAAGAATCACAAGTCCAAGGCCAGCCTAGGCTACACAGGAAGGAGAATCACACCTCTGAGGGTAGCCTAGGCTACATAGCAAGATTTTGTTCCCTCCTTCAACCTCCCAAAAAAGCAAGGAAGGAAGGAAGGAAGGAAGGAAGGAAGGAAGGAAGGAAGGAAGGAAGGAAAGAAGGAAAGAAGGAAGGAAGGAAGAAGGAAAGGAAAGGAAAGGAAAGGAAAGGAAAGGAAAGGAAAGGAAAGGAAGGAAGTAGAGCCAGGGATAGAGCTCAGTTGGAAGAGAAGTTGACTGTCATGTACAAAGCCCTGGGCCAGATGCCAGCCCTCTTATAAGACATGAGTGGTGACACACACCTGTAGTCTTAGCACTTGGGAAGTGATAGCAGAGGGACTGGAAACTCACCTCCATCCTTGGCAGCATATCCAGTTCCAGGCCATCGGGAAGGCTGTGTGCATGCTCTGTAGGAATACCATGTCCTTGCTAGGGACTCCAGTCTTCACCTAATTTGCTGCTCACAGCAAGCCTTGGGCTAATAAGCTCTCTCACAGGGAGTGGCCAACGGTACTTAATGAAGTCACCTAAGAGCTGTGTTTTAGTATAGGCCAGCATCTAATATCATATGCTCAGAGAGGGACACATGATTGCCCCTGTGATAGCTCTGCCCAAAAGGCCCAGAAGGCATGTCCTGCATCCACTCATGAGGAGACACAAGGCAAGCCCAAATCCAAAGACATTCTACAAATGACTGACTGAAAAATCTGAAAACTGTCAGAGTAAGGAAACAAAAAGAGTCTCACAAACTGTTCCAGTATAAAAGAGCATAAATAGACTTAGCAACAAAATGTTGTATGGTTTTTGGAAATCCTAGACTCAGGAGAAAAACAAAAACCAAGGTGATCTCTGGAGCCATCAAAGAAAGAAATAAGGATAATGGTTAATTCTGATTGTATTAACTGCACTGTGGTTGTGCAAAGAACACAGTTCGTAAAAGCTAGATGAGGTGGTACACGTCTATCTATAATCCTAGCATTTAGGAGCTAGAGGCTGAAGGATGAGAAGTTCAAGGCCAGCCTTGGCTACAGGAGTTCATATCACAGAAAACAAAACAGAACAGAATGTCTGTCTTTTCTTGTGTTGGAAAATGCAACACAACACTGAGGTGTTTATTGGTAAATGTCACCCTGTCTCTCCTAACTCTTGAGTGGCTTGAGAAATTGTGGGGTCTGTAGAAAGTATTTGTGTCCCAGACACTTCCTGCTACAGAAGTCCCATGAGCATAGGTTAGCTGTCACAAGAGTGGACAGCTATAATGTACCCTGTCCCTGCTTTCTTCCTGTTCTTATTACAAAGAATCTGTTTGCATTTCTGCTTTTCTTTGTGCATTAAACCAGCACAGAGCTCAAATATCTCTTGAAATTCCTAAAACTATGAGCCAAAATAAACCTTTTTTCTCTATTAATGAATCACTATCAGGTGCTCTGCTGTCACAACAGAAAATGAACTCATTACTGGGAAATAAGAACTATGTGAGGGGCTGGACCGATGGCTCAGCAGTTAAGAATGCTGACTGCTCTTGCAAAAAGGACCTGAATTTGGTTTTCAGTATCAGGCTGCTCACAACCGTAGCTCTAGTTCCAGGGGATCTAATGCCCTCTGTCTTCTGTGGACATTTGCACAAACATTGTGCACATAAAACTCACACATAACCAGAAGTAAAAATAATAAATGCTGGGCTGGGTAGAGTGGACATTGCATGTACTTCAGGCACACTAGAGGCAGAGACAAGCAGATCTCTCTGTGTTTAGAGACAGCCAAGACTAAACAATGAGATACTTATAAAATGAATTCTTTGTATTGTTCTTTCTTGCCATTTTTTTCTGAATGACAGAAATTATATAAATTAAAAGCGAAGCAGCCTGTGGATGTGGTCAGAAGACAAGTACTCTAACTCTGTCAGTTTGAAGGTGTATGCTTCTTGCTGGGGCCAGAGAACGGTGGTGAAGTAAGGCACTTTGAGACCTGTGGGAAGGAGCAGGTTGACACTCTCCAAAGCAGGCTTAGTGGCTGGAGCATTTGCTGTGCAAATTCTGTCAGCTCTGGATCTGAGGCTAGGACAGGACAGTTCCTGGCAGCGCCATCATGCCCTGAGAACAGAGGTCTTGCAGCTGTTTTGTGTCAGATGACTCATAGGCTCCATGTAGCCAACAGTAAACAAATGTGCCCTAGGTAAATATGGGGACTGTGTTGCTGTCTTCCATAAAAGTAGTTATTGTCCAAGCTTGCTTTTGTTACAGCCCATTAATAAATAGAATGATTAATTTTTTTTGCAAAGAAACCCGAATTTTTAAAAACAATATGGTCATCTTTACCTAAGAGCATGGCCTGGGAATGTTCCTCTGTTTAATGGTAGAGACATACGCTTTCTCTAAGCAGCAGTTCCTCTCTGAGAAGTATAGGAACTCAGGGCCACTTCTGTGGCCTTTACCTGATGCCGGTTGCCCCCTCTCCTACATCTCTGTCTTGCCTCAGTCTCTGCATTGCTAGTGATACAATTCCTACCATGCTGTTGCTTTTGGGAGCTGGGGTGGAGTGTAGAGATTGGCCAGTGGCTGTTTTGGTTGCTTTTACTAACTTGTCACAAGCAAGAGTCATCTTGCAAGAAGGATGCTGGGCAGTGGTGCCACATGCCTTTAAGCCCAGTACTTGGGAGGCAGAGGCAGGCGGATTTCTGAGTTCAAGGCCAGCCTGGTCTACAGAGTGAGTTCCAGGACAGCCAGGGCTATACAGAGAAATTATTTTGAAAAAAACCAAAAAAACAAACAAAAAAAAAAGGAACATCAACCTCAACCAAGGGGTGACCTCCAACAGCCTGTAAGCAAGTCTGTGGGACATTTTTCTTAATAATGATTTGTGGTGGCCCTGCTGTGTTCTTGAAAGAACTCAAATCCGAAACCAGAGACTTAGCTCGCTGGGGG
>NW_022196915.1:34036738-34055956 GCF_008632895.1 Mastomys coucha
GACCTCAAGTTCCCGTTCGTGGAGCTCCCACGGGATGAAGTGAAGCTAGGAGCTCGGCTTCCTTCAATGATTGGTTTGGGAGGCAGGTGGTCCTGGAGGTGTAAGAAAACAGGCTGAGTGACCCTTAGGGAGCACGTCAGTGTGCAGTGTTTCTTCATGGCCTCTGTGAATTTCTACCTCTCAGTTCCTCCTTGAATTCCTGCCCTGACTTCCCTCCACGACTGTGAGCTGTAAGCCAAACAAACCCTTTCCTCTCTAAGGTGCATTTGGCCAGTGGTCTGTCACAGTGACAAAAACCAAACTGGGATAGTGGTCAAAAGCACTCATTACACAGTCATCGTGGTTAGAGCCTGGATCTCAACACCCACATAACAAATCAGGCATGCCAACTCCAAGAGGGCGGGACGTAGGAAGACCACTGAGGCTTGCTGCCTTCAGACTTAGCTTATATATATATATATGGTTCAAGGAAATACTGCATGGAAGCAATAGGCAAGCAACAGAGGAAGATACCAGATTGCCTCTTCTGGCCTCGACAGGTGTTGCACAAGTGTGTGCAGACACATTCTACATGGCGCGTGAACTCACACAGGGACATGAGTACCACAATGGAAAACTCAATTACAAAAACATTTTGGGTCTCAGTTTCTTATTTTAACCTACATGTCCCACACTTTACAAGACAAGCAGGACAAACTTCTTAAAACAAGGAGAGGTCAACTTGGGTCCCCTCCAACGTCTAAGAGATCTTGTAAATGTGGCCTACCCTCCATCTCTTGACTCCAAACTGTGCCTGGGAAGGGCCTAGAATGAATGAGCTGCTGCAGAGGGGGGCAGAGGTTTTCCCTTTTCTGCTGCCCACTGACCTGCAAGGACTGTACCTACCTTCAGGACACAGGACAAGGTGCCTGTCCTTAAAACACCTGGCCAGGTTACTGCGGGTACAGTCACAGGGTGGCATGGAAAAACACCCATGCCTCTGAGCCATGCTGAGTCATCTGGGTGTGGACATTGCCGGCTTTCATTCTTGCAACATAAAGAGCTAATAGAGTCCAGACAGAATCTAGGCTGGCTTTTGTAATGCTTTTTTTTTTTTTAACCTTTTAATATTTTTATTTTTTGCATTTGGGTGTTTTGCCTGCATGTATCTGTACACCATGTGCATGCAGTGCCCACAGAGGCCAGAGAGGGCGTCAGATTGCCTGGGACTGGAGTTACAGATGGGTGTGTGCTGCCAATCAAACCCAGGTCCTGTGGAAGAGCAGCCCATGCTAATACCCACTGAACCTTCTTAGCAGCCCTGTAACACTTTCTAAAGACAAGTTCATAACACATTCCCTTCATGAACTAAATAGGCTGCTCCAGAGGCTGGGTGAGACAGCAGGATGCAGAAGCAGCTTAGCCACCAGCTCACCTTTGAGGGATCTGAGTGCTTGGGCAAAGGCAGTATGATGTTTGATCTCTGAAAGGTGATCAAGAAGTGGCTGAGATTTGCCTCTCTCAGCGAGTCTCCAAACCTCAGATCTCTTTGGCTTTAACCATTGTTGGTCTTGGGCTTCCCCCTGGACAGAATTTTGTAGACAGAAAGTCCCCTCCATCTTCCTTCCCAGACCAGAAGTCTTAGTTTAGAATAGAGATCTGCGTAGTACAGGGCAATGTTGCTTCAGATGTCTGACTTTAGAACGACAGTTTACAGGAGATAATCTGGAAGGCAGGTAGGCTAGCACCTGACCGACAAAGACAAGCCTCATGGCTTCATTTATTTTCCTCACAGCTCCAAAGCATTTCCTTCAGATAGTGACCTGAGGCCTGGTACCTGGCCCTGCAGCCAGTCATGCTGATCCTGAGGAGAAAATGCTCTGGAAGATCAGTTGGGAGAGTCCTGAGTCTTAACACCCACTGCTGGGCTGCAGCCATACCTAATCCCAGAGTCCACCTCTTACATGGGCTTCACAACCTGGCATTTAATTAGTAACAAGACATTTGCTTTCCCTGGTGAAAGGGAAGACTTCGGAAACAGGCACCTGCTGCCTTTGCTTGTCCTGATTTTCTCTCTGCCTCCTGAGCTGGGCAGAGAGAGTTCTTTTTGAAGGAAGTGGGTAAAGAACCTGGGATGATGGCAACAGAAATCATTCTTTCCAGGCGACAAGCTAGTGTCCTGCCCCTGGTGTATGGAGCCAGGAGTGGCATGGCTGGTGGGCCCACACTATCACATGTGGATGCCTAAGGCCTGAATGTCTGTGTTCCAGGATGGGTACCAGCATATGAATATATGCTAGAGCTTCCTTGCCTGAAAAAGTTTTATACAACTCAAGGCATATAACTATATAAAAATGGGTGTAGAAGGCAAAGATTGGCAGATATTGCATTGCAAAACACTATTTAAAAAGGAGTCTTTTACCGGGCGGTGGTGGCGCACGCCTTTAGTCCCAGCACTTGGGAGGCAGAGTCAGGTGGATCTCTGAGTTCGAGGCCAGCCTGGTCTATAGAGTGAGTTCCAGGACAGCCAGGGCTATACAGAGAAACCCTGACTTGAAAACCTAAATAAATAAATAAATAAATGGGAGTCTTTTAAATTTTAAAAATTATATATATTGTGTGTATGTATATGTGTGATGATGCTGGTGGTGGTGGTGGTGGTGGTGGTGGTGGTGGTGTGTATGTGTTTAGATATATATCCACTACAGTATGTATGTATGTATGTATGTATGTATGTATGTAAAGGTCACAGGACAACTTTCAAAAGTCAGTTCCTGCCTCCTAATATGTATGTCCCAAGTTTTCCTTTTACAAACCTGAATCAATTTAAGGAATAAACAGATAACAAGGCAAGCTGCTTTAAAAATATTTACAGCGGGGTGGTGGTAGCACATGCCTTTAATTCCAGCACTTGGGAGGCAGAGGCAGGCAGATTTCTGAGTTCAAGGCCAGCCTGGTCTACAGAGTGAGTTCCAGGACAGCCAGAGCTATACAGAGGAACCCTGTCTCGAAAAACCAAAAATAAATAAATAAAAATAAAAATATTTACCAAGCTGGTGCATGCCTTTGATCTCAGGATCTGGGAGGCAGAGACAGGCAGGTCTCTGAATTCAAGCCCAGTCAGGTCCATAGAGTGCCGGGAAAGCCATAGTTATGCAGAAAAACCCTGTTTCAAAACAAAATAAAACAACAGTAACAAAACAAAGGAAGGAAAGAAAAGAAAAACAATAAATAAATGAAATATTCACCTTTTGCAACTAAAATTGGTATTTTTCTTTTGCCAAGGCTATGATTGGATCTAAGACCCTATACTTACCTGTCAGTCACTCTGCCACTAAGCTGTGGCCCACACCTGTAACAAAGAAATATAAAGAAGTAAGTTAAATACAGAGCTTAACATGGGTTGCAATGGGTATGCCTACATCATCATAACAATTATTATTGTTAACCAAAGCAATTTCTCTCTTGAGTTGACTACGAAAGAAATAAATCCTGGCTGCAAATATGAGTCCCAGTGGTTGTGACAGCATACAGATGTTACATGTAAGCTCAAGCCAGACCAAATCCCAGCACAGAGAGGATTGGGAAGGTGTCCCACTCAGCGCTGAGCAGCAATGGACCATTGCCAGCTGCTGGGAGAGTTGGTTTTCTTTTGTCCTTTCCCTTTTCTTCTGTCTATCTTTCTCTTTCTTTTACATATGTGAATACACTATCACTCTCTTCAGACACACTGGAAGAGGGCATTGGATCCTCTTACAGATGGTTGAGAGCCACCATGTGGTTGCTGGAAATTGAACTCAGGACCTCTGGAAGAGCAGTCAGTGCTCTTTCCATCTTTCCAGCCAAAGAGTATAGCTCCCTGGGACTGATGAGATGAATCAGTGGGATAAAGTACTTTAACCAAGCCTGGCAACCTGAGTTTGACTCCCAGGAACCACCTGATGAAAGAAGAGAACTGATCACACACACACACACACACACACACACACACACACTAAACAAACAAACAAGCAAACAAACAAATCAATACAATTTTAAAAAAGAGTGTAGCTCCTGCTAAGTGGATCACACTGCAATGGAAGGCCTCATGTCTAAAATTATGTGGGCAGTACAAATTGGATTATTGGATTTAGTGACTTAAAAAAAGAGGGGGTGAAGTTGTGTGGATAGGAGAGGGTGAATAGGGTGGGAGAGGATAGGTATGATCAATACACATTGATAGTACAAAATTCCCCAAAGAGTAAATGTCACGCAACACTCATCAGTTGTGTCAGGTCTAAAAAACATGATCACAGACCTGAGGTGTACGCTTCACAGAGAGCCAGTCTCCTGAGGTGGTCAATCGCTGACATCTCCTAGTTCTGATGTGTTCCAGATTGGTCTCTGCTTAAGTCTGTGGAGAGATCTAAATGCTTTTTTGTTTGTTTGGTTTTGGTATTTTCGAGACAGGGTTTCTCTGTGTAGCCCTGGCTGTCCTAGAACTCACTCTGTAGACCAGGCTGGCCTCGAACTCAGAAATCCGCCTGCCTCTGCCTCCCAAGTGCTGGGACTAAAGGCGTGCGCCACCACCACCCGGCTTACATGCTTTCTTTATTCAGGCATAAAGGTGCCCTAAGAAATATTTCGTTATAGCCGAACTAAATTGAACAATGTTTTCCGGCCCCCACAATGTTCCAACTAATCCTAATCCGTGCTGAGCTGATTCTCGGTCTGGAATTTCGCAAGGATGTCACCCATTCAGACTAATTGCCCCTGGCATTGTTAGGGCAATAATGAAGGGAATAGGGCATTGTAGTTTGCTGAGTGGTCATAGACAATCCCAGGGCAAGTTTAACTAATATCCTCGTTCTCAGTCAGGTACTGCGGCTGAATCACTCTAGGATTAGCAAGAAAGAGACATGTCTCTACTAGCCCAGAAGATTAGCACAGTGGGCGTTTTACTAAGGATGGGCGGGACCTTGAGCCGAGTGTGTGTGTGTAAGAGACAGTGTGCAGCAGTCTGCATTCTAGATTCGAGATTCATGACTCAAGATTCTTCGAGTTTTGAGCCTCTGTCCTCCTGGCTGGTGCACCAGCAGCTCCCTAACCCCCGGGACTCTGGCTGGGCCCATGCGGCACGAGCGTGCTCGGGAGCCCGGGGGTGTTGCACCAGTCCAGAGAAGATGGCTGCTGTTTTAGACCCTGTGTGTTCTAGATGGCCTCAGATGTACCTCGACTACTGAGCTGCCAGATTTCTCTTTCTCTTTTGCAATGACTGTAAAAGCCTCATGCCATTTTTGAGAAATACACTCAAATCCCACACTTCTTTGTGTCGACTGTGTTTATCACTCGCTGAATTTTTTGCCTACCTGACCAGAACTCTCATCCTGTGGAACAAGAGGTCCCTGCATCGAACCCAGTCCATGGCAAGTAAATGAAGAACTAATACTGTAAAGTAAAAGAAAAAGAAGTGAATGGAAAATAAATGTTAACTCAAAATATATACACATGAGTTGTTTCTTTGGCATTTTCTATTTTTGTTTATGGAAAATTTATTGCAACTCAACTCTCCAACCACGCATTGCTTTTTCTTTTCAACATCTTGCTCTGCAGCTTCCTTCGCCCTTTTGCTCAGATGCCAAAGAGCCAGGCATTGGCACGGGCCATGCGGAGGGAGACTGGCAAAAGCTCTAAAGTCCTTCTCTTCTTCTGTGACGATGCTGGCCTTTTGCTTTTGAACACATTCTGGATGGGCATCACAGGTCCTGTCAGCTAGGTGGCCAGGTTAAGTTCTTCAGCAGAACTGTCTTCCTTCTTTGGAGCAGAAGGCTTCCTGGGGAAAGTGTGAGCTTGGAGCAGTACTCCTTCAGGTGCTGCACGTTGGGCTGCAATGATTCAGTGGATTTGTTTCGCCCCCTTGGGTCCACAGAGATGCCAACGGTGCGAGCCATTTTTTTTTTTTTTTTTTTGTGGATACCAGGCTGAAGCCCCTGCCAGCCCGGACCTTGGTGTGGTACCTAATTGTAGGGCACCTCAGGATGGGCCTGATGGGACCAGACGCAGACGAGGAGCAATGCAGTGTGCTTTCGCATGCCGGGCCTTGGTTTTGCGGATCTTGTGTGCCAGCTGGTTGAACCGAGTGTCCACTAGCTGCTGCCAGTCCTTGTGGAAGTGGGGCTTCAGGATCATGCCATTCCGACTGGGTGCTATAGCTGCCTCCTGTACAGGAGAACGGGTAAGTGGAAAGGGTGACATTTTCAAATTAGAGTCCTGGGCTGGAGAGATGGCTCAGCAGTTAAGAGCACTGCATTTCCAGAGGACCTGGGTTCAGTGCCTAGGAGCCATATGACAGCTCACAACTGTCTGTAACTCTAGTTCCAGGGATCTAACTAACCTGAACTTGAAGGAAGAGGCAAGAAACTCCAGCACACCACCAGAAGTTTTTTGGTGCATTTCCCTCTATGGAGTCGTGACAAATGCAGCTTAACTACAAAATGTCAGATGAACCAATAAATGCATGTTAGCAAAACAAAACTCTTCATCACATGTCTTTTCCCATGCTGTGTTAGCGGAACATCCTCTTTCCTGTGTGTGCTTCAGGGAAACATTCCTTAAGGAGTCCGCCTTAACCTTTCACCTATGTCCACTTTAACGAAACGTCCCTTCACATGTTTGTCCCTGCAAGACACTATCCAACTGACTTTTCCAAAGAACCCTTAGGTTTCCACTTCAGGACCATGAGCAAGTCTGGGTGCGGCATTTTCTTCTTTCCAAATGATCGAGTCAGGCCCAGCCCGGTGGGCGGTGTTACCCAGGATGGGGTCCTGGGAGATCGCCGAAGACAAGCTAGAGGGCGCTAAACAGCATCTTCAGTTTCAGTCCATGGGCTTTTGGATGAGTTCTTACCCTGGCTTCCCTAGTGCTGGCGTGTGACATGGAAGTATAAGCCAAATAAATCTTTTTCCTCCCCCCAGTTACTTTCGGTCAGAAACCAAACTAGAACGTTCCATTTCTACTTCCACATCGTGTGTGTGTGCACATAGGTGTATACACTGCTCAGTGAGTTTCATTGGGGTTGCTATAGAAGCATGGACTCCTTAACAACATAATCTGGTTTGTTTGCTTAGTTAGTTAGTTAGTTAGTTAGTTAGTTTTGGCTAACCTGGAATTTGATATGTAGACCCAGTTAACCTTGAATTTACAGAGATCTGCCCCAATCTCTGCTTCCAGAGCACTTGAGATTAAAGGTGTGCACTACCTCACCTAGCTGTAATCTAGTTTTATTTATTTGTTTGTTTGGTATCCCTGTTTTTTCGAGGCAGGTTTTCTCTGTGTAGCCCTTACAACCTGGTTTTAACACTACTCCTACAGGCTGGGGATGCGGCTTGCTGCTCTTTCAGAAGACCCCAGTTTGGTTTCCCGGATGGCACTGGGTTTCTCACAGCTGCATGTCACTCCGCTTTCAAGGAGATCCAAACTCTTTGCCTCTCTGAGGCTATCTGCACACCCACAGTGCACCTAAACTCACAGGTATACAAGCATAATAAATAAATAGCCACTTCTAGCCAGGTGTGGTGGCTCGTAGCTATAATCAGAGACCTTGGAGGTAGAAGACAAGATTGCCATAGATTTAAGGCCAGCTGGGGATACAGACAGTGAGACACTGTCTCAAAAACAAAGCCCCCTTTGGGAGGTGTGTGGGTGTGTGTGTCTGTAGCATTTTTTAAATTTTCTTAAACCACACCAAGATTATTAGACTATGCTCAGACACCATTTCCTGAAATCAAGTTGAAGAAGGCCTGCACTTGAGGGCATGAGTCAGGACGCTACCTGCTGAGAGTCAGGAGCAGCTGGAGCAGCTGGAGCAGCTGGAGCAGCAGGAACAGCTGGTGTTCCTCAGGCCAATCAACTGAGGCAGCTGCAGAGCCCTGCGAGAGACACAAGGACCGATGGGCATGCTGACTATTACTCTGGGAGATGAGTATGTCCTAGGATACTGGCTGGCTCTTCAGAGAGTGTCTACCATGTCTGAAGTTGGAGGGAGGAGCGACTCAGTCTTCAGAAGTGGGTGGGTGACATTCCAGAGGTACAGGATGTGGAATGACCTGTGGACGGAGGGAAAATTTAGAAGTGAGAAGTGGGAGGGGCCAGGGAGAAGAGCAAGAGTAGCTCTGTGGAGGACAGAGGAGCCGAAGGAGGAGAGGGGAGAAGGATCTGAGAGATCCTAACCACAGTACAGACTGGAAAGTGGTTTTGAAAGAAACCACTATGAATGCACAGCTAGCACAACCCAGTGTGTCCTCTGGGAAAAGTGAAGCTGGTGACTTCCTCATTCCACCCTGTGGGCTGTGAGAGACAGAGAGGGTGGTTTGCTAGACAAAATTGGCACAGACCTTGAAAGCGCTCAGAAGGAACTAAGGGAGTGGGACGAAATAGGTGCCACTCACCACAGGGTGTTGAGAGTGACCAAGAAGTCCTCTTGCCTAGCTGTGTAGCCCAACTTACCGTATGATCTTGGCCATGTTGTCCTGTCTTCCTGTTCCTGAGTTTCTAGGTCTTTCCTGGTGAAGAGGAATAATGACAGGTCTAACAACTGAGGTAAAGATGACTAAACTCACGAGAGGCTGCTAGGAACTGAAGGTGGACATAATAATCACCTTAGAAATAATGACAGTGGTGAAGCAGACAGCAGCCATGCACCTGCTTCAGGAATGGGGGAGAAGAGAAGGTGGGGTGAGAATGTTCTAGAAGCTTCAGGCCTGGAGGAATCTGAGAAGGGGATTACTGAAGTTACTCTCTGGAGCCTTGTCAACTCAGGCTAGTTCTTCTAACTCTGACCACAGCTCTGGGGTTCCCTGTCCTCTCTCAGTCATCTCTGTGGATTCCATCTTAGGCTGGGCCCTAACTGGCCTGGATGACAGTTCTGGGCCTCTCTCTGTCAGCCTTCTGTGCTGCCTCTCACATTAGCTTCTCCCAACCCTTCCTGTGGTGGAGGCAACAGCATTTTCCTAAGAACCCACATGACTTAGTCACATTGACTAATTCTTCCTCCTCCCTAAGTCTCACATCCAACAAGGGTCCCAACCTGAGTCCCTTCCACCAATGGAATCTCTCACACCCACCCGTCCTCCCCTTCCTATAGCTTTTCCTTTGAGGTCTCAGCCTCCTCTGAACCCTCATCCATCCTTTTCCAATTAAATCTCCCTGAAGCAAAAGTTCTCATGTTGATCCACAGTAAGAAATAGAGTATAAAGTCGGGTGGTGATGGTGCATGCTTTTAATCCCAGTACCAGGGAGACAGAGGCAGGCAGAGTTTGAGGCCAGCCTGGTCTATAGAGTGAGTTCTGGGATAGCCAGTGCTACACAGAGAAACACTGTTTTGCACAAACTAAAAAGAAATAGATTACATTTTATTTTACAACCCATCACCCACCTACACACACACACACACACACACACACACACACACATACATACGTGCTCGAGCACCAAAAAACTATATGCAAAAATACTCCACTCTGATTCTTAGAAGTTTGTGGTTTTCCTGGTTGAGTTTTTGTGAACTTGGCATAGCTAGAGTTATCTGGGAAGAGGAACCTCAACTGAGAAAATGCCTCTGTCTCAGTTGCCTGTAGACAAATCGTTTCTTGGTTAGTAATTGATGTGGAAGGACCCAGCCCACTGATGGTGGTGTCACCCCTGGGCTGGAAGCCCTGGTTATATGTGAACACAGGCTGGGCAAGCCATGGAGAGCAAGCCAACAAGCAGTACCTCTCCATCCATGTCTGTCTACATGAGCTCCGGCCTCCAAGTTCCTACCCTGGGTTCCTCCCGTGGCTTCCCTCAGTGCACTGTGACCTGGGGTGTGTAAGCCAAATAAACTCTTTTCTCAAGTTGCTTTTGGTCATGGTCTTTATCATAGCAACAGAGAAGTAACTAGGCAATAATCCACTCAATTAGCTTTGCAACCTGAGTGGGTCAGAGGCCACAACTGCAGACACCATCCCAAACAGTTCTGCATGTCTCACAACTCCAATGAAGGCTTGTGGCCATTCCTGTCTCTGGAGACTTTAGGTCAAGTCTTTTCACCCAGCATCATAGGATGACTCCATTTCTCCTCCCTGCCACCAGCTATGCCTTCTAGCCTTTTTGGGCTCTAGTGGCCTGGTAGACAGTAGAGATTATGAATGAAACTCTTTCCCTAAGGGATCAGTGAGATGCTCTGTGGGTCAGAGAATTTTCTACACAAGCCTGAGTTTGATACCCAGAAGCCATGATATAAGGGGAGGACCGGCTTCACCAAGTCTCTGACCTCCATATTCTTGTTGGGGCACATATGCTCCCACACTCACACATATCTTATACATGTTATGATAATGACATCCTTATTGTGGCACACATGTTCTCACACTCACACATATCATATACATGCTATAATAATAAAACAAAATTTATTTTAAGAAAGAAAGGGCTGGAGAGATGGCTTAGCGGTTAAGAGCACTGACTGCTCTTCCAGAGGTCCTGAGTTCAAGTCCCAGCAACCATGTAGTAGCTCATGACCATCTATAATGGGATCTGATATCCTCTTCTGGTATATCTGAAGACAGCTACAGTGTATTCATATAAATAAAAGTAAATAAATCTTTAAAAAGAAAGAAAGAAAGAGTTATCCCCTGAAAGCTAAGGATGGACAAAATAGTCCATTTTTTTTAACCTGTAAGGTAAAGGAAGTCTGGGACTGCAATGCCCAATCACCAGACATCTCTCTACTCTCTGTACCTTCATGCCTGTGTCTTTATCCATAGTTCTCTGTCTTCTTTAGCTATGTAAAAACCATACCATGGTCCAGGAAGGAGAAAGGACACAGGGAGATAAGGATGGAGTCAGGAATGGAGAATCATTGGTCTGCTGAGGCTGGTGCATTTCACACAGTTGAAAGGCTGGAGTTAAAGGTGAGCTGGGCTAAAGCACTCTGCAGGATATTCCATCACACTGTGAATCCCAAGAGTCTGTTATTTACTGAAAAACCCTGTTTTTAGTTGTGGTGTGGCTCAGCCTTAGCACACACCTCTAATCCAAGAGTTTTCTGCTTGACTATTGTAAACAGAACTAAATAAAGTGAACCACAAGTCAAGGGGCAGAGCAAGCAACCAGTTGACCAAAAAATGAACATAGGATTATTAAAAAAGAAATCAGAGAGAGTAAGAGGAAGTCAGAAGGATGGATAGAGAGATACGTGAAGTAGAAGGGAGGGACAATGAGTTGGAAGGAGGTTTCTTAGAGATGGCGTGAGAGAGGGACATTGTTTCTAGGATGTCAGCTGAGGAAGTTCAGTCGGGTGCTTTCTCTGCCTCTCTGAGCTAGTTGGTTTTCACCCCAGCATCTGGCTCCTGAGTCTCCATTGGTAAAATCGAACAACTGAGATTTTGTTTAAAGAACAACAGACCATAGCCAAGCCAGCCTTCTCAGGCTGAGGGTTAAAATTCATGCAGAGGCCACAGGGGACAGATGTTTTTGGACAGGTCTGATCATTAAAGGTGAGGCTAAGAAAACTGATTAGCCCAGAGAAGAAAACAGCAGGGTTTTTTTTTTTTTCAGTTGAAAAACTGACATCTCATTGGAACTAGCACAGGGTGTACCAGGGACAGATCCTAGACAGAAAGGTGAAAGCATTGTTGATGGTTCAAGTTTGGCTACAGGGGAGCATCCTGGAGGCAGATATGAAGGAGGAATGCAGTATGGAGTCTACATGCCAGGCTGAGGAGAGAACTGCACGGGTGCCTGGCTCAGCAGCACAGTCTGAGCTCTGGCCTCTTCCCTACCCACGAGGCCACCGACATCCAAACCATGGAGAGATAGTAAGGAATTCGGAGTGCCACAGAGGTGCTGTGACCTAGGAACTGTTGCTGTGTAGAGATGCCAACCCTTCATAAAAAGCAGATATGCAAGTGAGTCTTGACCGAAGGAACAACAGATTCACACGACTACCACAAGAATAAAAGGATATTCTCCTGTCGACCTCACTTTAGATTGTATTACTGTATTTATCATGTGTGTGTGTGCCTGTGGGTGGGGGTGGCATGTGTAATACAGCAAAGGTGTCGACATCAGAGGGTGACTTTCAGTGGTTTCTGCTCACATCGCGTGGGGACCAAGCTCAGGTTGGCAGGCTTGGTAGCAAGCACCTTTACCTGCTGAGCCATCTTGCTGACCCTATCGGCGTCTTAATTATAAAGACTCCTGACAAGGCTAGAGCTGCTGCCCTTGCAGGTTGGTGGTAGTGGTAGATCTTGTTTGCTCGCTTGCTTGCTTGGCAAACAGCTGTATAATTTTGCTTTCCCAAATGCTGGTAGCAAAGGAAAATACACTTAAAAAAATGTTTTTAAGCCACTGGGAGAGAAAAAAAAAAAACAAGTGGAAGGAACTCTTTCTCCTCAGACTTGGTCACATTTACCTTGAGAAAGTACATGTGTCAGCAAAGTTACTGAGAGCTGGTTCTGTTCATGGGGGAATGCTCACAAAAGGGCTGCTTTATGATTACTTCCACTTGTCTTGTGTTCGCTAACGAAAGTAGAGGAAATTATAGAGTCTGTCATTACTTACCTTGGAAATTGTCCACCATGGCTTCTCATGTGTATTTCCTAAAGAAATGACTGCTAACTGTGTGGTCTAGCCCTGGGTAGTCTGGTCTAGCCCTGGGTAGTCTGGTCTAGTTCTTTCTGTGCCTGGCTTAGGATTTCCATTTCTGTGAAGGAACACCACAGCCACAGAGACTCTTATAAAATACAATATTTAATTAGGGCTGGCTTAAAGTTTCAGAGGTTCAGTCCATTATCATCATGGTGGGAAGCATGGCATCATGCATGCAGACCTAGAGTTCTACATTTCTACTATCTGAAGGTAGTCAGGAGGAGACTGGGTGGAGCTTAAGCATGTATATGACCTCAAAGGCTGAAAATGCACTTCCTCCACAAGACTGCACCTACTCCACAAGGCCACACCTCCTAGTAGTGCCACTCCCCATGGCCAAACATTCAAACACATGAGACCATGGGGGCCGTATCTATTCAGATCACCACAGTGCCCAAACTTCCCACAAGCCTGTAGGTCACCAGTTAAAAACTGACTTTCTCCAACCCCCTACTTTCAAGAACACCCACCCCAATAACTCCATCATGTCTGAGGAAGAATGAGCTCAGCTTGGCGTGACAGCCCACACAGCAACTCAGCACTTGGGAGGTTGAGGCATAATCATGAGACCAAATCTGAGACCAAACTAGGCTCCACAGAAAACCCCTTTGCCAGAAACTAGGGATAAAGTGACTAAGGGATGGCAGCCTGAGCTGGAGCCAAGAAGTTCACAGGTGAACGTGAAATTCCTCATGAAGTAGGGCCTGCTCATTCTCAGAAGAAACCCTTGTCTCTCCCTCACAGCTCCGGACTCCTCGTCCCAGTTCCAGTTCCCTCATTCTCTTCAGCCTTGTCTTTCTGAGTCAGCATCATGCTTCCTCTTCGGCCCAGTTTGTGGTTGTGGTTGCTGTTGTTTGTTCTACAGAGAACTGTTTGCACTTCTTATGTTTTCAAGCGGTGCAGGTAGTCTTGAAAGTGCTCTCTCTCTGGGTGGTTAGGATGCTTGCTGGACCCTTATGGCAGGGTTATCACTGTTCTTGCCTTCGACCCAGGAGAGGGCATCCATGAAAACCTCCATCGGGACCTCTCTGTATCTGGACCTCTCTGTATCTGACATCACTTTCTCCTTTCTCTTTATGTGGTGTAGGGGTCCAGCCTCCATCTTCCTCTGTCTGCTACCCAGAGATGAAGGTCACCTTGAAGACTTCAGAGACATTTTCTCTTTGCTCCATTTCGAGTCTCCCCTGACCTCAGACCCTTATTTTCTCTTTCTGGGTATGTTGTTGGGTTTCAGATCTGTGGAAGGAAGAATGAGAACTACAGTTCTCCTTTAGAACTCACTCCTCTCTCTGCCATCAACAGCATCGGGTGCTGAGTCAGACCCTCTGTGATATCTGTGACTACACTATCCCCTCTCTTCCAGGATGTCTTCCTGCCATTGAGATCCTTTAGCGCTGACCCCGAGTCATGAGTCCCAACAAGGGATATCCGTTTCATCTAATGTGTCACTTCCATGTGATAAGGATTTGGAGACAGTATTTGGACCCACAAGAAAACACTGCTCTGCCTGGTTGGGCCTCCACAGCAGGATGTGCATATTGCACTTGGTTTCCTGGTTAGCCCTGCACCTTCTCTGGTGAACAAATGGAGCTCAGCCCTTCCTGTTGCAGGTTGCCACTGCCCTGGGCACTTGCTCTCTTAGGACAGGGCCCCTTAGTAAACATTTCCCACTTGTGAGTCCTCATCACCACAGAAACGTTGATGCCACCCTGCACATACAGGCTCATCAGTGAGAAATCAAACATGTAGTGATAGTAAACCGTGAAGAAAAGTATTTTAAACAATCCTCTGGTGTGTGTTGCAATTTATCATTTATTAGAGAGGAACTTATTGTCACAATATGCAGGAGATGGATATGTGCTTGCTTATTTTTACATAAAATGAAATCTTGGCTGAATATTTGATCCTGCAAGATGCAGAGATGCTTCAATATTCTTCAAAGTTGACCAATATTTTGCTTTCTAAATATTCACTTCTGGGCTGGAGAGATGGCTCAGTGGTTAAGAGCACTGACTGCTCTTCCAGAGGTCTTGAGTTCAATTCCCAGAAACCACATGGTGGCTCACAACAATCTATAATGGAATCAGATGCCCTCTTCTGGTGTGTATGAAGACAGTGACAGGACAGTGTACTCACATACATAAAATAAATAAATCTTAATAAATAGTCAGAACTGAGAATGTTGCCTTGTAGAACTATAAAATGCAGAAATGTGCTCACAGCAATTTCAGAGTTTGTTAAAAACTATTCTAACCACAAACTCAAATCATCTAGCAATTAAAAATTATTATTATTTTATGTGTATGAATGTTTTGCCTGCATGCCATGTGTATGCTCGGTACATAGGGAGGCCAGAAGAGGACTTGAAGTGACAAACTATTGTGAGCCACCATGGGGTGCTGAGAATCCAATCCAAGTCCTCTGGAAGGACAGTCATTGTTCTTCAGTGCTGACCTATCCCTATAGCCCTAACAATGTTTAGAAAGAGAACTTAAGTGAGTAGCTCAAATAACAATTTTTAAAATCAAATATTCTGGGCTGGCGAGATGGCTCAGCAGGTAAGAGCACTGACTGCTCTTCTGAAGGTCCTGAGTTCAAATCCCAGCAACCACATGGTGGTTCACAACCATCCGTAATGAGATCTGATGCCCTCTTCTGGTGCGTCTGAAGACAGCTACAGTGTATTACGCTAGAGTGAATGGGGCTGTCCTGAGTTCAGTTCCCAGCAGCCACATGATGGCTCACGGCCATCTGTACAGCTATAGTGTACTCATACACATAAAATAAATAAATAAATCTTTAGCCGGGGCGGTGGTGGCGCACACCTTTAATCCCAGCACTTGGGAGGCAGAGGCAGGCGGATTTCTGAGTTCAAGGACAGCCAAGGCTACACAGAGAAACCCTGTCTCGAAAAAAAAAAAATCAAATATTCTGATACAATGCAATAACTTGATACTTACATGCTAAATAATGACAGTCAGAAATATTAAAAGCTTTTGCTTCCTAAAAGTAAACCACTATGTTTTTCTAAGAACAAAAAGTCTTGTACAGCAGAAACACTGCTACTCATAATGTAGAAGCATCTAGAATCTGAGCCACGGTATATCAGTCAGATAGCACTTACAGTGCAAAGTGTACCCTGTGCGTTCTGAACCGAGGCTGCGTTGAGATTCTGCGTACGAGATGGGTGAAGATTGCCAGAAATCCCTCAGATGTGTTACCTGTTTGATTTGGAATTAATCTGTGGTAGCTATATGTGGAAAGCCGCTTGAGTGGCGCCCCGAGATGGCCCTGGCTTCCGCCATCCCGAGAGCAAGTGCTCTCGTAAACAAAGCCCTTATTTGGCTAAGCTTGCTGCCCTTGGTTGCTTCCGCATTTGGTGACCTATCCACTTTTGCCATGTGGCCCATTGGGATTGGCTAAGCTTGGGAGTGCTTAATGGCCGAGGGCATTGCCCTTGGTGCTGAAGTTTAATGGCCTTGGTGCTGAAGACTGTTAAAGGTTCCTGAATAAAACTGCTAAAAGAAGAGCTAGCGGGTCACGTCTTTCTTGCTCAAGGCGGACGCAATAGCTATATGTCTGGAAAACCTTCAGTGTCATCAGCCTTTGAATAAGCTGAGTCTTGGAATACCAGAAATATTCCAAAACTTCCACATATTCCAAGAAGTCCTCACCTTCTGACTCCCTCTCCTCCACAATTAAGCCTTGCATTATCCCTCCAAAACAGTGGTTCGAAACCTGTGAGTCGAGACCCCTTGGGGGTTGAACATCCTTTTTATAGGGATCACCTCAAACCATGTAAAATCATGTAATATCTGTATAGCAGATATTACATGATTTGTAACAGTAGCAAAATTACAGTTATGAAGTAGCAATGAAAATAATTTTATGGTTATGGTGTCGCCACAACATGAACAACTGTATTAAAGGGGGTTGCAGGATTAGGAAGGTTGAGAACCATTGCAAAAGGACCTTCACTCTCTGATCTACCCACACCATAGCTTTGTGGCTCATGGTACCAAGGTCTCCCTGCCCCGTTTCAACCCCTTCATCAGCTACTTACTACCTGTGCGACCCCAATTGATTTAACTCCCTATGCCTCTGTTTCCTCGTCATACAAGTGAAAATAGTTATTACTCATTGATAGGCTGCTGTGAAGATTACCCAGGTTAAAGGACAGAAAATGCCTAGCTTAGCTTATTAGCCATGTAATAAACCCAAGGGCAACGTTCATTCACATTGCTACCACACCTGGAACCCTTCTCCTGCTTGGCTTTGGTCAGGGTGTTCCACTGGTCCTGCCCTGCCTTCCTCCACTCCCAGTAGGAGTAAATTGTTCCTCTTTCTACACACCAACAGCGTGTGTCATACACATCCTCTCCAGCAGATACCAGAGCAGGCAGTAATTAGTATCTATGTGTTCATGAGACCCAGGGTTTGGATGCTCCTTAAAGGCAGGGATCTGCTTCAGCTGCTTTTGTGTCACCTTCCTCTGCTGAGTGTCTGGAGGACAGTAGCCCTGACGGTGAATGGTGTGATAAGGAATAAATGAACTGTCAGCAGAGGCAGAATGAGCACCAAGTAGCAATACAGGTCAGAGTTAAAGTTGCTATTTATCTCCCTTGCAGGTTCCTCCTTGCTTTCTGGAGTACCGCATCAATGTCTGCTATGCATCGCTGGAGATCACTTGGCTAGCTCTGACTTGTTTGAGCCTGGGAGGGGGTTTGTGAACTTCAGAGCTATACTGCTCATTCTCATCGTCATAAACCTAGATTGCATTTTTCATGGTCTAATTTCCTCCACCATTCTGGTTCCACTCTAGGTAAAGAACAAACAGGAATTCCTCTCTCTACGCCAAGATCCTTGACACTCTCCCTCTCTTTTTGAGACAAGATCTCACTATGTAGTTCTGGCTAGCCTAGAACTTACAGAGATCCACCTGTCTCAGCCTCTTAAGTATTAAAGGCATTAAAGGCTGGGATTAAGGGCATTCACCGCCATGCCCAGCTTGACGTTCATTCTCGTTGAGACCATGCACTCTGAGGTCTTCATGATTGTGAATATCATTGCTGCAAGTGGTGGCAAGGTTTTTGGAGAGCTCTGAGTTACAATTAGTTGAAGGAATTAGCCCCTTCTGAAATCCACCTACCAGGGTTTGTTGCCTGAACCAAAGCTGTGACAGTCTAGCACTCCAGTGTACTCCTGTCACCAGTCTGTCATCGTTTATAGGAAACAGCCAGGCTAAGCTATGTTTCTTTGGATTCCCTGAGAATCTTGCAAGCTTGATTGCTATCCTTGTGGCTTCACAGCCCATGATAGTCCCTTCAAAAGTACAAAGAGGGGCTGGAGAGGCACGGGCTGCTCCTTCAGAGAACCCAAGTTCAGTTCCCAACACCAACATGGCTGCTCACAGTTAACTTCAGTTCCAAGCCCTCTTCTGGCCTCTATAGGCACTCCCCCCACCCCCCAGATACACATGTGGTGCAGGGATATACATGCAGGCATTCACATATAAGTATAAGATAAAAATAATCCTTTGTTAAGTATAGAGAGGGCTAGGGCGTGGCTTAGTGGGTAGGAACACTTGCTGAGCAAGCCTGAGACCTGAGTTCAGATCTTAGTGCCCACATAAAAAGCCAGGAGTGGTCACGCACACCTACAACTCCAGTGCCTTTGAGGAGCAAACGTGAGAGAATCTTCCAGGCTTGCTGGTCACCAGCCTAGCTCCAAGTTCAGTGAGAGACCCTGTCTCAAAGGCATGAGGTAGAGATCAATAGATCAGGACTCAGGGCACCTTGTTCCTTAAGTGCACACACAGGTGCACCGACCCACCCATACAACAAAACAACCGAAAACAGGAAATAAGACCAAAGCCCAGAAAGTCGTCCTGCTGGCACATGCCTGGAGTCCCAAGTACCAGGAGGTAGAGTTAGAAGAATCAAGCCATTCTTGAGTATATATGCAGTTCACAGCCAGCCCCAGCTACGTGAGACCCTGTCTCAAACAAATAAAACACAGAGAGGAAAATCCTCCGTGGCTTTCTGCTTTTCTGCCCAAATCAGTTCTCCCCATCTCGCCGCAAAGATTTCGATGGTTGCCAGCCAGGACACATGTTGAAAAAATATGCACAGTGGGTTGCCAGCCAACAAGATTCATAGCCTGTCTGTCCTGTTTCCCACACCCTGCCACAGCCCTGGCAAGCCCCACAGCTCTGTTTGCAGGGTGAGCACTTTTATGTCAGGGGAGTGATTCTTATCAGTAGCTTCCCATGTACCCACCCACCAGCTGCCTGACACATCCCACCAGCTCCCCCACATGTCCCACCAACTGCCCCACATGTCCACCAGTCACCCTTCTCCATTGGCTCTATGCAATGCTCTCTCCCAGAGAGGGCTTGTTGTTATTTTTTTGTCTTTTGAGACAGTCTGGCCTGGAGCTCACTCCGTAAACTGACCAGCCTCAAACCACACCAATCCTCCTGCTACAGGCTCCCACATGGTGGAATTACAGGCACGAGACACTACCACTATTCCTGGCTGTCATTTTGACTCTTTTTTTTTTTTTTTTTTT
>NW_022196915.1:34055966-34093571 GCF_008632895.1 Mastomys coucha
TTTTTTTTTTTTTTTAGTTTTAGAGGAACAACTATTAAGCAAGCCCATGTGTTCCTGGGGGGAAGAAGAGCCTGACTCTGGAGTAGAGAAAAGGACAGAGTGTGCTGACGTGCAGACAGGAAGTGTGACAAGAGTTCCTGGAGTCTGCAACAATGTGACAAGGAGAACTGATAAGAACCTGTCAGGGAAGACAGTGGAGGGTCTGTGCAAGCTCAGGCCCCAGCTCGGGGGCTGCCTGGAAGGGCTACCCCAACAGCAAGCTCCCAGAAAAGACGTTCCTCGGGGAAGTTGGGTGGCTGGTTTGGGCTTCATGCAGAAAATCCTGGAGTTATGTAGCCATGGTAACACGCATGGAAACCAGTGTTTTCTGGCTCATGCCTGATCCAGCACACTCAGTCCTGTACGAGCCAGCGGGTTAGGGGAGCCTGTGCTCTGCCCTAGTTAGAATGCCTTTGCAGCAGGTGAGAGAAACCAGCGTTAGCCAGTCTAAGCTTTAGATGCTTTTATTTTTTTTTAAGATTTATTTATTATTATAAATGCATACACTGTAGCTGTCTTCAGATACACCAGAAGAGGGATTCAGATTTCATTATGGGTGGGTGCTCTTACCCGCTGAGCCATATCACCAGCCCCAGTTTTAGATGCTTTAAAAGGGTCCTAGGTAGGGTGGTCAAGAGTGAGATGCACAGTCTAAATGCAGACATGAGTTCAGGTATTTAAATATTTAGAACCCACCCGAGTATTATTCCTCCCTCTGTCAAAGCCCCCTCCTCCCTCTCCCCTTCTGTTTTTATCTCTCCCCTTCTTCTTCTCTCCTCTTCTTTTCCTTTCTTCTTATTTTTTTTCAATAGTTCTTGCTAGGTATCCCAGGCTTAGATCAAGCTCACAATGCTCCTGCCTCAGCCTCCCAAGTTTCATCAAGCTTCCTTGTCTTTTGTTTTAATTTTTAAATCAAAATTTTAAGTTAGGGTACAAAGGAATTGTTTTGTTTTTTAATCATTTATTTATTTACCTACCTATTTCTAAATTTATTTATGATGGTGTACATGACTGAATATATGGTAGATGTGTGAGCCTGTGCATATGCGCCGCTGCCTGGATATGGAGGTCAGAGGACAAGCTGTTAGAGATGGTTCTCTCTTTCCTCATGTGAGGCTCTTGGCTCCGGTTCAGAATGGCCTCAAAGGACTGGGTTTCATGAGGTTTTTGTCATACGTTTGAGTCATTAGACTTCCTTCTGGTCACTGCTCCTTCCTTCCTGCCGTGCCCTATGCTCCAAGCCTCTTTATCTCAGACCATGTCTCTCACATCTAGAGGCTAACACTGCATAGGGTCAGCCCCCATACCACCTGCCTGGTGTTTCTCAGGGCCCAGACTCATACTCCGATGGGAAAATCCAAACACTCAGCCTGTGAAAGCAGTTTAGTTTGCCTCTGATTCAATCAACTAATAATGAGTCAAGAAGCTCCAACAGGGCCAGGGCCACCCCTTCAAACGTGGCAGGAAGGCCATTCAGAGAGAGATGAGAAGCCACCCAATGTGGGTTGTCTGTCCTGTCTCCCTGCTCAACCCAGTGTCCTTGCTACCTGCTTCCTCCATGCTCAGTACTTAGGGATCCCCTTCTCAGTACTTAGGCCTTGGCTCAGCTAAAGTGCCAGCAACCACTTTAGCTAACAGGACAATTGACTCCTCAGTCCTATTTGATAAGACTGTGCCCTCCTTCATTCATGTTGAAGACCTAACTCTTGGTACCTTTCGATGTGACTGAATTTGGATGTGGGGGCCTTTAAGGAACTGAGAAGTACACATGGGATCACTCAGGTGAGCCCTGATCCTGTGGTATGACTGTTGGCCTTCCATGAAGAGAGGACTGGGACATGGAGATGTATAGAGGAAAGACCATATGAGGATCTGGACAGAATTCAGTCATTTCCAAGCCAAGGAGAGAGGCCAAAGAGGAAACTAACTCTCACATGTCTGAGACTGTCAAAGAATAAGAAAGGATATCCCATAAATAGGAAGGAAAGAAAGAAAGAAAGAAAGAAAGAAAGAAAGAAAGAAAGAAAGAAAGGAAGGAAGAAAGAAAGGAAGGAAGGAAGGAAGAAAGAAAGAAAGAAGAGAAGGGAAGAGAAGAGAAGAGAAGAGAAGAGAAGAGAAGAGAAGAGAAGAGAAGAGAAGAGAAGAGAAGAGAAGAGAAGAGAAGGAGGAGGAAGAGGAGGAGGAGCAGGAGGATATGAGGTTTTGGCCTGTCTGGTCTACATTGGAAGTTCTAGACCAGCAAGGGATACATAGAAAGACCCTGCTCAAAAAGGAGGAGGAGGAGGAAGAAGAAGAAGAGGAGAAGGAGGATCAGGGAGGATGGGGAGAAGGAGGAGGAGGAGGAAGAGAAGGAGGAGGATGAGGAAATAACTCTGTTCTTGGACTTACGGCCTACACATTTGCAAGCCAGTGAGTGTCTGTTATTGAAGCACCCAGGTTGCAGTGCTCCACCACAGCAGCCACGGATTGTAAAATGGCCGAGGCATACGTTGGGTCCCTGCTAAGCACACCGGAAATGAAGGCCCAGCTTCAGACAGCTGAGACGTTAGCAGCGGATGATCCACAGTGCCTCAGCTCCAGAACACTGGGAAGTATTCTGTCTTCAAGGCACAAATAGTGTCCTCATGACACGAAGGCTTCTGTCCCAAAGGTTCCAGGCTCCCAACTCAGAAGCCAGCTATGAGCATTACATGCTCCAAATGTCCCCAGGTCAGCTCCTATTCTCAGTTATCATCTGGACGTGTTGACAGGATGTAGACACAGGCAGAACCAGGAAATTTGCTGTGGATCAGATGTGAGAGGTAGGAAAATCTTTTCCTCTCCTCTTTCCAGGTTGTTCTAACTCTCTGCTCTCTATGAGAGTTCCTGTCAATGTGGTTCTGTTTGTATTTCCCTAAGGCTGCAAGTTTTGTGGGGCATCTCTCCTTATTTGGCACAGCGTAGCTAGTTTCTGGGAAATTTCTTCTGGCTGTATTTCATATTTCTTCATGCTTTAATTTTTATTACATTCAGTTATTGGTGTGTGGGAGGACATGTGCCTGCCGTGGCGCATGAATGGAGGTTAGAGGACAACTTGTAGGAGTCGGTTTTCTCTTCCTGCTGCGTGGCCCCTAGAGGCTTGAACTTGGTCAATCAGTCTTGGTGGGAACACCTTCCTGCTAAGCCATCTTTAAGCAGCCCCCCACCATGGTGCTCTATGTTCATTATTTTCCTATTCCACTTCCAGCCTTCTTCCCCAATTTTAAATTTCCTACTTAAAAAGTGACTAATTAATTTGCACCCCCCTCAGATTTCCTTTGCCTGCTTTAGTATGTTTCCCCTCTCTCCTGGCTTTCTCTACCTGAAGGTCCTTCCTTCAGGTGCCTTCCACCAGCTTCTGTCAGGTATGAGGCTGCTCTGGGGGCCTTTGCCTGACTGTCTGCTCATTTGTTTATTAAGTCAGAGTCCTAGGATCTCTGTATCAGAAGAAACCAGGTGACCATTTGCTGAGGGTCAAGGTCGAGTTTGCCCCTTAACTTCAAACAGCACAGTCATCGGTATCCAGCCATTTTATGAGATTGTCTTGTACATTTATTTTGAAAGCGTTTATATAGGCTTTGGGCTGGGTTCTAAAGAGTCATTTACTGCTCCTATACAGATTGTAAACTCCGGGCACTCCTTGATACAGCAAGACCCTTTCTCTAGCTTTACTTGGCAGGAAATTGGCATAGAAGTGTTCTCTCCGATTGGCAGTGAAGACATAAGTCTGACCTCATGAGTCATTTTGGCATAAGTAAGTCTAAGTAACAAAGACATAACTTTTATCGATCTCTAAAAAAGACCAAAGGTTACCCACAGGGCAAGAGTGTGACTCATCTCTTATCTCCATAGCAACCTTTCGGCTGTCCACTTCTAGCTATCCACTTCTAGCTAACTGTAAGAGAGCGTCCTCCTGACTCACCATCTTAAGACTTTAAGTGTTTTCCTAAGAGACTCAAGGCATTCCTCTCGGCCCACCCTGTTGCCCACATGCTAATCATCTACAGGTGACTCATTCAAACAAACTGGTTGCCAGGCTACCTGTGTAGAGGAGAGTTCCTGGTGTCCGAATTCTTCTCCAGCCACACAGTGACTTCCGTGTGTAAGCTTAGAGGGGCAGCAATGAATGCATCACCAGCAACAGGCTCTGTAGAGCTTGTAAATCTATCCGAGAGAATAGAGCAGGCCTCCTCAGTGCCCCGACCAATGAGAGTTTGCATGCCCATTTCCCTCTAGTTGTGGAAAACTGGCTGAGCCTATTTATTAAAACACTAATAATTGATTCCTTTAGAGACTACAGGAAATCTGGAGAGCCAGTGACATCTAGACTACTCCCTGGTTAACAGAAGCCAGTAGCCACAGCCATTGGGTTTTTAATTTTTGTTTTTGAAACAGGGCCTTACTGTGTATCCCTGGTGGCCTCAAATCCCCATACAGACCAGGCTGGCCTTAAACTCAAGGGATCTGCCCATTTTTTGCATCCCAAGAGCATGTAGATCCCAAGAGGATTAAAGGCATAAGCCACCTCACCTACCTTCAGTGATTTAAAGAAAAGAAAATACCTTCACAGGGCCGAGCTCCTCTCCTCCCATTGATGATCGAATTTGCAATCCTCCACTATACGCGCTGCCAGAACAATCAGTCCCACCATGTGCAGACCTTGGTTGGTGGTTGAGACTCTGGGAGCTCTGAGGGTACTAGTTAGTTCATATTGTTGTTCGTCCTAAGGGGCTGCAAACTCCTCAGCTCCATTGGTCCTTTCTCTAACTCCTTCACTGGGGACCCAGTACTCAGTTCAATGGATGGCTGTGAGCCTCTACATCTGTATTAGTCAGGTACTGTCAGAGCCTCTCAGGACATAACTAACTATATTGAGGCTGCCAGAGCCAATAAGCAGGAGAGGGTGGGATGGCAGGCATAGGGAGTGGGGAGGCAGCTGGGGTTTGTTTTTGTTGTTTTTGTTTGTTTCTTTGTTTTTTTAGAGGGGAAACTGGGAAGGGAGAAATTTACATGTAAATAAAGAAAATATCTAATAAAAAAACAAAAAAAAGAAAAGAAAATACATTTATTAATTTCTAAAATTTTATTTACATGTTTTAATATTTTAAAATGCATTTATGTTTGCACATATGCATGTGAGCATGTGTATGTGGCTTAGACGATAACATTCAAGAGTTGATTCTCTCCTTTCCTCGTGTGTTACAGGGATCAAAGTTAGGCTGTCAGGCTTTGTAGCAAGCACCCTTACCAGATTACACTTAACTCTCTTCACCCATATTTTCTCATGCCTAAAAGGAGATTTGTAAGCAAGGGCACAGCGAAACCACTGAATGAGTAGAAAGAAAAGTTTATTGGGCTCAAACCACCAAGGCAACAAACACCCGCCCCCGGGTGTGGGGAGAAGTCAGCAGAAGGGGGGTTGAGCTGTTGGGATTGACGGGGAAGTAGATGCCCTTGCCTGAGGTAGGCATTCTGGGGAAGACTAAGGGAGATTGCTGGCCACCTCTAAGCTTCTGTTTGCATGCCCAGAGTCCTTCTGTTTAGAACCAGCACTGGCCTTTTGTGGGGCTGCTTTGGACTAATAGGATTAAAATAATGCCAACTCCATAAATGTATGTAAAGCCGTAGGCACAGCGTGGGGTGCATAAGCATTGGTGGATGTTAGCTGATGTTATCTGAAACCGGGGGAAAATTATCTTGAATATCCTTAACCACATCACTCAAGTTCTTATCTATATATAAATGGTTCCAAACTGGTTATTAGCCTTCTTGCAAAAGCGGCTGTTCAAACTTTTCATACAGACAGAGCTACATACATCCTGTCCTCTTGATTTAACTGTCCCTTGCTGTGCTATACTCTACTCCAATCTTTGAGAAAACATCTTCTTAGGAAGCAATTCACCCATTCATTCTACTTCATTCATTTACTAATCCACACTCATTCATTCATTCATTTATCAATCAACAAATACCCACCGAGAACCTACTACGTACATTAGGGTACCAAGCCCAGCAAAATTCAGAGCAGGAGTGAATGCAAACAGGTGCACCTCTTACATATCAGACGTGTCAGGGACACAGGCTCCTTCCTTCCCTCACACTCAAAGTCACTTCTCATTTCTGGGGAAGGCTTCAGGTGAAAGAAATAGGGGCAGGATAAGACCATGACAGGCAGCTTCAGACAAGGGAATCGGGTGAGACTGAGAGTCTGGGTGTGGTCAGGTAGGGCCCACTGCAGGCACAGGTGAGGGGCCCAGGCTGGCGGGAGTTTCCCAGCCCACCATGGGGAAGCTCCGGGGTCCGAGGGGCGCGGTCCAGCCAGGCGCCTGCAGGGCGAGGGATGCTGCCCCGCCCCGGGAGGGCGGGCCCCGGGAAAAGTGTACTAGAAGCCGCCGAGCCACCGCCCAACTCTAACAGCTAGCGGAGCGGCGGGAGGAGCACTAACCAAGTGAGCGGCGCACGGAGCATCAACCAGGTGAGTGGCGCGGGGCGAGGGGACCCGTGCTGCTCGGTGTACCAGGAAAGGGCTGGCCTCGAGAGATGGACGGCCGGGGCTCTGCAGCCCTGCGGGAGGTGACCTTCAGGGTCCCAGGCACCGGTCCAACGCAGTGGCTCTCCTGCGGGTAACTCTCGGAGAAAGTTAGTCACGACCTACATACTAAGTCTCTTTGGGATGGCGGGATTCCAGCGGGCCCTGGGCACGCCTTCGAAGCCCTGAGCTCGAGTGAGCCACAATCCACAGAGATCCACCTTGTGGATCCACCTCCAAGCGGTTGCCCCTAGCTTGGCCATAGGAATCAGGTGCCCCTCCTGGCACGTTGGCAGTTGGGAGTGAGAGTTTGGCGACTCAGCAGGCATCGCCCAGGATTCCGACTTGGCCAGCAGACCCCTTTGGCGCACCTGGGAGACTTCCACTAGCGATCTTGCTGTGTGCTGCCAATGAGTTCCACCAGGTTCAGCGGAGGCATGGGCTACAGCCACTCCCTGCGTGCTGACCACACAGAAAAGTGCTGCCCAGGCCCCAGTGCGCCTGTGTCAGGATTAAGAGCTACTGTAACCTCTAAAAATTTTTGTAGGCCAAGTGACTCATCCCTGACCAGTGTGGATATTTGTGCAATAACTTCTAGATCTGGGTGGAGGAAGTCTTGGGTGTGGCACTGTTTGTCTCAGAGTGCAGACCCTTAGCTAGAGGCTTTCAAAAGTTGCATTTATTCTGAATTATGTTACTAATGCAGGGAATCGATGATGGGACGGGGGTGGGTGGGAGAAGGGATTGAGGCTGAGGTTTAGGATTCTGGCTAACCCTAGGAGAAGCAAGTGATTCCTACTGGAAGAAACTGGAATGTTTGTAAAGCGACCCCCGGGGAGTAGGGTTTCTGGATCATGAGAACATTTGGACTTAGTGACCCGGCTAATTCTGAGGAAAACAACAGGAATCACAGTGTGTAAAAGCTACCCATTTCTGAAATTCCAAGTTGTTTGGTTCAAGTTTACAGTTCCGTATTTTTATTTATTTACTTTTGGTGGTGGTGGGGGAAGGAGTGTCTTACTGCTGTGAACAGACACCATGACCTTATAAAGGGCAACATTTAATCGGGGCTGGCTTACAAGGTCAGAGCTTCAATCAATAATCCTCAAGGCAGGAACATAGCAGTGTGCAGGCAGGCATGGTGCAGGCAGAGCTGAGAGTTCTACATCTTCATCTGATGGCTGATAGTGGAAGACTGGCTTCCAGGCAGCTAGGATGAGGGTCTTAAAGCTCACGCCCACAGTGACACACCTACTCCAACAGGGCCACACCCTCTAAAAGTGTCACTCCCTGAGCCAAGATTATACAAACCATCGCAGGGAGGCCGGATACCACTGTAGCCTAGGCAGGTCTGGAACTCACTATGTAGCCTAGGCTGGCTTTCAATATTCAATCCTGTCTCAGTCTCCCAAGTGCAGGGACTAACAGTGTAAACTACCACCCCCAACTGTTTTCATAAAAATTGAAGTTTAATAACAAAACACTTGCTCTTCTGCCACAATAGTCTTTGGTGGGGAGAGGGAATGCTGGTCTGAAAGAGTGTTTTGTTCAGACTGAGTCTTCTTATGTGGTCTAGGCTGGTTTAGAACTTGTGATTTTCCAGATCAGTACAACCATACCTAGCAATTGTCTCCTTCTTGGTCACTGATCACTTTTGCTTTTGTTTTGCTTGTTTCTCGAGATAGGGTCTTATAATATATAACCTTGGTTGGCTTCATACTCAGTACAGAGTTCAGGCTGACCTTCAACTTATGACACTCTTTCTACCATGGTTTTCTGAGTGCTGGGATTACAGATATGCACCATATTTATACTTTTTCCCCAGGATAGTCATATTTATCTTTGATGGAGACTAGCTTCCTAAAATCAGAATGTTTAGAAGTTTGATTTAAAATCTGTACTTATTCCATATTCTGGAGAGGACTTTAATGGAGTCTTTCATGCTTATGCTTAGAAGTGTTTAATGGATGGCTCATTAAATTATACACAAAGCAGAAGAGGTAGAGAATTGCTTGAGGATTTTCTGGAAAAATTGATCATTTTTATATAGAATGAGTCTATTCAAGGGTTCCCAGTCAATGAGATAGTTCACTGGGCCAAAAGCATTTGTTTATCATTTTTTGAGATGGGGTCTCACAGGTAGCACTGTCTGGAACTTCATACATCAGGCAGGTCTGGATTTATGACACCCACCTGCCTCTGCCCCTGAGCATGCATAGATGCTTTCCAAAGAACTTTTCCTTAGGTGGGTGTGGGGTAAGTGCTTATAATTCCAACATTCAGGAGCCAGAACCAAGAGAATCTCAAGTTCAAGGCCAGCACAGGCTACATTTAGAATTCCAAGCCAAACTGGGCCAAAGAGTATAAGACCTGTCTTGAAATATATAAACACACTTCTTACTTCTTGCTCGGATGAGCTCGGATGTCCTGGGTCGGTCTTCTTTATTATTCAGGTGCCTATCTGCCTCGATCCCTCCATAGCCAAAGTCTAAATCCTCACTGCAACTGACACACACACATTCACAGCACACACACACACACACTCACACTCACAGCACACACACACACACTCACAGCACACACACACACACACTCACAGCACACACACACACATACACATTCACAGCACACACACACACTCACAGCACACACACACACATACACATTCACAGCACACGCACACACACATTCACAGCACACACATACACACTCACACTCACAGCACACACACACACACACACTCACAGCACACACACACACACATTCACAGCACACACACACACACATACACATTCACAGCACACACACACTCACAGCACACACACACATATACACATTCACAGCACACACACACACACACACACACACACACACAAAGACAGACAAACATACCCACACAGATACACTTCAATTAAAAAAAAATCTATGTTTGAGAAGTAAATACTGTAAGAAAAAAAAAAACCTAAAAGCAGAGTACTTCTTTTGGAAAAACGCAATTTATTGGTTAAAATGTGGTTTTTCTTAACAATGTGACTGTGCCCAAAAGCACTCTACTCAGCAGCCCATGTGGTGAATGATTCACGGAGTTAATGTTCTGGCCAAAGCTCTATCTTATTTTTAAATCTGTTTACTATTTCAGCATGCTATGTAGCTCTGGGTGAACAAGCCAGTGAATTTTTCAGGGAAGAAACTAAACATGTCGAAGGATTCTATTTTAAAACATCAAAATGCACACTTTTAAACTAGTATAGGACAAACTTGAACTAGGAGTCAAGAAACTTGGGCCCTTGTCCCCAAGATGCCAGTGATATGGCTTCTGGCCACTGAATCAGCTCTCAGATTCCTCACTTCACAGTGGGAATGTTTTCTCCAGCCAGTGTCACCAGATTGCTAACAAAATAAAAACAGCTCTGTGGACGTTCTTTGGGAGCTGGAAATCACTGTACAAGCGCTGGTAGGCTGTCATTATCCTGCCATCCTGTGGAATGTGTCACAGCGCTGTCTAAAGTGTCATCCAAGGCCCACATGTGTCACAGTCCTCTAGGACACACAAATGAATCCTGTCTCTAGGATTTCATTTGGTCAGATTGAAAAAGGGACCAGGACAGCCCCGACCAGAGGCTTTGGCAGGACGAAGCATGTGGACGTGTCCGCTAGCTTTTCTCAATGTATCATTCTTTAAACATAATTTGATTGGTGTTCTGTTAATACAGCACCTTTTGAAGAGAATGGTAAAGTTAGGTTGTTTGGCCTTCAGGCTTAAGAGTTTAACTTGGGGGCTGGAGAGATGGCTCAGCGGGTAAGAGCACCGACTGCTCTTCCGAAGGTCGTGAGTTCAAATCCCAGCAACCACGTGGTGGCTCACAACCACCCATAATGAAATCTGATTCCCTCTTCTGGTGTATCTGAGGACAGCTACAGTGTACTCATTTATAATAATAATAAATAAATTTTAAAAAAAGACCAGTTCAGATATTTAAAAAAAAAAAAAAGAGTTTAACTTGTAAATCTTCAAGTCTCTTAAAACTGTGGCATAAAATAAAAAGGGGGTGGGGGGCTGGAGAGATGGCTCAGCTGTAAGAGCACTGACCGCTCTTCCAAAGGTCCTGAGTTAAAATCCCAGCAACCACATGGTGACTCACAACCATTTGTAAAGAAATCTGATGCCCTCTTCTGGTGTGTCTGAAGACAGCTACTTACACATACTTACATATAATAATAAATAAATCTTTAAAAAAAAACTGTGGCATACTTAACAGGGAAAAAAGGGATGTCTATAGGGGGAAGTGTTTGTTGGTTAGTTTTTGAAGACAGTCTTGCTATGTGGCCTAGGTTAATGGTAAGCTCAAATCCTCCTGCCTCAGCCTTTTGAGTGCTAGGATTAGAGGTGTGCAGCACCATGCCCAGCAATAGATTACTCTTGTTTTTGAAACAGGGTCTACCCACTTGCCTCAGCCTCCCTAGACCTGAGGTGGCAGGTGGTGACCATCCTTCCTCATAAACTTGGCTACTTTGAAAGACTGAAGCTCCTTGTGGGTTTTTATGGCCCCTCGTATGTACATTTATCTAGGGATAGACACCAGCAGCCTGGATTGGTAGTTTTCAACCAAATGTGCCTTTGGCCTTAGAGATTGGCCTATGTTTGAAAACATTTAGGGTTGTCACAGTTATAGGGTAGTGTGCCACTGGCATCTAATGGCTTGAAGCAGAGATATTGCTGAAGGGGTGGGAAAAGGTCAATCAAAAGTGCTAAGTTCTCTGCCCACTTTAAACTTCAAAACTATTTCCTAACAAGATCTCACTATGTAGCGTTGGCTGGTATAGAACTTGCTTGTAGACCAGAGCTGGCCTGAAACTCACAGAGAGTGCTGTGTGCCACTCTGTCCACCCTGGGTTTTATTTTCTTAAGAAGATTCTGAAGCCAGGAACTGTGGCTCATGCCTTTGATCCCAGCCATTGGGAGGCTGAGGAAGGGGGACTACAGGAAGTGGTCAAGGCCAAAATGAGACCCTGGAGCTTTTGTGTGGTCCAGGCTGACCTCAACGTCATGGTAGTTCTCATGCTACAGAATGCTGAGCTCACAGGCATGAGACACTATGCTCGCCTAATCATGTTACTTCTTGAGAAAATTGAGTAAAATATCACAGGTGGGCAGATAAAGTCAGAAGAGTCTGATATTTCCAGGTCCAGGTAATTCTCACGGTAGCAACATGATGTAGTCATTCTGAGCTCTGATCGAACACACCCCCTTCCAAAGCTGCCCTCACGTTGCTTGGTGCTAGAGTGTTTGTCAAATATGCCAATGCTGTTAATTTAATCCCCAGCACCCTAAGAGAGAAAAGTTTCCAGGCCAAAGCTGCTCTCTGCTGCATTCTGAGGGATCTGTTGAAAAGTTGGACAGGTTCCAGGCTTCTTGTGGTTTTATAGGTGTGGCACAGGAGCAAGAGCCGGTGGAAACAGGCTATTTCTGCAAACCAGCCCCGTGGCCGCTTTGTGTAAGGCAAACCTGTTTGGCAGTATCTTGAATGCGATTGCTTCTGTTCCCATTGCCGCCCGACTCACCTTTGTTTGGCTGTTTTACTGCTGTCTTATTTGGAATATCGAGTACCTTTAAAAAACAAAAAGCAACAACAACAACAACAAAAAAAAAAACTGCAGGCATGACAGCCAACACTTGAGATGCTGAGGCAGGAGGATCATAAGTTTCTATGAGCTACATAGAAAGACCTTAAAACACTTCAAAATCCAACCAACCACACACTCCCAAATGTAATCTGTCTACCACCATCGCCCTCCCCAGCTCACCACCAAGCTCTCAGATTTGAATGTCCTGGCAGAGTCTGGCGGCACGGACCATACTCTTGTGCGCATGAGTCCCATGTCCCTTGCTGATCTGTGCACCCGGTGATTGTGTGGAAAGTGATGGCTCAGAGCAGGAATCAGGGTGTGCCAGTAGAGGATAAATAACCAGGCAGCAGCCATGTCAGCTGTCTTTGAGATCTCAATAGGAACCAACAGATAGCTTTCCTCTCATGTCCCAGAAGGGTTGTGGCTGGGAAGAGAGGAGGACTGATCTTCCCATGAATCCTTGCAAGGATAGACAAACCCAGGGAAGCAGGTAGCCGAGAGAAGTTGTGCCTTGTACCAACTTTCTCTGAAAGAAAAGGCAGGAAATTCTCAACCTACTCCTTAGCCCTCAAGGTCTTTTACTCTCTGGCTTCAGAACACAAGCTCCTGGCATCAAGGTCTGACTTCACAACCTAAGTGGGTTTGGAATTTAGCTAGAATGTATCCCCGCCTGTTCACAAGATGTTTTTATGGTCCAGCACCATTGACTTAGGCAAAATGATTGTACACTGACTGGAATTGCCCATGAACTATTTGGGATGTTTAATCTCATGAGGATTTGTAAAATGATTTAGGCTCAAATACCAATAACCCCCTTTGGCTTTTCTCTCTTAGGAAAATGGCAGACAGCTTTTCGGTAAGTATCTCATGTCTGTTTTCTTCGCCCCATACACACTCGTATGGGTTAAAGGTTTTATTTCTACCACGGAGCTTTCCCTCTGGCTCACTTGTGTGCTCAGGCCTGTTGGGTGTAAGCTTGATTTTCCAGCAGCAGATTCCAAGGAGGGGCCTAATCTCCACAGCAGCAATGTCCCTCCTGGAAGCAGTGGGACCATGGCATGGTCTGCTTATGACAACACCTGAAGCTGGTTTTCTTTCTTTTTTCTCTTTAAGATTGATTTATTTATTTATTATATGTAAGTACACTGTAGCTGTTTTCAGACGCACCAGAATAGTGCATCAGATCTCATTATGGATGGTTGTGAGCCACCATGTGGTTGCTGGGATTTGAACTCAGGACCTCTGGAAGAGCAGTCTATGCTCTTACCCGCTGAGCCCTCTCTCCAGCCCCTGAAGCTGTTTTTCATGTTGATTAGAAAGCATGTATTTATAACCAACCAGTTCCTGATGTAAGCTAGAAGAGCTTAACCCACCCTGTTCTGCAATGATGATGAGAGACCAGAATAAAATACCATACAAAACAGCAGAGGATTGAACTCAAAACAGCAGAATAGGCAAAATAGCAGAGGGGAGAGTATGAATCTTCTCCCATTCTCTCAGCTTCTTAGATCACAAATTCCTATAGTCTCCTGAGTTCTGTGTAGTCAAGGAGTCCCATCCTCTAATTGTTTGTCTTTCTTTACAGCTTAATGATGCCTTAGCTGGCTCTGGAAACCCAAACCCTCAAGGATATCCCGGTGCATGGGGGAACCAGCCTGGGGCAGGGGGCTACCCAGGGGCCTCCTATCCTGGGGCTTACCCAGGACAGGCTCCTCCAGGGGCCTACCCAGGACAGGCTCCTCCAGGGGCCTACCCAGGACAGGCTCCTCCTAGTGCCTACCCCGGCCCAACTGCCCCTGGAGCTTATCCTGGCCCAAATGCCCCTGGAGCTTATCCTGGCCCAACTGCCCCTGGAGCCTTCCCAGGGCAACCTGGGGCACCTGGGGCCTACCCCAGTGCTCCTGGGGCCTATCCTGCTGCTGGCCCCTATGGTGCCCCTGCCGGACCACTGGTAAGGAGGGAGTTGTTTCATGGACTTGCTGTACAAGTGGAAAGGACATTAGGGAAGACATGCTTAGAGCCATGTCTTAAGGGGTGTAATTGGTCAAGTGGGAAAAGGAATGTGTTCATATTGAATTTATTCTGTGACTTGTTATGATAAGGCATTGATAAAGGTGCTTGAATATAAATCAAGTTAAGATTATAGTAATGAGTGGTGCACACCTTTAGGAAACAGAGGCAGAAGTATCTCTGTAAATATGAGGCCAATCTGGTCTACATAGAGATCCTGTTTAAAAAATTAATTACTCTATAAGGCAAAGCTGTATTATTAATAAACACTGAGTTGGGTGGTTTATACCTAGAACTCTAGGAAATACTGAGAGCTTTTCAAAGCTGCAAAGCTTTAGCTCACACCAGGGATGCAGGAAAGGGAAATGGTGGGGTAGGGGAGACTCCTCCATCTCATACCCATGCAAGGCGCCTTCCAGTTCACCCACCCACTGGGAGCAACTCCAGGAAGTATATACAAGGTCTAATGGGAGAGATGGGAGTTTGGGAGATGGCAGAACCTAGGAGGAAACTTCATAAAGGAGAGACCAGAGGCAGGGACAGCGCTCTGGGGATGTCCACCACACCTTAAGCACTTTGCTCAACACTTGTGGAATGAACAGTAGAAGTGCTCATTCAACATAGACTCATGCAAAGCATTCTGCTGGTGACCTGTGAGCACAGAAGCCCCAGTGACACAAATCTTTCCTCAGGGAGCAGAATTACAGTGCTGTATGTCATGTGACAAAGGACCCAGGGACCTTTGTTGGTCAACAGTCTAGCTTAAAATGTTACAAAAAAATGAGTCCCGTGGACGAAAAATGGGGTTTAAACAGCCCTAAGAACATTTGGTCCTTAATTTGTTAATTTCCCAATTAACTTTTGTGTGCACAGGAAACAACACTCTCTACCTTCCATTTCTTTAGGCCCTGGACAATGTAGCTTCAGAATCTACACAGGGTTCTGTGTTGGTCACATGCATTGTAACAATGTCTGCAATGTACTTTTTACATTCCCCAAGAGAGCACAATGCTTTACTGACACTGGAATTCTTGTCTGTCCCAGACAGTGCCCTATGATCTGCCCTTGCCTGGAGGAGTCATGCCCCGCATGCTGATCACAATCATGGGCACAGTGAAACCCAACGCAAACAGGTACAAGGGTGACCCCAATAACCAATCTGTTGAATGGTTCTGAAATAAAGAGTATCTTAATTAAGGAGATTCTGTAAACTACACATTAGAATCCAAGCTGGGCTATCACATGGACTATCTCCTAATCAGTACTTGATCCCATGTCATTTTTCTGTTGGGTTGTTACAGAGTGAATGGTAACATCCTCTACTCTGTGTCTTGGTGTGTGCCATATGCTTTGATCTTCAGGAGTGAGTGCAGAGTGAGGGCCATCTGTGGTGGTTTGAATAAGCTTGGCCCAAGGAGTAGCACTACTAGGAGGTGTACCCTTGTTGGAATAGGTGTGTCACTGTGGGCACTGGCTTTGATGCCCTAGTCCTAGTTGCCTGGATGTCAATATTCTGATAGCAGCCTTCAGATGAAGATGTAGAATTCTCAGCTCCTCCTCCAATGTGTGTGTGTGTGTGTGTGTATACAACCATATATATATATGCGTGTGAGTGTGTTATTTTCAAAATATGTATTTATATAACCTGTTCCAACATAATGCAGAACTATAGAGTTACCATTAATAATTGAGGGCTACTGCACTAGATAATTTAGTTCCAGTAACACTAGTGATGTAGTCTGTGTACTGACAGTTCAAAACTGATTCTGGGTCAAATAGTAAACAGAAAAATAACTGTGTGAACCGACAAAAACATCCTAGGAAATTCATGGTGATAAAGTGCTTATGTGATGGAGATGACAATCTCTGTTCACAGGAGGACTAGTGCCAATGGACCCAAACATTAGAGTCACTTTTCCCAACTGCTCCTAAGTTATTCAGAATACCTAAAGAATCGCTGTTAGGTCTAAATCACACACATCAGCTTCTAGTGTTACTGTAGGGAGCTCACCTTAAGACACTCAGTAGGGCCAGTCCCTTAACAACAGACTTGTGTTTGCATTAACACACAAGAACAAAAAGGGTCAGAAAGTTCAAGTGGCACTTTCGCCAGTCCCACCTCATAGCGTGGCATGTCCTGATCTTACAACATAGCAACCAGGAAGGAAACATTAACTACATCTGTGTACCCTGCTGTTTTCCGGTTTACCATGACAAAGTCAGGTACTTGATAGTTCTTAGGTAGCTCACTTGCTTTTGACAAATATTAAAGAGTATTCTATCAGGGCAGGAAAAGAACCATTATTATCATTTATAGCAAGGTACAAAATGCTCTTAGGATGAGTCTAAAGCTCTGAGGGTATCTAGAAGCCTTTGCCTGAGTACACAGGAGTAGATCTGTGAGGAGAAGAGAGCATTATAGTCAGGAACGACCCCAAAACAACACAGCTGGTGACACACACTTGCAATCACAACCCTCAGGAGGCCAAGGTAGGTGAGAATCACAAGCTGGAGGCCAGCTTGGGCTACATAGTGAGATCCTGTCTCAATGAACAGACAAGGCATACTGTCCCCCTGGACTTGCCTTTCGAGGCGATCACACTAATGAATGAGAGGATGTGCCTGTTCTTTTGAGTTGGATCTGATACTGTGGCTTATTTGCCTCTACAACAGGAAACCAGTTCCAACATACTATGAAAGAGTTTGCATTTTAGAAAGTTAGATGTTCTTGACTTGATACAAACTTTAATTATCTTTTATTTCTGGTTTAAAACAGGATTGCTTTAGATTTCAGGAGAGGGAATGATGTTGCCTTCCACTTTAACCCCCGCTTCAATGAAAACAACAGAAGAGTCATTGTGTGTAACACGAAGCAGAACAATACCTGGGGAAGGGAAGAAAGGCAGTCAGCTTTCCCCTTTGAGAGCGGCAAGCCATTCAAAGTAAGTTGCAGCTGCAGCTGCAGCTGTATGCGCACATTGTTCTCTTAGCAAGGGGAATCACCTGAAAACCTGTCCTAGACACCTGGCCAATCTTCCTCCCCACCCCGGCAACCAGCCTCAACAGGCTAGGGATGAGGCTAGAGCAGCACAGTTCTCCAGCTCCTTCAGGAGCCTCCCCACTGCCAGGGTACCTCTCCACTCTTCCAATAGCACATTGCTTTTCTCTATCACAAAACTCCACTTACAGGATTTAAGGATGAATGTTCATTAACTATGGGGAAAAGTATTTCCAGGCCTTCCCAAAACTGGCTATAAATTTGTCATTAAGGAATTCCTTCCTATGTTGCCGTTTTTAACTTTTAGGTATTATAGGCCACACTAAACTTTTGTTTTGTTTTGTTTTGTTTTGAGAAAATAGGGTTTCTTTCTGTAGCCCTGGCTGTCCTGGTACTCAGAGATCTGCCTCCTGAGTTCTTCTGATGACTTTGATATCTTTTTATTGTGTTTTAGATCTGACAATCTAGATTCATTTTTGCTATTCAGTTACTGCCCTGGCTCATTTTTCATTCCAGAAGTAAAAGTAAAATGAAATAATGAACTTCCTGAACTAAGGCTACACTGGTTTAAAAATCAATATATATTTCCCTCTTTACATAGAAATTGACAGATGAAAACAAAGCATGGCAGACAGTAGCATGTCCTGGAAAACACACATGGGGGTGCCTCAGCCGCACTGGCTGTTGCATGCTTTTGACGGTTTCCCACGTTTGCTTCCTAGATACAAGTCCTGGTTGAAGCTGACCACTTCAAGGTTGCGGTCAATGATGCTCACCTGTTGCAGTACAACCATCGGATGACGAACCTCAGGGAAATCAGCCAACTGGGGATCAGTGGTGACATAACCCTCACCAGCGCTTCCCACGCCATGATCTAAGCCAGAAGGGGCAACCCTGAAACTGGCCCTGTGTGCATTATGAGCGGAAAACTTTGCATTTATCTCTCCTTATCCTTCTTGTAAGACATCCATTTAATAAACAGTCTCATGCCGAGAGATACCTATTGCTTTGGTTTTTTTGATACTGGGTCAACCCTTAGGACCCTGTGAATGCTAGGCAAGTGATCTATCACTGAGCTACACATCCCTAGCCTTTTAAATTTTGTGTGTGGTGTGTCTGTGCACATGGGTGCAGGTTCCCTGCTCACTGTCGAGGCATCAGGCCTGCTGGAGCTGCCTGACCAGAGAGCTGGGGACCAGACTCAGATCCTCTGTGAGAGTTGTCTTAAGGGTGGATGGTTGACTTGCCCACTCACGCCTTAGACTTGCATGTCTCTTCCTGAGGTGCCAGGACAGGTCAGGTCCACCGATGCCTCCAGCTGCCTATCTTTATATGCTTTGATTTGGAGCAGTGTAAATATGTAAAGGGAAATATGTAATTATCAATAAACCATCCTGATTTTTAAAAAGGAAATATGCTGACCAGTACCAACTCACCAGCAGACAGTTACCATCGGCATCTGGGTAGAATTGTTACTTAGGCGATTCCAAAGGAAGATAAAAGGGTGAACTTACACAACCCTAGATAAGGGCCAATCAGGGCACAGGAAAGAGCAATGTGAGGCTGCTGCCAGGCCTGACCCTGCACACTGTCTTCTGTCATTACCCTATACCACGCAGACACTTGAGTCTGACAGGGAGCAGGTCGCCCACATCAGCACCACTGCAATTAGGGGACAACCAGGTATATAGTTCTGAAATATCTATCATGGAGGCTGGTCTTAAACTTATTTTTCCTTTAAAGCCCCGGGTCATTGCCTTCAAACGAGTATTAAACACCATTGAGACTGTGTCTTGGTTTTTATGTCTATTCTCATATCTAACACTTTCTTTCCTATCAGAGCAAGCTCAAAGCAGGAAAAGGTCAAAATTCTTTGTTCTACAACGTTATCTTCTTGATTAGTTTAAACTGGTGAATGTCACAAGATGGTGTCCAGGAAAAACAGAAGTCAAGAGGTCTGTAAAAGCAAGCACTTGCAATCGCAACTGACGGGACAAGAATGTGCATAGAGCTGGGCCTCTCCTTCCAGCAGGCAGGTTCCGGGCACTGACCTTACCAACTGGGCAATTTCCCCATCCATTTTCCATCACCCACTGGGGGCCGTTCCATCCATCCTCATGTTTTGGTAAGGGGAGGCATTCTAGGAACATTCTTCTTTGCAAACACCTTATGTAACCTTCCAATAAGTTGTTTGGGCATCATGATAAACACCATCTTTTCCCAAAGCCAAACCCATCTACCTCTGATGACAAAAGTAGATGGAACTTTCTCTTGAAAGTGTCTAATCCTAAACCTATAAGGTTCCTACTATGTGTGGAGTGTCTTCTTCCAAACTGCGGCTCATAGTCAGACCAAATTACAACACAGGGTAAGGCTATTAGCCTCTGCTACTTACCGAGTGCTGTCTGAGGCACTGAGCTGTCTACTTATGTTCTACTGTATGCACGTATGTATGTATGTATGTATGTACGTATGCACGTATGTATGTCCGTACGTACGTACATGTGGGGGAAGGGCTGGAATATGTCACAACATGAACGTGGTGTCAGAGGACAAGTGCCTTGATCTCTGAGCCGTCTCCCTCCTGTATCAGCAATGTTTTACAATCTGAAGTTAAAGGTTTATAAAATAAGGGCTAGAGTGACGACTCGGCTAAGTGCACACACTGCTCTTCCAGAGGACTGGCTTTCCAGTGCCCATGTGAAGCAGCTCACAGCATCCTGCAATTTCAGATTTTTTGTAAAGGTTCTTCTCTCTCTCTCAAGCTTGCCAATGGCAGCTGGCTCTGTTAAAGGGAAAATTATCAGAGGCAGCAAGGATTGAACAGTAACTATAATAAATGGATTTCATGATTCAGGAAACCTTATCTAAAGGAATACAGAAAAACAAAGCTATTTGATGTCAACAGATACAAGTGCTCAAATGAAAATCTATAAAATGAGAGTACAGATGCAAAACCTTATTTCACGTTTAATATTTTAAATAACCTACAAGGTTTTTACAGTATCATTATTAAAATATGTCTCCACAAACAGGAAAAAATAAAACTGTGTAATGCAATATAAAGAGACCAAATAGAAGTGAATACCAGTGCATATTTTCAAATAAGAATGCATCAGAGAATTAACAATGTGAAGAAAAGAATGTTTGCCGTTATTTTTAAGTTAAAAGCCCTCCTGGTGTTCTCTTCAGGGTCTTGGCGGTGAGAAGAAAATTAGGTTACCTCCAAAGGAGAACTGTCTGCGTTCTTGCTGTCTCGTTTCTTTCCGAGTACAGAGGCTGGTGCAGCTGAGGTCTGGCTAAAGAGCACAGCAGAGCAGTCAAGGAATCCACCATCGAGAGCTGCCCCAATGAGCTTTCTACACCCTTAGCAACTGAGTGCCAAAGAATAAGTAATTTTCCCTATGTAACAATAAAATTATTAACAGTGTAAGACCTAATGTAAAGGTTTTTTAATTTTGTTTATGTATGCCACCACAGCAGGCGGATCTCAAGCTGCCAGCCTGGTCTACAGAGTGAGTTATAGGACACCCAAGACTATACATAGAAATCCCATCTCACCTCCTGCCCCCCACCCCCAATAAGACCCCCCAGCAGAGCACAGCTAGAGTAAAGAATTTCAGGATGAAGACAACCAAGGAAGACCTCTATGAAGACAGACACTGCCCACCACACTCTGGCTTTTCAGAGCAGCAGAAGCATTGGCTTATATTGTATTTTCTTTCTAAATATACTTTACTATAAAAACTTGCATCACTTAGAAATATCTACCATAATCCAAGCCACACATTAGATATTTAAGTTTTCATCCTATGTGTCCTATCAAATTTGAATAGCAAGATACACAGTCAGGGTTTAAGACTAATTAGATTGTACGATTGTTGAAGCCTTTTCTCAATTAAAAATTTTTAAAAATATATATTTTATGTATATGAGTGCTTTGCCCATAGAGGCCAGGAGGGCCGAGTGGGTGCTGGAAATTAAACCCAGGGGCACTCAGCCATCCCTCTAGCCTTCTTCCATTTTTAGAACAGATCCTGTATACAATTCAACACATATACAGATAATGGGAAGACATATATTCTAAACCTTGCACTCAAGTTGAAAAGTGAGAAACTTTTTGTTTTATAAAAGAAATCTAGCACTGGAACACCTCTAACCTCAGCACCAGAGAGCAGAGAGTTCGAGGCCAGCTTGGCCTCTATTTTGGACCCTATTTTGAAACCAAACAGGGTGGTTGAGATGCCTCAGCAGGTTAAAGGGCTGATGACTTTAGCTCCATCCCTGAAACCCCAACAGAAGAGAACAGGTTCCCCAAAGCTGCTCTCTGACCTCCACAAATGCTGTGGCATGTACAGATCCTGGCAATAACCATAAATAAGACATATTTAAAACCACTTTACAACTGTACAAATCTAGAATATACAAGAACTTGCCAAATCTTCATCAAATTAAGATGAAAACTTACGGGACCAAGAAGGTGGCATTCAGAAGTGAGGCAGGTATAATACACAGACTATTGCTAACAATCAAGTTTGGTTCAAAAAATAGAGGCCAGGGCAAGACATAGCTCAGTGGTTAAGAGCCTGGCTGCTCTCCCAGCACCCACATGGCAGCTCACAACCTTCTGTAATTCCAGGTCCAGGAAACTACCCACACAGTGCATAGACACACATGCAGGCAAAACATATATACATAAAATAATTCCTAAAGAACTTTAAAGAGGTCAAAGATTGCTGATACTCTAATTCTCTGGTTCTACAGTCATCTTGATGTGGCCTGAAGAATATAAAGACAGCATGGTTGCAAATAACCCTAGGGACATGCAAATGAGGATGCCGACTCTGCTTGTTAGTATCTCCAGTAGGAGCCTGACATAAACAGGTGACACCCTCCATGACCTACCATCACCTCTCAATAGGACTTACATGTTCTAAGTCACTTGAATCTTGTTCTCCAGGACACGGGGCGTCTTCTATACAGCACCTGAAACAAGCAGTGGTACTATATATCAATAATGAAACACATCACAATCTTTCAACCTTTGAGTCCATCCTGCATGGAGGCCACTAGTTTGCATAACAGGCTTGAACACTGAGCCTGGCCCAGGAGCCTGCTGCTGCGTACAGATAGACAGTTATTGCATGATGGCCCCACAGATGATGTCCTTTTCCCTGGCAGTCACATGCCCCTTCCCATGCCAACCACTCAGGCTAATACGGTTCCACCTGGAATGCTGAACCTTAGCCAGATCCAGAGCCACATAACCAGGAACAGGTCAGGGTGAGGCTGACTTCTGAAGCAAAGCAGCTCAGCTCTTGTTCTGTTGTGTTCTGTGTGACAGACCTTGTTACATATCCCAGGTTGGCTTCTCAAGGTTTCTGCCTCAGCTTCCTAAGTGCTGGAACTGTAAATGTGCTCTCACGCCTGCAAGTTGGCTATGTTTACTTGATAGTGTAATTCGATATATTTTAATCATAAATGTAAGTTGAGTTTTTTGTTTTGTTTTGTTTTTAAAGGCAGGGTCTCTCTGTGTAGCCCTGGCTGTTCTGGAACTCACTCTACAGACCAGGTTGGCCTCAAACTCAGAGACTCACTTGCTTCTGCCTCCCAAGTGCTGGGATTAAAGGTGTGTGCCACCACTGCCTGGTTCAAAGTTGTTTTAAGATGCCTTCTTGTACGATGTTTGCAAATGAACATTAAAAAAAAAAAAAAACCTGTATATGTGTGTGTGTGTGTGTGTGTGTGTGTGAAAGCCACAGACTTGCAAAACAAGTGACCTACTGAACTATCTTGCTGGCCCCGGTAGCAATATGATTCAACTGCTATTACTGATCTTCCTAATATAGATAATAAACTATAAATTATACAAAGTCTAATAATAAATTATACAAAGTATGATAATAAATTGGTATCTTACAAAACAGATTTTTATAATACCAAAAGCATTTTTGAGGTCCTAAAGGATGCTTTTGGCATATATCAAAAGTTTAAAAAGACATTATAAAACAGTTAAGGACTTCCATGTGCCTTCTCTATTTTAACTCATAGGGCCTGCCCCAACCCCATGCCTTATTTAGTGGGATGTTTTTGCAATGAGGAGTGTTCAACATTTTCCACACTTCAGATTAGTAACAAGCCCAACATCTTCTCCAGACATCAGATTACAATGCCCTACTTGTTTCTCTCAGATGAGCTGCACAATAATCTATGAGCCACGGTAAGGACGGCTTAGGCTATGCTGATGCAGTTGTGTAGAGAATGAATGGATCAAGTGGAGCAGTTACAAGCTAACCTCCATTAAGATACCATTTCAGTTTCTCCCCCAGTACCTGGCATGATGACCGTTTCTCCCCTAGTACCTGGCATGGCGACCGTAAGGTCTGTCTAGATAATGACCTGAAGCGATGTCTAGGCTGTCTGCACACACTGGGCACTTTCTCTCTATACAGACTGTACAAAAGTACATGCCTCTTCACCACTCCAGCAACAGCTGAGCTAGTTAACTTGTCCCAGATGTTCAGAGCTGGCACAGCATGTGGTTGGTTTTGAGCTGAGATCTGCTAAGCACCAGAGGACACCACTCCACTTCTCTCCTCTGTACTGCATGGTACACTTACCAACATTAGTCTTGATGCTTTCTTTTAAGACAGGTGGTGTGGCTACGGCTGGTTCAAAACTACTGGGGAAATAATCCTTCCACCCCAGTCTCCAGAGTGGCTATGACTACCAACACCATAGTTGGTTCCAACCTGAAATCTGAAGTCTGTTTCCTCAGAAAAGAGCAAGACTTGCCCACATGTTATGGGGTTATATATGAAGTTTAATTAGAAACATACAGCTGACACACTTTACCAGCTTAACCGTATGAAGTGATAGCTCACGCCAATACCACTGAACTCATAGTACACATTAAAGATACCTGCTTTCAAGATGATCTGAAAACATCCGATTGATGTGCTCGCTCTTGCTGCTCGGAGGGTCAGGCTGCTTGAGTGGCGTCTTCTGTCTTAGAAGATGCCCTGCAGCCCTGCCCTCAGGCACAACTTTGCTGGCAGACACAGGTGTTCCGAATCTTTGAGAACGACGTTCAGGAGACAGTACTGGAAACAGAAAGAACAAGGTCCAAAGCAAGTCTTTTCGTTCACTTTCTGTTCAGAAAGGCAGTGTGGAGCCTACTCTTGTCAGCGTCTGTGACAGGGCCCTTCCATGACAAGAGGACTGTTACCTTAGCCATGCCTACGATGTTACAGAACTCGTCTTAGAAGGCAGGATTGTGGGCTGCAGAGAGAGCTCAGTAGTTAAGAACGCTGGCTGCTCTTCTGGAGGAGCCAGGTTTGGCTCCCAGCACCTCATGATGTTTCAGGACAGCTTTAAAGTCCCGGGGATCTATCTGATGCTCTCTTCTGACTTCCACAGGCATCAGGCACACACACGGTGCAGACAGACGAGCACGTAAAGCATGTATATACATAAAACACTAAAACGAGGTACAACTCTGGCAAGAAGCGACAACAGTAAGAATATTTTAGAAGGTATAATGTAAATTAGCAAGTGAGCTATCCTTAGCTAACTCAGACAAACAAATGCTTGGGTTGAAAGCATTGACTCAGAGGAGTGGCGGCATAAACCTTTATCTCAGCGCTTAGGAAGAGCTAAGAGACCTCTGTGAGTCTGATGCCAGTCTGGTCTATATAGTGAGTTCTAGAAGAGCAAGGGGGGCCACACAGAGAAACCCTGAGTCCAAACCCCACTCCCTCCCAAAAAAACCCCAAAAAAACAAAAAAGAAAAGAGAGAGAGAGGAAAAAAAAAAACCTAGTCCCTTAACAAGTTCCTTTGATCATTTAGCACAGCAGAGTATTTCCTGGTAAAGTTGAGACATAGGCTGCATCCTGCTGTAGATGGTTACCAAGCAGCTGAAACACAGGTTAGTCACGGGAACAGGGGAACAAGAAAGCATTACAAATAAACTGTTGAGACACTCGGCTTCCTCCAACATGGCACTTGAACTGCTGGTGACAGAACCACAGTCCTAGCCGGAGGTAAGAGAATGACCTCACAGGAGTAGCATACAGAAAACCTTTGAATACAGGGATGCGCAGCGGGGACTGGTGGACAAGCCTGACACCACAGCCTCTCCAGAGGCTCAGGCAGCAGGACCACAGCAAGTTGCAGGTCTGTATGAGTCCAAGGACAGCCAGGGAACCTTAGCCAGGCCTTGTCTAGAGAGAGGATTCCAGAAAGGGAGGCTATATCTGGAGGGACAAGTGCTTGCTGACCACATGTCAAGCTGGGTTTGATCCCAAGGATCTCAAACACAGCAGCACAGTTGCCTCCCTCAATCCTTGTGCAGAGGGCACAGCTGAGGGAAGCGTGATAGCTCAGGTCCGCTCCCTCTGCATCGTACCTCTAACCTAGCTTGTCTCGGAACCTCACAGACTGGGATTGCATGGCAGTGACGGCTATGACATCACTATGGAAACACGAGCAGGATCCTAAAAGATAAATCACGCACAAGCCAGCATGAGCACACCTCTTAATATGTGATGTACAGGTGGGCTTGCCAGCACGGAGCCTATTTCTGGCAATCAGCACACGGGGTCTTTTCCTGTGAAAGTCACTCTTCACCTTTTACTCCAGCCCTCACTTGGCCCAAACACTTCTCTTACGTCTCAGCAAAACTACAAACCTGAGAACGACTTCACGGGGCTCTCAATTCTGAAGAACCCAGCATCGAACACTATTTTTTCAGCTTCCTTTGTTGTCTCTGGAGCTGCTGCGTGGGCCTGCACTTTCATTGCGTTCTTTATGGCTGCGAGCCGACTCCTAGCTGCCGCTCGTCTGTCATCATCCTGCTTTGCTTTGCTTGTTCTACTGGGCACAATTTTTTTCTGCAAGGAGAAATAGTAGCTAAAGGTGTGCTCATTACCACCTTCCCCTGTTCCTGCGGTACTAGGGGCTGATCCCAGAGCCCTGTACATAGCAGGAAATCCTTCTTCCACTGAAGTAAGTCCATAGCCCTTTTAACTTTTTATTCTGAGACAAGGGTCTCACTATGTTGTCCCCACTGGCTTGAATGCACACCTGTGTCAGCTCAGGACCAGCTGATATTAAAGGGGACATCGCCCCACCAACTGAGCATCACCTTGTGTGGTGTGGATGAAAACGACTCCCATAGGCTCATGCGTTGGAGAACTGTTAAGGCAGAATTAGAGATGGCCCTGATGAAGTAGGTATGCCCTTGTTGGAGGAGGTGTATCACTGGGGGTGGGGGGACTTTGAGGTTTCATAAAATTCTCCCCAACCAAACAACGTAAAAGGAGAGACATCTGGTGGTCACAGGCAGAATTACAATTCTTATATGACAGAACCACTGAGAGCTAAGCACACAATTAAGAAATACCCACAGTATGTCAGGAGCAGCAGGGCAAAAGCCTGTAATCCCAGCATCCTGAAAGCTGAGGCAGGAGGATTCTGTTGAAGCCTGCCCCCACACCCCCAGCATAGCTGTAGCCATTTTATTTCACGCCTGCCAGCTATTTCATATTGTTGTTGTAATATGCTTGCCAGTCATTGACACTGAAAATAACTTGACCCAGATTAGGGTCATGCTTCCCACATAACCTGTCATGTTCCAAATGTTATGAGGTTTGTTCATCTGAAATTCCACAACTCTAAGCTTCACACAGCATCCATCAAATTAAAGATCAATATGAACCGTTATGCTTAGAATGGTTTGAGTCAGGACTGACCGACCAGAGGGCAGCACTTCAGCACCTGTGAACGAGCTCATTGTGGTTTTAGCCTTTATAAGCTGGCCCTGAGAAATGTCCAGTGCACAGCTTTGAGCTGTTGCCCTGGTTGGTCAGTCTCAGAGTAGGTGTTCAGTAAACCATCTCTGTTTAACTGAGATCAGTATTTGTGTGGTTTATGGGGTGGCTCCGGGACCCCAACAGACTCTATTTCTGAGTTCAGGCTGAGATACTTAATAATAAGACCCACCCCCAAAAACAACTATCATTACACTAGCATTGTTTATAAATAACATCCTTTACTATTACAGAAGATTTCCAATGTGTTCAACGATCTAGCCATTCCTCTCAGATCTTTGTACTGAGATTTCATTGAGATGAAATAATAGTTTCTTTATTCTACTGAGACAGAATTCAAAACAGCTTTGTTTGCATAAAGTATCAACCTAAGTTTATAAATGAAGTGTACTTCTAAAATTAGAAGAAAACTGACTATTTAATTTGATTAATGTCCATTTGTGGCATAAGGAGGACTTTAAAAAGGTCTTACATTATGTGTACATGTGTGTGTTTATATGTGAGACTGCAGGAGCACAGGCGCCCCCAGAGTCCAGAAGAGAACATCAAGCCTCTAGAGCTGGATTTGCAGGCCTCTGCAGGCTACTCTGTGTGTGCAAGAAAGAACAGCACATGCTCTTAAACCCGAGTGGATCCTTATTAGACTAACAAAGCATGCTGTACAGGAAAAATAGAAAACCTCGTAAGCATAGTGAAGAAATAAGTAAACTCTCTCATTCCACAGTCTGTCCCCCAAAAGCATGTTAACAGTAAGGGTGTGATCTGCCCACTAAGAGCAAGGGCTCTGGAATAAAGAACTCTGGAATGAAAGCCTTGAGCAAATGACTTAATCTTAGTTTTGGAATTTTCAACCATAAACTGTGATTACAGCACCCAGCCAACTGGACTGCTATAAAACTTACCATGTGGCTATCTAGAGTTTAGCATAAGCAAAACATGAATTATCTACTGATATTGCAATATACATAGTCCTTGCTGTTCTGGCACTTGCTACATAATGCACACTGGCCTTGAACTCATGGCAATCACTCTGCCCAGCCTCCCAAGAGCTGGCATTACAAGGCTGCCACACCTCAAGCTGACACAGGTCTAGCTCTCAGAATAAACCCATATACCCACTGTCAAGGAGCATAAGTCACCTAGGCACCCCAAGTCCACCATTCATCTGTGACTTTCTTCTCTGGAAGGAAACACCTTACATTTTGTGTTGCTCCCCTGGCCCCACAGCAATCAGAATGTAAAATATGCAACACATGAAATCAGTTTGAGAAATGTCAAAGTTTCCCTGGTTAGAAGTGAAGAGCCAATACCTTGAGCTTGCCTTCTGACCCTCAGCTGCACTTCATGCCACAACTAGACCACTCCACCCACCCATGTAAATAAAGACATTCTTAGAAACAAATGCCAGAGAAGCATCTGTGCCAGGAACGCAGACCTACCCGGGGGACTTTTTTGCTTGGATGACCGTTGTCTTTCCACCCAGACTCTTCAAGTTTGATCAGGTTGTTGAACTTTTGGTTCACATCATCGACCTAGAAACAAAAGCCCGAGTTCGTCCAATTAATACTACATCAAAATTGCTTCGTTAAGATTCTAAAATGAATGACCATGTCAAATAAATAGAAAATGGTGATCCAGAACTGGTTAGTTATTAAACTTAAAATCCTGTGTGTGGGGATGTATGTGTAGGAGTGGTGGTGGTGGTGGTGTTGGTGTTGTTGTTGTTGTTGGTGGTGGTGGTGGTGGTGGTGGTGGTGGTGTGTGTGAGAGAGAGAGAGAGAGAGAGAGAGATCCAGCCTCTACCTCCCAAATGCTGGGGGTTATTCAGTTTAAGTCACTGTAAATTGTGTGTTCAAAGGACTGCCTGGCACAGGGAAAGCCCTAACTTGGGTCCTCAGCATCACACACACACTGGAGAGGGTGTGATTCCCTGGCATCTGCATGTAACCTATATATATCCTTCTGTAGAGTAGAAAGTACCTGAATATTGTTAATAATTCTGAATACAATTCTGCATAGTACTTGTATAGACGTAGTTTCCCAAGGTGAGGGACTAAAGGTGTATGCCGCCACACACAACTGACCTGCTTGTTTTGCCTTCCTCCCTTCCAAATTGATTTTTTTTTAAAGATTTATTTTATTTATTTTATGTGTATGAGTACACTGTAGCTGTACAGATGGCCGTGAGCCATCATGTATGTGGCTGCTGGGAATTGGACTCAGGACCTCTGCCGACCCCGCTCGCTCTGGGGTAATTACACTGTATCTGTCTTCAGACACACCAGAAGAAGGCATCCAATCTCATTACAGGTGGTTGTGAGCCACCACGTGGTTGCTGGGATCTGAACTCAGGACCTTCAGAAGAGCAGTCAGTGCTCTTACCCACTGAGCCATCTCGCCAGCCCCCTTCCAAATTGATTTTATTTTATGTGTATATGTTATATGTGTGTGCCTGAGTGTTCACATGTGACCCACGGGAGTACGGGTGCTGGAAGAGGGAGTCAGAGTCTCTGTGTTTCTCTGCATAGCCCGGCTGTCTGCAATGGTAGACCAGGCTGGCCTCCAGCTCAGACACCCACCCGTGTGTGCCTGGGATTAGGCACCGTGTGTGCCACCATACCCTGCTCTACTCTTGCCTTTTGGTAATCTCTAACTACATACCTGGCACACAACAGGAATTCACTAACTATACTAGCTCATTCCTCACATGCACCATTATCACAGACTCTGACAACATGGGGGAGAAGGCAGTGCAGCTGACATGGGGCCTCCTGACAGCTCAGTCTGCACATGCCACATTACTGATATTAGAAGTCAATGTGGATAGCACACCTGACACATACCTGAAAACTAACCATATCCCAGAATCCATCCAGATCTGTGCAAGTGGTCTCCTTTTCACCCCGTTTATATTCACAGTTGTCCACCAGCCCTTCAAACTGTTTGAACCGCTCCATGATAAGGAGTCTTGTTTGACCAACTGCTGTACGGATGAGATCTTTAGCTAAAGAAGAAATGAAAATAGGCCTTTATAGCAAGCCAGACAACTGAGACTTAACCTCAATACCCTAGAGCTTACAGAATCCAATTTTTACAGTACAGCAAAAATAACTACCCAAAAAAACTTAGTCATAAATAATAAGCACAAGGTCCTTGCTTCAAGAACCAGTAACAATTAGCAATATTCATCCCCAATCTTATACAGCTTCACAATGAATTTAATATGATTTCCTCTCCTTGTATTTTATGAGACTTCAACCTCACACAGTCAAGGTACCCAAGGACCTTGTACTGGTAACTTTTTATAAATAGCTTCTCCTAATAAATGGGACTAAGGACTTTTGCTAAAATTTGTTTTCATGCCGGGCAGTGGTGGTACATGTCTTTAATCCCAGCACTTGGGAGGCAGAGGCAGGCAGATTTCTGAGTTTGAGGCCAGCCTGGTCTACAGAGTGAGTTCCAGGATAGCCAGGGCTATACAGAGAAACCCTGTCTGGAAAAAACTAAAAAGAAAAAAAAATTGTTTTCATACTGATCTACATAATTATAATTCAGAATACACACACACACATACACAGATATTTTTCTTGTTTTGTTTTTTTGAGACAGGGTTCCTCTGTGTAGCCCTGACTGTCCTAGAACTTGCGCTGTAGACCAGACTGGCCTTCAATTCATGATCCACTTTGCCTCTGCCTCCTGAACACTGAGATTAAAGGAATACTAGATAACACCACTATACATAAGGTCACATTAAGAAAACAAAATATATAAAGGTTGTGTACTTCTCTAGCATAGAAATTTTAGGGGGCATATGTTAAACAGCTCTTGGTATTTTGAATAATACTGAAGCTTACAAAGTTGGACAACACAAGAGTTTTAATCTTGAAATGAAAAGAAAAAAGGGCTGTGGATACAGCTTGATGGTCAAGTATTTGCTTAGCTACAAGACCCTGGGTTGAATCTCTACCACCACAGAAGACAGAACAAAACGAAACAAAACCAACACACACACACACAAACAAAAACCGAACAACCCTAATTCACAACATAGACACTTTTGTGGCCAGGTGTGTTTGGACACACCTGTAAGCCCAGCCCTTGGGGGGTGAAAAGGGAGGACCAGGAGTTCAAGGTTCAAATACACAGTGAACTCTCGGCCAGCCTGTGCTGAGAACCTCTCTACAACAGAAACCAATACAACCGTAACAACAAAAGAAACAGAATTAAGATAACTTTTTCTTACCATCATCAGGAATGTCCAGTTCCAGCTTCCTCTCCCACTCTAGACAGTGTGAGGTTAGTTTGTCAGTTTCTGATTGGAGGATTTTTCTAAAATTATGATATACATATGTTAGTGTTCCAAGAGTTGTCCACCTTAGTTCAGTCTTACCATTCTGACATAATACACAAGACTAGAACAGTTTAAAACAAAGATATGACATGTGGTGGTGTGTACACCGTTCATCCTAGCACTTGGGATGCAGACGCTGCCGGATCTCTGAGTTCAAGGCCAGCCTGCTTACAGAGTGAGTGTCAAGGACAGTCAGGGCTACAGAGAAAACCTGTCTCAAAAACCAAACCAAATCAACCAAAGATTTTTTTTAAATTCAAGAATAAAAAATTAAATAGCAAGAATAGTAATTTTAGGGACTTTATGTGTAAGGATTTAATGAACTATACTAAAACACATGAACAACAATCTCCTGTTATCATATACCTTGTGTATGTCCATTCCTCTCTACCTAAAACTCACGTTGGATCGATGATGCTAAGACCCACCCCACCGTCCAAGCTATGGTTCCTGGTTTGTTCTCTTCTCTGTTCAGAGGCTGACTAGAGTCCAACAACTTTGGTGTGTATTTCATACTCACACATAATTCTCTATGGAAATAAGAACAAGCCGAGTGCCAGAAGCACACTGGAGATAACCCTGTGAGGTCTAGGGTGAAAGTTCACCATAAAGTGCACCCCTGCAGTCCTAGCACTTGAGGAGATAGGAGCAGCTCTGTAAGTGAAAGGCCAGCATGGATCACACAGCGTGTGACCGACACAAAGCAAGACCCTAGGTCAAAAAAGAGAATAAGAACAAACAACCCAGGGCTGGAAAGATGGCTCAGCAGTTAAGAGCACTGACAGCTCTTTCAAAGGTCCTGAGTTTAAATCCCAGCAATCACATGGTGGCTCACAACCATCTGTAATGGAATCTGATGCCCTCTTCTGGTGTGTCTGAAGACAGTTACAGTGTTACTTACATTTAATATTAAGTAAATCTTTGGCCTGGAGAGAACAGGGTCAGAGTCAGCAGGGCCAACCAGAGCGAGCAGAGGTCCCGAGTTCAATTCCCAGCAACCACACAAAGGCTCACAACCATCTGTACAGCTACAGTATATTCATGTACACAAAATAAATAAATAAATCTTAAAAAAAAAAAAAAAAAAAAAAAAAAAAAAAAAAAAAAAAAAGGAACAAATAACCCACTCAATCCAGTAAGGGTGAGGCCTTTACTACAAAGGCTAGCAACTAGATGGTGTTCCTCGAGTCAGTTTTGTTCATAGACAACATTTGATGTCTAGAAACCTTTTTGTTGTTTCACTGTGTAGCCCCGGCTGTCCCAGAACTCACTCTGAGACCAAACTGGCCTCAAACTCAGAGGCCCACTTGTCTCTGCCTCCCAAGTAAGTGCTGGGGTTAAAGGTGAGTACCACCACTGCCCAACTCTAGAGATGCTTTCTTAAAGATAAGGACTCACTATGGAGCCTAGCTGACCTTGAATTCAAAAATCCTCCTCCCTTCTGCTAGGACTAAAGGTGTATGTCACTGAGCCTGGCTGAAGACATTGTTGTCACTATGATAGAGATGTTGCAAACACCCAACAATGTACAGAAAGGCCCTCGGACAAGAAGTACATAGTTTAAAATGTGAATACTGCTAAGGCTAAGAGACCTAGGCCTAAGAGGAGTTAAATCTGTGTTTATACAGACATCTCTAACATGATCCAGCAACCCGACATCTAGGTATACAAAGAACTAAAAGCAAATCCCCAAAGGCATATTTGCACACTCATGTTCACAGAAATTCTAATTAATAAAAGATGGAGTCGAGGGGCTGGTGGGATGGCTCAGTGGTCAAGAGAGCTGGCTGCTCTTCCAAAGGTCCTGAGTTCAAATCCCAGCAACCACATGCTGGCTCACAACCATCTATAACGAGATCTGATACCCTCTTCTGGTGCATCTGGAGATAGCTACAGTGTACTCATATACATAAAATAAATAGATCTTTTTAAAAAAGATAGAAACGTGCCAAATGTCATTACAGCTAGGTGTGGTGGCACCAGAGTCAGAGACAGAAGAGTCAATCTACATTGGAGACTGCTATAGGGAGCTTGGGGCCAGTCAAGTTCAGAAATTGTACGGTGAATTTTATGCCAGTCAGGAGAACACAGCATGACACTGTCACAAACAAGAACAAAACAAACAACAGAAACATAAATGATATATGGAGAAGTAAAATGTGATTCATATGGAGTAGCACTCAAGATTTATTTACTTTCATGTGTATGAATGCTCTGCCCTTGGAGGGCAGAAGAGGGTTCTGGATTCCCTGGAAGTGACAGCTGGTTGTGGGCTGCCATGTGGGTGCTGAAACCCAGACTGCTCAGTAAAAGCAGCAAAGTCCCTTACTGGCTGAGCTATCTCTCCAGCCCACCTTCCAACCCCAGGACTAGTCAACCATGAAAAAGGAAAATTGACCACAAGGCTTATGTCTATTCTCTCAGCTTTTCCCAGGCATAAACAGGAGGAATGTGCATGAGTTGGAGACCAGTCTGGTCTACAAAATTAAAGCACATGCCAGTTAGGACTACACATTGAGATCACAACTGAAAAAAGGAGGAGGAGGAAGAAGAAAGGAGAAAGGAGAAAGAAGAAGGAAGAAGGAAAAAGAAGAAGGAAAGAAGAAAGAAGAGGAAGAAGGGCAAGAGAAGGAGGAGGAAGTTGTTCTTGTTGTTCTAACATTACAGATCAATCTTAGGAAGTTGTTGTTGTTGTTCTAACATTACAGATCAATCTTAAGGGCACTATGATAAGTGAAAAAAACCAGTCACAAAAAACACAGGCTGGGGTGGTAGACAAATGTCTAAAACCACACCAGTCAGAAGGCTGACACAGGAACATCTCCTGGCTCACCAAGTATGGACTACTTGAGACTGTCTTAAAAACAAATGAAAAGGCTAGATTATGGTGGTGCACACCTTTAAGCCCCGCATTCAGGAGGTAGAGGCAGGCGAATCTCTGTGAATTCAAGGCCAGTCTTGTCTACAGAGTAAGTTCCAGGACAGCCAGGACTATAAAGAAAGACCCTGTCTCAACCAACTCTCCAATCTCCCCCCAAAGAAATTAATTAAATAAAGGCAAATAGTGGATGGTTCTATTTAATTGTATGATGCGCTTAGTAGAAAAAAAATTATGGAGACAGAGACTAGAATGGTATTTGCTAGGGGCTCTTAGGAGAAATGGGGATCTGTTTGGTAGATACAGAATACAGGGGATGAAAGTTACAGGAGATGTGTAGAGGTAATGGACACATGACACTGTGAGTGTATTTAATACCTGTGTGCTATACACTTACAGTAACACTTACATGATGTACCCCTTACCTTAATAAGAAAAATGGGGAGGAATACAAACAAACTCAAGGGTGATAAGACTAAACACGGCATGGGAGGGTCCACTCCCTGTGCACTTGCTCAGTGTGTAATGCACGCAGGCTAGCCTGAATCCCGAGCCTCCACACCTGGCTCAGTTTTAATTTCTTAAAAGTGACATTAGGCCTAGAGATGTACTCAGTGATCGAGCACTTCCACAGCATTAGTAAGGCTCTGGATTTGATGCCCAACAGTGGAAAGATCAGAAGTGATAGGAAGGAAAAAGGTTTAGTTCATTCAGTGGACAGACATAAAAACACAAGGACTGAAGCAATGAGGATGGAGATGCAGCTTAGCCCTGATATCACTTGGCTGGATAAGCTGTTCCCTCAGGGACCCAGCAGAACCACAGACTAGTGTACACCTCTAGATGCCCTTACATCTGAGTGAAAACCTTCACTGTAGAAGCAATTCAAGTGGCTACTAGCACGAATACCCAGGAAAAGATCATTAAAGCAATAGAAGGTGGCTCATCAGTTAGGCACGCTTGCTGTTTGATCCTTAGCACCCACACGGAGCTCACAGCCATCTGTCTGTTCACGCCACTTCCAGGGGATCCAAAATCCTCTTGTGGCCTCTGCAGGTACCAGCCACATGCAGTGCACTAGCATACGTGTAAGCATGACACCCACACATATATTACAAGCCAACCAACCAACAAAAGTACGACAGGAAGATGGAATGTCCTCTAGCTGATCTGACAAAGTTCTAAATTACTGCAAGTACTAGCCTGGGAAAATAACAACCTTCAGACACTGCTTGAGGGAATGTTAATTTGAAATCAGTTATTTGTTTTGTATTTTTAAAGACAGATCTGGTCTCAACCCTGGCAGTGTATGGCTTCTGGGGGAAGGAAAAAGCCAGTTTTCTTTAAAGATATGGCTCCTGGTAGATAGCATGCTCCAGTGGATAGCCTCCACTCACAAAGAGAATAACATGGGTTATAAAAAAAAAAAAAAAAAAAAAAAAGACTTGCTGGGGGATTAGAGGTAGGTACAGACTGGGAAAGCATTAAAGGAAGATGCTGGGGTGAATTTGGTAAAAATGCATTGTATGAAATTCTCAAAGGATTTTTTTTTAAAAAAAGGCAAGCTCTCATGTTTCCTGGTTGGTCTTGGATGTGTTCTGTATCCAAGGATGACCTTAAATTCCTGATCCTCCTGCCTCTACCTCCTGAGTGCTGAGATTACAGGCCTGGCTAGGACTTCATGGATGCCAGGAAGGACACTGCCAAATGACACTGGCAGCTTTTTTCTTTTGAGTTTTGGCATCAAGAGTGAACAGCTGAACACTGTTTATACACACTGGCTGAGTCCCACCAAGTAAGCCGAGAAAGAGCTGGGCAGGCGGGATTATGTACCCACGCATGAGAAAGATCCTCAGATGCTAAAATAGAATGTCAGCAACACTTAACACTGAGCGAGAACAAAACAACGGGCTGTACGAGACAAAAGGTGTCTATCCTGAAATGCAGTATTCATCCCTTAAAATATCCACAAAATAATGATTAATGCCCACAAGGAAGGGTCAAACTACAGGGCTGGGAAGGACACTTGCCCTGGCACATATGCCACCTTTAGAACCATATTTACATCCCACCTGCAAAGTGGAAAAAACATCCAAAGCCAATTCCTCCCCATTTACCATACTCAACATTTCGGCATAAAATCAAATGCTTTAATCTGGGACTAAATGTCTAGACATGAATGAGAATTCTTACAGCAACGACATACAAACCTGAAGTACGGCACATCATGCTGGGGCTCGGATGGTTGACCTCCACTTACTTCAAATGATGCGACTCCTTTCACTGAAAGGTGATCTGAATTTGGAGTAGAAGTGTCCTTCTGATTTAAGCCATGTTCTATGACATGAACAAAAACATTCACTAAAGAACAATTCCTAAAGTGGCACTCCTCACTGGAGATTTTTTTAAAGCCTTCAGTTTATCATGTTGAACTTTAAAACTTTGTTTCTGCCTCCGTCACTTCATTCACATCTCCTCTGTTATGGTTGTTAATATTTCTGTGTTCATGCACGTAGAGGTCAGAGGTCAGAGGTCAGAGGTGGTCTACAAGCACACTCTACTCTATTTCTGAAAGGGTCTCTTCCCAGGGCCTGGAAAGCCACCTGCAGTGTCCCCTCCTTCCAGGCTGGTCTCCAGCTCCTGCCCTGCCCACACCCAGCTCTGTCCTTAGGCTCCAGGGCTTAGTGGCTGAGCTGTCTCCCCAGCTTCTCCCCTACATTCCCCAAGCTCAGGAAAGAGCACATGAGCTACATGGTGAAAAGGAGGTCAATACACAACTCTACAAAATCATAAGCCAGAGAAGTGATGGCTTAATTAAACTAACATACCTTTACTACAGACTGTTAGCGACTCCAATTCTTGCTGTACCAAACTTTCAATTGCTTTGTCTTGAGTTGTAGTGCTAAAAATAAACAAAAGAAAAAAAAAATCACAAAAAATGAAAGTCACATACATGTAACTAAAGGATTTGAAAGTGTTGTTTTTAAAATAAAAAGAATAAAATAGAAATGTTTGCTTTTTTGAGAGTAGGCCTCATTATGTAACAGAGTTGCTTTGATTTAATAAATTTCTATCCAGGCATGGTGATACATTCCCTTAACCTCAGCATGGGGTTGAGGTGCTAGCTACGGATGTCCAGTATCATGGATGCTCGGATCAAAGGTCACCGTTTAGGGCTTTTTGTTTGTTTTTGAAGTATCTTGCTATGAAATTAAGACTGGCCTCAAACTCTCAAACCTCTTCTTCAGCCTTACCAAGGCTAGGACTATAGGCATGTACCAGCCAGCCTGCCTTTCTAGCTTTACCAAGGCTAAGACTATAGG
>NW_022196915.1:34093581-34094674 GCF_008632895.1 Mastomys coucha
CTGCCTTTCTAGCTTTACCAAGGCTAAGACTATAGGCATGTACCAGCCAGCCTGCCTTTCAAGCTTTACCAAGGCTAAGACTATAGGCATGTACCAGCCAGCCTGCCTTTCTAGTTTTAAAAATGCTTATTCTGGGAGCTGGAGAGATGGCTCAGCGGTTAAGAACACTGACTGCCCTTCCAGAGGTCCTGAGTTCAATAACCAGCAACCACATCGTGGCTCACAACCATCTGTAATGGAATCCAATGACTTCTTCTGGTGTGTCTGAAGACAGCTACAGTGTTCTCATACCAATAAAATAGACAAATCTTAAAAAGAAATGCTTATTCTGGCCAGGCTGTGGTGGTGCATCCCAGTACTCTGGAGGCAGAGGCAGGAGGGTTTCTGTGAGTTTGAGGCCAGGCTGGTCTACAGAGAAAGTTTCAGAATAGCCAGGACTACACAAAGAAATCCTGTCTTAAAAAACCATTTAAAGCTGGGCAGTGGTGGTACACGCCTTTAATCCCAGCACTTGGGAGGCAGAGGCAGGCAGATTTCTGAGTTCGAGGCCAGCCTGGTCTACAGAGTGAGTTCCAGAACAGCCAGGGCTATACAGAGAAACCCTGTCTTGAAAAAACAAAATAAAAACAACAACAACAAAAAAAACATTTAAAAAATACTAGTTCTTGGAAGGAAAAATTTAAACAATAATGAGAATAAACTCTATTAAACTAGTTACAGAAGGATTTTAAAATGTTGAAACTCTTAATAAAAGATTTTTTTAAAAAAATATCAACAGCTGTGGATGCCAAGCGATTTCTAATGCTGTACAGCTGATCTAGTCTTTACACAGCAACTTTGCCTTCTCTTCGGAGGATTCTAATTGGCCTTCCTCTTCCCACTTTACAGAGTCTCTGTTACTAGAGGTAGTTTTTTGAGAAGAAAGGCAAGAAGGCAAGCAGAAGCTAGACCTATGGCTCACAAGTGCCTCTGACTCTAGCTCTAGGAAGACCTGATGCCTCTGGCCTCCATAGGAACCAGCACTGACACACTGACACACTGACACACTGACACACTGACACACACACACACACACACACACACACACACGGTG
>NW_022196915.1:34094913-34107963 GCF_008632895.1 Mastomys coucha
AAAAAAAAAAAAAAAAAAGAAAGGAAACAACAAAACAACTAAGGGCTGAGAAGTGGCTCAAGTGCTTACAGCTTTGCAGAGAAATCTGAGTGCAGTTCCCAGAACCCACAGGCAGCTCACAACCACCTGGACTCTAGTTCAGGGGAGCAAGGCTCTTTGTAGCACCGAACACACATGTGCGCTAATATGTACAAATGCAAACGACATTTGCTGCATGTTCCATTTGACAAAAAATAAAGCTTTACAAAGGTAAATAAACTAAATAAATACTATTTACAGGTTATAATGAAGTCACCTATTAAAAACAAAAATCATTAGAAACGGTGCCTAGTCTATGGAGCAAATTCCATGGGATGGCCAGGGCTACACAGAAGAACCCTGTACCCTACACATTTATGATGACAATAATTCACAGAAAATCCAAAGTTCTGAAGAACTCTTCTCAATACTTCTTTTGCGATTTATAGTTAGCAGACTTTACTAGCTAAACATAGTACAGGAAAAACACCAGAAATATAAGAGAGGCAATTGTTACCCCTTTCAGGGAAGTGCTTATTATTGAGCCTATTGGTGTATTAGTGTTGTGTCTGTGTAAAAAATACAGCTTACACTTCTGGTCTTAACTGGTTCCAATCACAAGTGGGTGTCAAGAAAGCGTTGGCACTTCTAGGGCTCAGGGGAGCCACCTGGTAGGTCTTCAGACCACATGGGGGCTGGAAGACACAGTGCTTGGGGGCAAAGGACCTCCGCTCTTTCCCTTTCGCAGGGGCTGTCTCAGGCAAGCTTTCCACTTCTTGGAAGCCTCCACCCAGATCCATTTCATTTGTCACACTGGTCTGCAAATCCAAATGCCTTTCTTCACGCTCAACTCTGGAAGGAATGACCTAGGCAGAAGCAAGCAGAACAGAGTTGGAATTTCTCTCCCAGGACTATATCCAACCATTAGCAAGGAACACAAATAACAAGGGCAGCTACAAGAGGCAAGGTAGACAATGCGATGGCTGTGCTGACTGGAATGCAACAGGATTCAACTTTTGCCCACACCAAAAGTGGTCCAGTCTGGTCACCTTAATGAAAAGGCTGAGCTCAGGCATCCATTGCTGTTTCCATGTGGCCAGCTCCCTCAGGACTCCACAGCTACAATGAACTGTCCCCCCTTGAACTGTCTTCCCTTAAGCAGATTTGGTCAGACATTTTACCACAGCAAGAGGAAAAGTTCCCATGAAAGCATCCACATACATAATTTGAGACAAAAATGGAAACACTTAAAAACATATACAGGAGGGCTCGGGACCTGGCTCAGTACTTGAGAGGGATTGGTCTTCGGAGAACCAGAGGAGTCCCAGCCCTCCCCACCGTCTCCAACTCCAGCTCTATCTTTTTAAAAAATGTACACTTGAGCTGGGCGGTGGTGGCACATGCCTTTGATCCCAGCACTTGGGAGGCAGAGGCAGGTGGATTTTTGAGTTCGAGGCCAGCCTGGTCTACAGAGTGAGTTCCAGGACAGCCAGAGCTATATAGAAAAACCCTGTCTCAAAAAAAAAAAAAAAATGTACACTTGAGATCAGAAGGTTAGCTATACTAAACCAATGCTATAATTCAGAGCCAGTCCTTATCAAACTATACCTTGTAGATATTATAACAAATAAAAATATATTAAAACTAAAATGGAAAAATCCAACTAACAAAATAACGTTTTTATCAAAATTACATGGATCATTGCAAGGCTTTGAGAATGAGAAACCTAGCATTTATTGACTGACTCATTTCTAGAGGACCAAACGCTTTGTAGAAAAATGACTTTGGGTTGTGGGAGCTGGAGCAATGGCTCCATGGTTAAGAGCACTGGTTGTCTTTCCAGGACCCAGAGATTCCTAGCACACAAGGAAGCTCACAACCACCTGAAACTTTCATCCCAGGGGTCTGACTTCTTCTTCTGGCTCCTCAGGCATCAGGCACACAGATGGTACAGTCATATATGCAACCAAAATGCCCATATACATAAAATAATTAAAAATAAATAACTTAAAAAATAGCTTTAGGTTGTAAATAATAAAACAATGGTTCTCAGTGTGACATGTTGAGATCAACCAAGTTACATATTCTTCCAAAGGTAACTTAGCTGCTACTTGATAGTTAGACATTTAAAAAAAATGTTTTGACTCATTATTAATGAGACTCAAACCAAGGTATTTCACCCTGGATAAGAGTCTCAAAGGCCAATGTGTCAGTGTAAGTAAAATTTAACTAATAAGAACATTTAGAAGAATAATTATTAAAAACACATTTTACTGGTGTGTGTGTGTGTGTGTGTGTGTGTGTGTATGTGTGTGTTTGGTGTGTGTGTGTGTGTGTTCGGTATGTGTGTGTGTGTGTGTGTTTGGTGTGTGTGTGCGTGTGTGTGCGTGTGCGTGTGTGCGCGTGTGCGTGTGTGCTCGTGTTTGGGGGAGTGCACACCATGCCACGGGTGAGGGTAAGAACACAACTTCCAAGGGAATCAAACTCGGGTCATCAGGTTTGACGGCAAGCACCTTTACCCACTGCGCCATCTCCCTGGTCCCATGAAACAAATCTTAAATCTTAGTAACTCTTCCTTTAAAACCCAGTTGGCTTAGAAAGATTCACTCTCCGTTCCTCTCCTTGGAGGATTTTTATATTTGCTATTCATTCAGTAAATCTCTAGACAGGTTTCTTACGTTTCAGCATGAGCTTTTGCTTTCCTTACAAGGGTAAAGTTATAGCATAAGCCAAGGAACTCAATCAAAATAGTTCCTTTTTAAAACAAACAAACAAACAAACAACCTTCTATGTGTGGAGGTCAAAGACCAACCTACAGGAGTTGGGTGTCTCATTCCTCCCATGTGGGTTCTGGGAATTAAGTTAAGATCAGGCTTGGCAGTAAGCATCTTCAGCTGCAGAGCCATTTTGCAGGCCAGGTACTGTTTTTTGAGGATCTCATTCCTAGACTGTCAAAAACCCTGGCTTACTGAATTCTTAACAGTTCTAGGAATCCCATGTCAGACACTGGGCAATGACACAGGCCTGTACTCTACCTTCTCCGGCTTGCCTTCTGCTTTTCTGGCAGGTCCCCTTCTACTTGGTCCCACTCTTTCTGATCCGTTCTCTAAAACAGAAAATAAAGTAGCATATCCACTTTACCACAGTCAATGTCACATATTAAAGTACTAAATAATCTGGCAAAGTATAAAACAGAACAAAACCAGGGACACATGCCTCCAACGTTTATGATTACAAGTCACAGGACAAAGGGACAAAAACCAAAAGAAATTTCCCGTTAAATACAAACCATCTTTCCAAAATAAAAAGAAGTGTTTCCTTTCTCTTTTTCTGATTGCCAAACACATACTTACTATAAAAAGGAAACACATCCTACTGCCAACACTAAGCCAGCCAACCTAAACAGACAGACAGATGCACAGGCCTCTAACCCCAGCACTTCCTACGAAGCCTGAGGTAACAGGGTCAAGAGTGCAGTCTAGCCTCAGCTACATGGTGAGCCCTTGTCTCAAAGAAAGCGGTTTCAGAGCTGGAGCGATGGCTTGTGTTAAGAGCAGGGACTGCCCTTCCAGACCATGAGTGTCAGCACCCACACGGAGGTTACAACCATCTAGAACTCCAGTTCCAGAAGATCAGATGCCCTCTTCTGGCTTCCATGGGCACCAGTCGCACAGGATACACAGACATGCACGCAGGTAAAACCCATCACATAAAGTACAACTAAATTTCAAAAGCCAGCCAGAAAGAAACCAACAATAGCCTGGTGCAGTCGTTCAGCTGCAATGCTTACTGTGCACGCAAGAACCTGAGTCTGAGTCTGGGTCCAGGACTCCTGGAAAAGCTGTAAGCTGCAGCGCTCATCTGTAGCCAGTGCTAGGGATCCCTGGAGCCTGACGGTCAGCCAGTCTAGCTGCACTCTCAAGCTCCTCCAAAAGCAAGGTGAAGAGTAACGGAGGAAGATGCCCACTGTCGACCTGCAGCCTACACACCCATACACCATACACATACACACATCCTGCACTCATGAGTCCATTACCATCATACTCCAGCATGTATTTCCAATACTTTTTATATTATTAACACATTATATGTCAGGGCCACGATCCTTTTTTTCTTGGTCTTTATAAACTGTATTACTGTATATGTGCATGCAGATAATAGTCTTTTCTCACCATTAGTGGCTCTTGTGACTGGCTTTCTTGTAGTAGATGACACTGCTGGGGCCACCTGCTTGGCCCTCTGAGTAGCCGCTGATTCAGTTATTTTCCCTGCATAGGCACTGAGCGGGACAACTGGGAAAAATCATATAATCAGATGCCTTTTGTCATTCAAGTGTCATTCCTAGGGCAGCACCAACTCCATCATCATTGCTAACAGTCCTACCTTTTTTCTCTCTGTCTAATGTTTTCTTCTCAGAAATCTGTCTCTGGCCAAATTGGGTTGCATGAGGAACAGCTCTGCTACCAGTCTGTGAAGAGAATAGAAACTCTGTCACTTAACTGCATAATAAATCAAAGCACACTTCTAACTTGTAAATCCATCAGTTCGAGACCAGCTTCAGTCAACAGGGAGTTTCAGCAGAACCTGGACTACGTGTGACCCTGTCTCAAAAGCAAAGCCAGAAAGGCATGATGATGTCACATGCCTTCCATCTCAGCACCCAAGAAAAGAGGCAGACGGATTTCTCTAAAGTCCAGGCCTGTCAGAACATCAAAGTGAGACCCTGTCTCAAAAAAAGTAAACAAAAAACATAAAAAATTTTTTGCCTTATATGCTCATTGGAGAATCCTGAAAATACTAATAAAAACATTAACTGTGGCTTTCTTGCCTGGAAATCGGGCCTCATTGTGTTGTGAGGCTGGCCTCAAACTCCCGTACTTAAGCTATCACCCTGCCTCAGCCCACGAGTAACTGTGCAGCCAGTGGTCTGGGCACCATGGTCTAGTTATTTGCTCAGTGGAATAGAATAGGCCTAACAAACACAGACCCCCAGCCTCTATAATTCTCAACACTCCTAGAGGAAAAAAAAAATCAATAGCAAAAACCCCTCAATTTTACATTTCTCCTAGGAACAAAGTTTTTTTCCTGGGCTTCATTCACTTCCTTAAGGCCATACCCTACATATAGGCACCTCAGTAAGGTTTCCTGGACTGTTCCTATTAAATGCTACTCAGTGCCTATGCTTACTGTAATCTCCCACCTGACATACTATATATGCCTCAATTTTATTCCTAGGCCCACACTAAGATCCATAAAGCCTCAGCATTTTGATTAGGATGTATGTAGCCCAGGGGCTGCAGAGCATTCACAGGAATGTGGTGGTGACTCCAATCTGTTAAAAACGAAACTTAGGCTCTCTTACCCTCTTTCTTCTCTGCTCTCTCCTTCCCTCTGCCTCTCCTACTCTCTTTACTCCCTTCCCTGTGCCCTGAGTAAACTCTATTCTATACTTAGAGAAGCCAGAACTGTGTCTCCTCCCTGCTTGGTGCTTTCTGCTTTGATCTGCAATGCCTGCACTTGGAAAGCATGGCTGCCGCACAGACGCAAGATGAAGCCTTTTTTGAAGCACAAAGATGAAGCCTGGGACAGGTCACAGAGTGTTTACGCAAAGAATGCTGGGAGTGAGAGCCTCCTTGGCATCTGGCCACAACTGCTCTAAGCCATCACTAACCTTCATACCTTCAAGTCTGATAAATACATCACTATGCTTGCACTGGTCTCAGGCTTTAAATGGAATTATACACTTTGAGGGGGAAAAGTACAATGTCTCCTTTAGTAGCAATTATCTATACACAATGATACCTTAGCCTGCTCCATATGTTCTTTGGCCTTTGATCTTGTAATCCGCCCAGGATACGGAAAAGCCTTTAAACAGCCAAAAGAAGGTCAATTAAACAAACAAAAAACAAACAAACAAACATAAAACACACTGGCAAAATGTATTCCACGTCTCGGTTTAAAATTTAAATTTTATCCTTAAAAATTTATGGTATACAGATACTTGCTAAGTTAAGTATCAACTTTTTAGCTCCAGAATTAAAAGAATCGTTTGTCTACTTCAAGTTGAAATCATAAACGGACCTTTGCTGGCTCAGCTTTCACACCCCTCTGGTCTGTGACAAGAAAGCCGGGCGCAGCGGGCCTGTAGAGACCCACTTTGAACACTCCACGTTTGGCTTTCTCTCGCTGTTCTTTCAGCTTTTGAAGCTGCTTTTCTTCTTTGTATTTCTGGAGGAGCTGCTTCCTTTGATCACTCAGAACCATTTTCACTGACCCTAAAGGGAGGTGGGTGTCAAACAACAGTCCATAAAACATTTCAGACAAACTATCCCAACAACTTTCTAACAGCACACTATGTCTAACTTCATTTGCTAATAAATGCTTTTAATCTTCAACTCTTTAATACAGTTATTTCACGTTCTAGTCATGCTGAAATTATATTATGTATGACTTCATTTGCTCAACTTTTTAGAAGTATTGATATACTGATTACTTTAGGCTAAATCACTCAAAGAACTTCAGGTAGAGCCATTTCATTTGCCTTTTCCTATAGGCAACGAGCTTGAAAAAATTCTTTGGGTGTCTTTTGACAGATGGCTACCATCCATCACTTGAGAGGCTGAAGCAAGAAGAACGCAGGTTTTCTTGGCCAGCCTGGCATTAGCAACACTAGGCCAGACAGAGCTATCTATTGAGACCTGATCTCCAAATCCAGAAGGTTCTTTTGGGAGCTGGGAGTACAGTTCAATGGTAAGGCATCTGCTTAGTTGCCTAGCATGACTGAGGCCCTGAGTCCAATCCCTAACACCCTGCCTACAAAATAATACCAAAGCCAATCCTGGGAAGGGATGTCCTTCACACACAAAGCCCAAGACGACACAGCCTTCCTTACTGGGGCTGCAAGGATCTGAGTAGCCCCACAGCTTTACCTCCTGGGCCCAAATGCATCGCTCGGTAAGAGAGCTAGGACTTAGACCCTCACAAGCCTACAGATCTTTGGACTAAAAACCATTATACCCTGGGCCTTCAGATTTCATTCTCTTTTATCTGAGTACACTGTAGCTGTCTTCAGACACACCAGAAGAGGGCATTAGATCACAGTGCAGATGGTTATGCGCCACCATGTGGTTGCTGAGAATTGAATTCAGGACCTTTGGAAGAGCAGTCAGTGCTCTTAACCCCTGAGCCATCTCCCCAGCCCCAGACTTCATTCTCTATATGAAGGTAATCCTTCACCTCCAACATACATTTTATAAGCAATCTGTGATTGGCTCTTGCATTAATTTGGTTCTTAGGCCCTCGATGAGCTCGTTTTTACTTATTTCAAGTTTTTCACTTATTCCTAACCTCCATGTTTTTCTATAGTGTAGAAATTACATCTAAGGGTTTTATTAGACTCAAGCTCAGTCTTTGAAGTAAGACTATGTCTTGGATGATACTTCCACGCTCTTCTGAACCCGTTCCTTCCTCCACATCCCCCCCTTTTTGAGCCAGCATCTCACTAGATAGCCCTGACTGGCTTTTACATGCTTTCGCCTCCTGAGTACTGGGATTAAAGGCATAAGCCATCACGTCAGGTCTCTTTACATGCCTAACAGGCATCATAGCCTAAGCGTGTCCAGCAGCACGCTATATTTATATATTTGTCCATACAAATACATATATGCATATGTACATGATTTAAAAAGAGACTTAGCAATTTGAGAGCGGGCTAGGAGGGTCTGGAGAGATGGCACCTGGGAAGAACTGGAGGAAGGAAAGGGAGAGGCAAAAAGGAGGTAATTCTATTTTAGTTGGAAACATTATCCTTCAAAAAAAAAAAGCCATTTAACATGTCCAAAATTGAATTTTAATTTTTACAATACCCTTCCCTAAAGCTGCTTCTGTCTTCTATAATATTCACTGCATATTTTAGTTGTACTCGGACCAAAAAAAAATACCAGTCTTTCTTTCAGAACTCTCCGATTCCAGACCTTTATCCTGCCAACGCCCTCGATAGGCATAGGCTGTTGAGTTTCCCTCTCCAAACAGACTACCACACTATTCACGTCAGGTCAGAAGGCACAAAAACCTGGAACTGCTTTGTCCAGTTCTTGTCCCTCACACTTCTTCAGAATCACAGTGATGAATCTGGAAGAAAGCTGGCCTTGGCCCCAATACCACCTGTTACAAAACCGGTTCAAATGCACTGGGTGTGCATGCCACACTGATTCTAAAAAACACTATAAAACAAAACTTCTAGGGCCAGGAATAGAGCCCCTAGATTAAAGTGTTCACTAAGCAGTCCTAACACCATGAGTTTGATCTCTGCAGCCAACGTAATGTAGAAGGAGGGAAACCCTCTGACTTCCGCATGCTCAGAGGAGAACCTGTGCCCACGCAGCGCCATCCCCTCCCTCACTTACCCTTGTTCTGTATTACTGCCATTCAGTTCTCACACTTGCTAACTAAAGAGAACAAACTCAGCCTCCTAACTCCAGGTGAGAGGGAAGCCGTTCCTCTAACGGATCCACCTCTAGGCTCCACCTCTAGACCTCCTCTGGCCATCTGGACACTATTCTCATTGTTTTGATCCTTTTTCTAAGACTATTCTCTTTTGCTTATTCAGTTCTTTCTTTCCTTGCGGCCCCAAACCACTTTGGTCAAATTGTGTGAATGATCTCTTTTCTCTAGGCGACTGGTGAAATAGATTTCAAAGGTTCTCACTGAGTTATTTAGAACAATTTCCTTTGATTAGTGAAGTCCTTTAACTTCCTGCCCAGCCATTTTTTTTTTTTTTTTTTTTTACTATTTATCTGGTGTGACCGCGCGCGCACGGTCAAGTGCTAAGGGGTATGTACATGTGCCACACCCATGCAGGCGCCAGCGAAGTTGGACCCCCTGAAACCTGAGTTACAGATGGTTGTGAACCACCACACTAAGAATTGACCCCAGATCCTCTGCAAAAACACTGCTGAGCCATCTCTCCAGACTCCTTTACTCTCAAAAGTACTTACATTTACAAAAGACCCTTCCTTACTTGTTTTGGAGCTGGCCTTTTCTGGAGCGACGTCTTGTGACGTCTCGTGTATGTCACCAAGGTCTCTCCCTTCCAGTGTGACGTTGACCTCCTTCAAACCGAACTGCCTGTTTCGCTCATATACCCTGTGTCTGTTTTCCTTCTGAGACAGCGACTTTCTGTGAGCCAAGCTGGTTCTAATCATTTCAGTGCTCAAATCTTTCCGAAGCCGATTGGCAAAACGTGACACCGGCATCCTGCAGAAGAGGAGACACAGACACCAACGTAAATGGACTTTCATTTTATCATTTAAAAAAATTAAAATCTCAGGTCAGGCTGTGGTGGCTCATCCCCCTTAAAGTACCAACACTCAGGAGGCTCAAGTGAGCCAATCGTGTGAACTTGAGGAAAATAGTAAGCCACTCTCTCAAAGAGCAAAATAAGTAAACTAATAAAAGCAACCAAGACTTCAGTCTGTCTCCCACACCACTCTGCACTCCCTCAAAACAAAAATATTAACACTCACAGTGGAATAAATATAGTAAATAGGAGAGTAGAAAAGTCACCACAGGTTGGGCAGTGGTGGCGCACGCCTTTAATCCCAGCACTTGGGAGGCAGAGGCAGGTGGATTTCTGAGTTCCAGGCCAGCTTGGTCTACAGAGTGAGTTCCAGGACAGCCAGGGCTATACAGAGAAACCCTGTCTCGAAGAAAAAAAAAAAAAGTCATCAGATGAGATACCACGGCCTATTTGGAGGTCATGAGTAGGAAGCCGCTCAACAGATTGAAATGAAGCAGAAATAAACTATAACCTAGAATATAGACAAGAGGCAGCACATAAGTGGGAACAGAGAAAACCAGCTACATTACAGAACACATCCTCAAGCTTCCCCTGGTGGTGAGTAAAAGAACCTTGGCATTTCTTCTCAACTCTAAAGCAACAATGGTTTAGGGAGATGGCTCTGTCCAGAAGTCCAGGCTACACCACCAAGAGGACCAGAGTTCATCTCTGACACTCATGTAAGGGCCAGGCACAGCACTGCAGTAATGCCAGCGAGGCCAGGGCAGGGACAGGCAGCTCCCTGAGGCTCTTCTACCATCGAGCCTAACTCAAGCAAGGAGCCCCAGCTTAGGGAAACACTAGGTCTCAAGAAAATAAGGACGATGCCTGCTGTTGGCCTCTGGCCTCCACATACACACCAGCATGTACACACACCCAAAGACACAGCAACAGCAACGGGGAGGCAGCCACAGAAGGCTCAATGGAGTTCAAAGCCAGATTGGGCTACCCAGTAAATATGGTCTGACCTTCATTCCAGCATCACCCTACCTCGATGAATACACTCCTGCGACTCTAGGACCTGGCTGCCTGTTAAATACAGAGACCACAGTTGGAAAACCAAAACAATAGGGCCTACTCATGGTCAGTCTCCAAAGGAGACTGGTAGGAGCTTTGTGAAACCTTGTTTTAATCCTCTCCCCACCACAAAAGAAAGAAAGGAAGAAAGAGAGAAAGAAAGAAAGGAACCAAGTCAAACACAACCACTAGAGAAAGAGTTTAAGAAAAACTTGTCAATATGGTTGTCTTAGGGTGTCAATTGCTGCAACGAAAAACCTTAACCAAAAAGCAAGTTGACGAGGAAAAGGATTACTCAGCTCACACTTCCACATTGTTGTTTATCATCAAAGGAAGTCAGGACTGGAACTCAAGCAGGCTGGAACCCGGAGGAAGGAGCTGATGCAGAGGCCACAGAGGGGTGCTTCTTACTGGCTTGCTCCACTTTCTTACAGAACCAAGGACCACCAGCCCAGGAATGGCTCCCACCCACAATGTGCTGGGCCCTCCCCCATTAATCACTAATTGAGAAAAAATGCCTTACAGCTGGATCTCATGCAGGCCTCAACTGAGTGAGGTTCCTTCCTCCCTGATGACTTGTGTCATGGTGATGGGTCAAATGGACCTCTCATGTCAGCTCCCCTGCCTGTGCTCTCGTCTTAAGATTCTCAGGGTAATACTTACAGAAGGTTAAAAAGAAATGGCAGTGTCTTTAGGAAAAGCAGAATCCTCTGCCACTTCTGGGCTCTTTTGAGAGGTTAGTAGCATACAGGTCGGGTAGAGTCTCATCTCTAATACGTAGTCAGTGCTATAGGATAATCTACTACATTTTTCATGCCAATTTTCCCCAAAGGCTCTTTTGTTGTTTACGTATGTTAATCTGTGTGTGGGTAAATGCATACTGGCATCCAGAAGAGGGTGTCGGACTTCTTGACGCTGTAGCTACAAGGAGTTTGTGACCTGCCTAACGTTTGGGTGCTGGGAAACTAACTCTGCAAAAACAAGTGTTGAGCCATCTCATCTAGGCCATTTTTAAATTTTTTCGAGACAGAGTCTCATGTAGCCCAGGCCATTGTCGACCTGGTATGCAGCCGCGGAGGACCTTGAGCTCTTGTTCCCACTTACCTGAAGCAGTTTCTGGATCCACAGCAATGCCGCCACCACACAAAACTCTTCAGATCCGCAGTAGGAACACTCGGACCCGCCCTTCGCCGAACTGAAACTTCCCGCTGCCAGACGCTGATTGGAAGGACTTTTGCCAACACTTCCGGAAGCTCCCGCCCCTTCCCCTCGAACGAGGCTTGCGATAGGTTGGTTCTGTGCGAGATTTAAATTGTTTGGAAGGCAAAGGGTTGGGAGGGGGAGTGCGAGGAGTGAGGCGGTAAAAAAACTTGGCGGGGAGGCGAGGCTCCAAGCTCAGTGGGGCAGGAGGGCCAGAGGAAGTCCTCTCGTCGCCTCTCCAGGCCGGTTTTCTTCTTTCCTTTTAAACGGTTTTTTGTTGTTGTTGTTGTTGTTGTTGATTTTTGTTTTTAATACAGGGTCTCACTATGTCTGGGAACTCACTATCTAAACCAGGCTAGTCTCGAACTTACAGAGATCTTCCAACCTGTCAGGCTTGGTCTCGAACTTACAGAGATCTTCCAACCTGTCACAGAGTGCTGGGATTAAAGTCTGAACAACTACGCTCAAAAAAGAAAAAGGTTTTAGTAGGGTTAAACGAGATCATTTATTCCATTTCTGCTGCCAGCTGACGGCAAAATGAACAGCTGTGTTAGAAATCAACTGAGAATCAACAACACACTCATAAAAGAAAGTGTGTATCCCATGAGATATCAAAACAGAAAGCCTGGGCCAGTACAGCTGTGCTGACCTTGTGTTTGTAGACTGATGGGTATCCTGTAGACACTGGGAAGGTAAATTAGGAAAGCATTTGTAAGTTTGGCAAAATTTTCCCTGCCAACCTTTTGGGACAGAGTACCAAGTGTCCGCAACTCTATGGCAGCAATGAGACTTTAGGATATGCAATGAGAAAGATGAAAATAGGTAATTGACGTAATATTTACGGTTATGTTAGATCTGAGGGGGCGGGGTGGGAGAAGTGCACCAACTTCACGACTGGCTGACTAAAGGAAGCTGGTGCCTTTTATGGGAATAGGTTAGGGTTGCTAGAAAACAGCTGTCCTAGATAATTGACTGTTAGTGCCTTTAGCACCTGGGCAGGAGAGTGGGTACAAGGCTGCCTATGGGATAGATAAATGCAAGAAAACACCATGAGGAAGGTGAGTCATCACAGGTGTTCAGGAACTTCGCGTGGCAGAGGGGTAGGCACATCATGGGGTTACAAGTTCAGCATAGGTTGAAAAACATGGTTTGCAGGAAACAAACCTGTTCTTGTAAGGTGTAAGTTTACACCTAAGGTATAGAGACTTAGTAACAGTGTGCGACAATATGGCTCCTGTTTGGGTTTCACTATTGTTTTAAAATGCTGGCCCCGGAGAGTTGTCTTGGCAGTTGAGAGCTCTTTCTTGTCCTGGCAGAGTCCAATGTCAGTTCCCAGCACCCACATGGTGGCTTACTGTAACTCCATTTCTAAAAGATCCATCATCTTCTTCTGACCTCTGTGGGGACATTCACGCAGAAAACAAAATAAGTCTTAAAACAGTCAATAAATAAGCTTTTTTCTTTTTTTTTAAGGGGGG
>NW_022196915.1:34108004-34111046 GCF_008632895.1 Mastomys coucha
AAAAAAAAAAAAAAGAAAGAAAGAAAGAAAGAAAGAAAGAAAAAAGAAAAAGAAAAAAAAGTGGGGGGGGAATGCTGAGACCATACTGAATATGGCTGTGGGTTCTAGGCCAGCCTGATAGACAGAATGAGTTCTGGGACAGTGAGATCCTATCCCAATCAAACAAAACTGTTAGGAACATAAGTGGAAACATTTTGTGTAACTTAAAATCTGTCTTGTGTGACTTGGAATATAATACCTTTAAGATAGGAGCTTGCTAGCAGGAAGCTCTGATGTGAGCTGCTCCTCAGAACAAAGCTCCATGCCTCAGTAGACCCAGATGTGTAGTTTCCAGACCCAGTATTAGGGACTGAGGTGCACATTTTACATATCAAAGCAGACCTGGCCTCCAGGTTCTCCCAGTGTTTCTCAGTCCCTACTTAGTATGCCCTGCCCCCAACCCTGAACTTTCCAGTCCAGGGACTGGGCTGCCCTTCCCCCCAGAGGCTCTTCTTTATAGGATCCAGAGATTTTGGTCTCCTCCTCCCTTCCCTCTCTCCTCACACCCTTTCTCACTCCCCACTTCCTTCTCTCTCCTCAGAGTGATTTCCCTGGCTTCGGTCTTGGGGGCCAGTGAACTCGCCTGAGAGCAGCTTCCCAATAAACCTTCATTTAATATAACCTAACCTGGTTTGAATTGGCTCATTTCACTGTCAGAGAAATAATTTGTCACCAGCCACATGGCTGCTCAGGTAGGAGCCAAGCCCAAGGCAGGCAGGCGTCCATTTGTAATGACCCAACCCCAAGATGGCATTGATATGTTAGTAAACCACCGTCAACCCAGGAACCCTGGTTGTGAGCTGGGATTTGAACTCAGGACCTGCGGAAGAGTAGTAGTCAGTGCTCTTAACCTCTGAGCCATCTCTCCAGCCCTGTTTGCTCATTCTTTCTATATCTGGTTGCAAACATGCCATGGTGGTCATGTGGAAAGCAGAGGACAGCTTCCAGGAATGAGTTTTGCTTCACTCTATGGTGTCCAAGGATTGAACTCCAGTCCCTGGGCTTGGCATCCAGTGCTTCTAACCACTGTGCAATCTCACTGAGCCCAGGAGTTTTTCTTACATGTTTTTAGAAGTTGTTTATGATACAGGAAAAGATTTAAAAGTGAGTTTTAAAAGTGAAAACCTAGTGCCCCAGGCATATTTTAATGAGTTCTTCATTAACTATATCTTATAAATATTAATGAATATACTGAAGTGTGTAAAAATAGCCTTTTTAAAATTTTCTTTTTAAATATTTATTTTATTTATGTAAGTACACTGTTGCTCTCTTCAGCTATACCAGTGAGAGCATTGGATTCCATTACAGATGGTTGTGAGCCACCATGTGGTTGCTGGGAATTGAACTTAGGACCTCTGGAAGAGCAGTCAGTGCTCTTAACCTCTGAGCTATCTCTCCAGTCCCCTCCTTATTTATTTTTAATTAATCTAATTTTGTTAGTAAAGTGTTATATTCATATAATATAAAAATTAGAATAAGACAAGCCTAATATGGAAAAATTAAATCTCCCTATTTGGCCTAACTGTCTTTCCCAGTCTGTAATTCATTCCCATAAATAATCTTGGTGATAGTTTCTGCTTTAAGTTTAATATAGTCCTGGTCTTCAGGTTTTATCAGATGTACATAAAATCAGTTGATTTTCCTCTTTGGACACGTAAGGTTTTAGTATGAATTGTCTATATTCCTCCACCTCTGAATGCTTTATTTATTTATTTATTTATTTATTTACTCATTCATTCATTCATTTATGGAACAGTGTTTCACTGTATATCCCAAGCTACCCTGGAGTCCATGAGCCTCCTGTCTCTGTCTTTTGAATGCTGAGGGTAATGGTATGCACTATAGTGTACCTCCTCTGTGTTTTTATTACTGGTATTTATTTTTGAAAATATTCTAACAGTTGTTTCATTTAAATAATATATTAGGGTTCTTATGAGGAACAGAAATTATAGAATGAACTTATAAAGGGTATTTTTTCAAATGGCTCACAGGCTTTGTTCCAGCTAGTCCAACAATGGCTGTCTACAAATGGAAGGGCCAAGAATCCGGTCCTTGTTGAGTCTATGAAGCTGGATGTCTCAGCTGGTCTTCAGTGAATGCAGAATCCTTAAGAAGTAAGCTCTACTGTGAGTGGAGGAATGGACTCGCTAGTTAGAGACAAGAGAACAAGCTTCCTGCTTCCATGTCCCTTATATAGGCTGCCAGCAGAGCTGTGATTCAGATTAAAGGTGGATCTTTTTCACCTCAAAAGACCTGGATTAGAAGCAGGTCTTCCCACTTCAAATGATTTAATTAAGGGGAAAAAAAACCCACTCACAGATGTGCCCAGCCTTTGGGTTTGTGTTATTGCCAGATGAAGTCAAGTTGACAGCCAAGGATAACTATCGCAAACAGCATGCTTAAGTGTGCTATGCTTGGCTAACAGAGGGAGTTTAGCATAGATTAGCTAAGATAAAAGGGCATGCTACACTTCTCTTTCTACCCACCCTCCGTTTTCTTAGCTATCATTTGCATTGCTAGGACTAAAACCACTGAGAACAATGAAAGGGAGGAAAGATCCTTTCTAGTTCCCAGTCTGAAGTGTTCAGTCTATCACCACTTGACCCCACATGCTTGGGCAGCACACCTGGAAGTAGGAATGTGTCGGGTCACAAGTGTGTGTTTGGGGGAATATGCCATATCTGGAATGTCTGTTGAAGTTAATTCATCACCTTGTATTACATAGGGAGCAGGGAGAAATTAGAAACATAAAATGAGGCTGGGGCAAGATCTAGCCTCTGTGATACACTGACCTTCTTCTTCCAGGTAGGCCCATGCCCATTTTCCGTTATGTCCCAATAGTGCCTTTATATCATGAATTCATCAAGGAGTTAGAATCAATCCATCAACAGGCCAGAATCCTCAGAGCTAATTTGCCGCGGACCGGGATTTCTTACGGGGTCCCTTGTTCCGCGGGACGAGGAGTTCTGGCCAGGTGGGCACAGGATTCGGCTTTTGACAAAC
>NW_022196915.1:34111495-34119823 GCF_008632895.1 Mastomys coucha
TTAAACTAGGATAGTTGGAAACATTGTGTCGGCCAGGAGACAATGTCCAATCTTAACCATTTACAAATTATTACTTGGGGTGGCTTTATGCCTAATTATGAGGCTGTGTTGATGATTGGAAAGACTAATCTGAAACACGTCTGAGTTAGGGGATACCAGCAACTGTCTGAAATCCAGGAGGCACAGAACTCCTTTTGGATTCTTATTGCCTCTTATCCTTTATCAGGATTTTATCCCCGATATTATGGATGTGACTGGAGTAGACAAGTGTGCGTGGCACTAATTGTCTCTGGAAACTCCCTCAGGAACATCCCTAAGGGTGTGCTCTACTAATCCCCATAAGCATGCCTTCTTTCTTGTTTTCTTTTCTCTCACTCTCTCTCTCTCTCTCTTTTTTTTTTTAAGATTTACTTATTTATTATATGTAAGTACACTGTAGCTATCTTCAGACTCACCAGAAGAGGGTGTCAGATCCCTTTATGGATGGTTGTGAGCCACCATGTGGTTGCTGAGATTTAAACTTAGGACCTCTGGAAGAGCAGTCAGTGTTCTTAACCACTGAGCCATCTCTCCAGCCCTCTTTTCTCTCTTTAAATGGTATTTATATATTTATTTTTTATGAATGTGTATGCATAGGTGTGCTGCTGCACACAGAAGGTCAGAGAACAACCTCCAGGCATTGGTTCTCATGTTCTGTCATAGGGAATGAATTCAAGTCATTAGGCTTAAGAAGGTACCTTTGCCCACAGAGACATTTTGCTGACCCTACAAATTATTTCTTCTTTCTGTTCCCCCTTCCTTCCTCCCCCACTCTTCTTTTCTTTTGTCTTTTCATTCCTTTCTTCTTCCCCTCCTCTCCTTCCCTCTCTTCTTCTTCTTCCTCTTCCTCTTCTTCTTCTTCTTCTTCTTCTTCTTCTTCTTCTTCTTCTTCTTCTTCTTCTTCTTCTTCTTCTTCTTCTTCTTCTCCTTCTTCTCCTTCTTCTCCTTCTTCTTCTTCTTCTTTTTGGATAAGGTCTCTCTCTTTAACTCTGTAGCTCAAGCTGATCTAGAACTCACTGTGTAGCCCAGGCTGGCTCCAAATTCTTTGGCAGCCTTCCTTCCTTGGCCTCCTGACTCCTGGGGTAAACCACGCAGACCTGTTTAATGTGGTCCGGTTTATAATGAGGATCATCCACCTCAGTTACATCACCATGCATCTGAATAATATTTATGGTAGTAGTTCATACTTCTTTTCATTTAACTTTAATTTCCGTTTACCATTTCTCCATTCAAGAAAATAACAAGCTGGGCAGTGGTGGTGCATGCCTTTAATCCCAGCACTTGGGAGGCAGAGACAGGCAGATTTCTGAGTTCGAGGCCAGCCTGGTCTACAGAGTGAGTTCCAGGACAGCCGGGGCTACACAAAGAAACCCTGTCTCAAAAAAAAAAAAAAAAAAAGATTTATTTTATTTTATTTTCATGTACAGATGGCCGTGAGCTATCATGTGTGTGGCTGCTGGGAATTGAACGCCAGACCTCTGCCTCAGGCCCTGCTTGCTCCAGCATAACTGACTGTAGCTGTCTTCAGAAGCACCAGAAGAGGGCGTCCGATCTCATTACAGGTGGTTGTGAGCCACCATGTGGTTGCTGGGATCCGAACTCAGAACCTTCAGAAGAGCAGTCAGTGTTCTTACCCACTGAGCCATCTTGCCAGCCCAGAAGCAAGCCTTTAAAGTATAGAAAAGTGGTATTTCTCACACTTGAATTTACTGAGATTTTTACCCTGCTACATTGTTTGTTTGTTTGAAACATGGTTTCTCTATGTAGCCTGGTTATCCTGGAGCTTGTTCTGTAGACCAGGTTGCCTTTGAATTTATAGAGATCTGCCTCCCAAGTACTGGGATTAAAGGCACATACCACCACCAACTGGTGAGCACATAATTCTTTAAATTGTCAAGGTTTACTACCTATATGTGCCATCTTTATTAAATCTTCTGTGCTTTAGATAATTTTTTTATTCAAAATTAAACTGGTGGAGTGGGCGCACAGCATGGAGAGGCTGGAGAGACGGTGGGTAGTTTGAAGCACGTGTGGTTTTTGGTAAGGACCTGGGTTCAATTCCCAGCACCTACATGGTGGCTCACAGCCATCTATGGCTCCAGTTCCAGGGGATCCAACACCTTTTTCTGATCTCTATGCACAAGATCTCCAGGCTTGCACATGGTAACAAGGTGTATATGCGTGTGTATGTTTATACATGAGTATATGTGTGGTCAAAATACTCATATATATATATAATTTTTAATTTATAAAGATTAAGAACATTAATTTAAAAAATAAGATAGAGGGAGGGAGCTCGCCAAGCACATACAAAGCCCTAGGTCCTGTCCCCAGCAACCACTCTCTCAAACACAAACACACATAATAAATATTATCCCTATGTTGGCAATGTGAATTATGCTAAGATTATTATTTATGTATAAGAAAACTAAAGCAGAGGCTGAAGGGATGGCTCAGTGGTTAAGGGTGCTTGTTGCTCTTCCAGAGGACACATGTTCAGTTCTCAGAACCCATATGATAGTTCAAAATTACCCATAACTCCAGTCTAGGTAGACCTTTGAGAGCACCAGGCATGCATGGTGTGCACATACATACATGCAAGCAAAACATTCATACACATGTACATTTTAAAAGTCTAAACAAATTAGACAATGAGATGTGTATATAGTATTTTAATTATGCAAATATTCTCTGTAAGTCAAATAGTATGATTTGAACTAATTTAGAAAGAAAAATTCTAAGAGTTTGCCATTTTGTTTCTTATCATTTCTGGTTCTACATAATTGCCATTATCATTGTGTAGCCTGGTAGCTTAGACTCCTATGTTGGCCAACTTCCTCAAGTAATTCTTTTTTTTTAAATTTTATTTATTTGACATACGTATATGTGTATGTATGTATGTATGGGTAGCTAACGACTGCCTGGAACTCTAGATCCATGGGATCTAACACTGTCTTCCTCCTCCGTGAGCAGCACTGTTTGTTTTTTTACTTCCCAAATTATTTTATTCTGGCCTCATGCTTAATTAACGATGATGCTGAGTTAAAAAGCATTTCCTTAGCTATCTTCCACGTTATTCTTCAGTGTCTCCTATTTCTTACCTGTTCGCGCTAACACGGGTTAAAAGAGTTGAACTGCTGCCTCTCTCCCCCCCCTTTTTTTTTTCTGAGCCTCAGTATCTCTTACAACTTCTGCTCCGTGAATGGTGCTGCTATGTTATTTGGTACATAATGTCATAGCTCCATTGTGAGATCTCCCTTTGTTGCTACATGATGCCCTGTTTAGTGGTTTTTAAACATTTATCTATGTATTGTGTGTGCACATACCATGGCACATATGTGGAGGTCAGAGGACAACTGTGGGACTCCGTTCTGTCCTTAACGTTTGGATTTGGAGTTTTGAACTGAACTCAGGCCATCAGGCTTGGTGACAGGTACATTTACCCATTTACCCACGGTGCCATCTCACAGTCCCTTGTTTAATTTTTTTTCTTCTTTTTTTTCCTCTTTCTTTCTTTCCATTTGTTTTCCTTTTTTTCTTTTTTTTTTTTAACAGACTTAATTCGTTTATTTTTGTCATATAAAAACCCTTATGTGGTAGCCATAGCTGGAGCCTGGGTCCTCTGAACAGAGACTCTGGTGTGGGTTTTCACAAGCTGATCAGTGAATTCCTGGTAAGGAGACTTGGTGAACACAGTCTTTCCAAAGGTCGGGGTCAGGATGTCTTGGAGATGGCATCAAAGGTGGCCTTGGCAAAGTTGCCCAGAGTGGTAGTGCAGCCTCTGGCTGAAGTGTAGCAGTCATCTATACCAGCCATCATCAGGAGCTTATTGGGCACAGGAGCAGAGACAATGCCAGTGCCTCTGGGGGCAGGGATGAGACGCACCAGCACAGAACCACAGTGGCCTGTCACCTTGCATGGAACAGTGTGGGGCTTGCCAATCTTGTTCCCCCCAGTAGCCTCTCCGCACAGGGATGATGGAAAACTTGGCCAAGATGATGGCCCCTCAGATGGCAGTGGCAACCTCCTTAGAGCACTTAACACCAAGACCAACGTGACCATTGTAGTCCCCAATAGCAACGAATGCCTTGAACCTGGCCAGCCCGAGTCTGCTTCTGCGCTGGCATGATTTTCAGAACCTCGTCCTTTAGGGATGCACCCAGGAAAAAGTCAATGATCTCAGACTCCTTAGTGGGCAGGGAGAACAGGTAGATCTCCTCCAAAGACTTGATCTTATGTCCTTAACCAGGCAGCCCAGCTTGGCGACGGGGATCCACTCCTTGTCTTCAGCTTTACCTCTGTGAGCCCCGCGGCCTCGACCACGGCCACGACCGACCCGACCGCTGCCGAATCCTCCGCGGAATCCGACGCAGCCTCCTAATCCTGGGCCCCCGGGTTCTCCGGGCCCTCTAGCTGCACTGGCGTCATACTCCATTTGGTGTTTTCCCGGAGAAGAAGCTGGTTTTGTTTTTCGAGACAGGGTTTCGCTGTGTAGCCCTGGCTGTCCTGGAACTCACTCTGTAGACCAGGCTGGCCTCGAATTCAGAAATCTGCCTGCCTCTGCCTCCCAAGTGTTGGGATTAAAGGCGTGCGCCACCACAGCCTGGCCCATATAGTTCTCAAAATTTGGGATACATCGATACTTGAACTTCAAGTTCACTGTTGTGGTTTTTAAAGATTTATCTGTTTTTGCTTTATGTGGATATGCCTACATGTATGTCTGTGCAGTATATGCAAGTTTTGCCCATGGAAGAAGAAAACAGTGTCAGATCCCCTGGACCTAGAATTACAGACAGTTGTTAGCTATGGTGTGGATGTTGGGAATTGAACCCAGAACTTAACCACTGGGCCACCTTTCAATCACCATTGCTATATTTAAAAAAAAAAAAAAACAAAAAACAAAAAACAATTTTGATGGTATTTCAAAGGTATTAGCCATGTTGCAAAGTCTGCAGATTTTTTTTTTAAAGATTTTCTTTATTTATTATATGTAAGTACACTGTTGCTGTCTCCAGATACACCAGAAGAGGGCATCAGATACCATGACAGAAGGTTGTGTTGTGAGTCACCATGTGGTTGCTGGGATTTGAACTCAGGACCTCTGGAGGAGCAGTCAGTGCTCTTACCTATTGAGCCATCTCTCCAGCCCCCTAGACTTTATTTTTTTAGAGTTCTTTGCATCACACCATTATTAGCAACAGGGCCGGCGAGGTGGCTCAGTGGTTAAGAACATGTACTGCTCTTGCGGAGGATGTGGGTTGGAGGAAGTGCGTCACTGTGTAGGCAGGGCTTTGAGGGCTGCTGTGCTCAAGCTCCGCCCAGTGTGGAGAGAGCCTCCTCCTGGCTGCCTGAGGATCAAGATGTAGAGCTCTTGGCTCCTCCAGCACCATGTCGTCTGTGCACTACCATGCTTCCCGCAGTGGTCATAATAGACTCATTTTCTGAAACTGTAAGCCAGCTCCAATTAAGTATTTTCCTTTATAGAAGTTGCCTTGGGGGTCAGGAGAGATGGCTCAGTTAATAGCACTGGCTGCTCTTCCAGAGGTCCTGAGTTCAATTCCCAGCTATGACACAGTGGTTCACTACCATCATTAAAGGCATCTGATGTTGTCTTCTGGTATGCAGGTGTACGTGCAGAGAGAGTACTCATATACATAAAATAAATGTGAGAAAAAAACAAAACAAGTTGCCTTGGTTGTGGGATCTCTTCAGCAATGAAACCCAAACCAAGACATGTCTTAGTACACATCTGTTTATTGTTTATTGTTTATTGAGCTCTCAGGGCTTGGAGTCTTCTCCTTTCCTGAGCAGCGCTAGAAAAACCTGTTGGAATTGTGTGTTTTAGTGAGTATATTAATTATGTTTGCATTGCTGCAAACAAATTACCCAACAGAAATGACCTAAGGAAGTTTTATTTGGGCTCAGGGTTTTTTTTTGGGGGGGTGCACCAGTCCCTCGTGGCAGTGGAAACCGTTGACATCACAGCAGACCTGGAAGGAAGCAGAGGGGAAGGAAGGAAGGAACCAGGGGTCAGGGCTAGCGTTTAAAGGCTTACCCCCAGCGACCTACTTGTACTAGCTATGCCTCTATGCTCTTTGCTGACCAGTATCCCTTCTTTTGGGAAGCAATTCAAAAGTCCAGAGTTCCACAGCCTCCCAAACTAGTTCCAGCAGCTGGGTACCAAGTGTCTGAAGTGTGAGCCAGTGGGAGGCATTTCAGAGTAACACCACACCAGTGAATAATTTTAAAAATTTGGTGTACAGTTGGAGAGATTACACCTGATACTTACAGATTAATAACAATGGCAGGAATCTGACATCAGAATAGAGGATAATGATAACATACCAGCAAGTCAGGACAAACTACTTGGCGTTTCCTTATCATCTCCATGTGTTGTCAGACTCAAGGCATTTTACCGCTACCACATGATGATATTTGCAATGCCTACCTACCTTAAGTGTGAGGAATATAAACGTACGTCATCCTAAAAATAGGCCACAACACCTCAGTGCACAGGCAAAACCCATCACCAAAAATGCATTTAAGGCAGAAAATGAGGCAGAGCTGGGATTGCACGTATGTGCTGTTACACCTCAGTTTTGCTTTGTGTGCTAATTAGTCCAATAATTCAATTTTATTACAGTCATAATATGTGATGATCTTAAATCATCTCTCTTTCTTTTGGACTTGTTTTGGTTTTGAGACAGTCTCTCACTTTGTTGTTCAGACTGACTTTAAATTCATTATATAGCCCAGGTTGGTCTCTAACTTACAGCCGTCCTCCTGACTCAGCCTCCCAAATGCTAGAAATTCAGATACAGGTTAGCATGAGCTGCTTTAAATCACGGAAGGAGATCTTATTTTCTTAGTAGATAGATCAGTTTATCTGCTTTATTGTCGCCTGCATCAGAATCTATAGAGTCTCAGTTCATTTTGGAATTCCAGATCCCTTCTTTAAAGGAACCAAATTGCAGTACAGCAGATATGCCAAGTGGGGGCGCAATGAGGCCTAGGAAACCATGCACACAGCCTGATCTTATTTTTTCAAAAATTTTGGCAGTGTGTGTAGGCTGCAGCAGGAAATAAACAGTTGTAAGCTATTCTATTAAAAATATAACTGCTGGGCAGTGGTGGCGCACGTCTTTAATCCTAGCACTTGGGAGGCAGAGGCAGGTGGATTTCTGAGTTGGAGGCTAGCCTGGTCTACAGAGTGAGTTCCAGGACAGCCAGGGCTACACAGAAAAACCCTGTCTCAAAAAACAAAACAAAACAAACAAATAATATATATATATGATATATACATGAAAACCCATTAAACTGTGTGTTTAAGATGTGTACATTTTACTATACACATCTCATATATATCAGTAAAAAGTTTAAATTCCTCCTCCTCCTCCTCCTCCTCCTCCTCCTCCTCCTCCTCCTTCTTCTTCTTCTTCTTTTTACCAGATAGGGTTTCTCTGTGTAGTCCTGGCTGTCCTGGAACTTACTCTGTAGACCAGGCTGGCCTTGAATTCAGAAATCCACCTGTGTCTGCCTCCCAAGTGCTGGGATTAAAGGCATGCACCACCACTGCCCAGCTAAATTCTTCTTCTTGATACAGGGTTTCATGTACCCTGGATGGCTCAAATTTGTGAAGTAGCTAAGACTGACAAAACCTCTCCCTCCCAAATGGAGTGTTTTAATCCACAGTACTGGAAAAAATAACTAAATAACTAAAAATTAGATGATGTGATACTTTGTATATGCTTGGCTCAGGGAGTGGCACTATTAGGAGGTGTGTCCCTGTTGGAGTGTGTATGTCACTGTGGGAGTGGGCTTTAAGACCCGCATCCTAGCTGCCTGGAAGCCAGTCTTCTGGTAGCTGCCTTCAGAACAAGAGGTGGAACTCTCAGCTCCTTCTGCACCATGCCTACCTGGACGCTGCCATGCTCCTGCCTTGATGATAATGGACTGAATCTCTGAACCTGTAAGCCAGCCCCAATTAAATGTTGTCCTTATATGCTGCACACACTTGTCTACCCCAGTGGGTCTACAGTATCAGGGTTAAAACCTGATCATGGACAAGAGGCATTATGACTCCAAAGGGAGTCAGTCTCCTGAGGTAGCCCAGTCGCTGGCATCTCCTAACTCAGACATGTTCCAGATTGATCTCTGCTAAGTCTGTGGAGAGATCTGTGTGCTTTCTTTATTTAGGCATAAAGGTGCTCTAAAAAATATTTTATTAGCCGGGCGGTGGTGGCGCACGCCTTTAATCCTAGCACTTGGGAGGCAGAGGCAGGCGGATTT
>NW_022196915.1:34119853-34120055 GCF_008632895.1 Mastomys coucha
AAAAAAAAAAAAAATATTTTATTATAGCTAACACTGAGATTGAACATTATTTCCTGGCCTCCACAGTGTTTCAATAATCCTATTAGATTTCCTAGTTATAATTAGCTGTGAATTTTTACTAAGAAGCTGTCTTACGGGCTGGTGAGATGGCTCAGCGGGGAAGAGCACCGACTGCTCTTCGGAAGGTCATGAGTTCAAATCC
>NW_022196915.1:34120374-34126110 GCF_008632895.1 Mastomys coucha
TCTTGGGGCTGCCAGGACAACCTAGCCCAAGAAGAAAGACACCACTGCTCCTCTGCCTTGCACCTGGCAGTTTAATTTTACTTTTACTGACCTTGATGTAGCCATTTCCTGCCTATGTGACTTCTGTAGTTTGCCTTGTTTTCTGTATACCATATAAGCCTGATTTCTACTTTGTACAAATTGCATTCAGTTACAGCACTCCCTTGTGTCTGTTTCTGTTTGTCATTCCTTCGCCAATACCTTGTCTACCTGACTAGGACCCTGTTCCCCGTACGGGTTGAGGGATGCCCAGACTGGCCAGCCCGTGGCACTTATAAGAGTTGCCTTGGTCATGGTGTCTGCTCACAGCAGTGAAACCCTAAGACAGATGGCTATCAACAAGAAGCATTTTACATAAGGAATCGTAACCACCCCGCCATTGTTGAACACAGTAATAGAATTTTACGAGCATTGCTAAGCGTGAGCTCCTGAGTAGTTGGAACTTTTTTAGAATAATTACTTTAGCTTAATGTAAAACAGACAGGTGGCTAAACCATGAACCAGGACAACAGATGACAATGCTGTATAACCAAAGGCCAAGAGACCATATCTCCATGCATTATTAAATTTTACAAACATGACATTGAGTAAAAAGTCACAAAGATTACCCATATGTAAACTTTTCTATAAAGGTAAAAAATATTCAAAATAAAATATATTTAGGGATGTCCATAACGATAGCCAATGTTTAAAAAATAAACGCCAGAGAACCCCAGGCATGGTGGTGCACACTTTGCCTGTGTGCCATCGTACAACCCACAGTGATGACAATGGACTAAAACTCCGAGCTGTAAGCCAGCTCCAGCTAAATGCTTCACGGAGTTGCTGTGTCACAGTGTCGATTAACAGCAATAAAACCCAAACTAAGACAAGTACGTCAGCTGAGCATAGGAACAGAGAGGAGGGCTTCTAAGGCTTAACAGCATTCCATATAGCTCTTAGCCTGGGTGGTAGTCCTGCGGGGCTTTATCTTACAACTACTAAGAATTACTCCCAAAGCAAAAAGAAGATCGAAAACATATAATCCAGTCGTTAGGTATTTTATACTCCAAGAAGCCCAGGGTTTTATTCAATAGCAAACTAAAAATAATCATAACTACCTAGAATTATCTAATTGGGTGTCCAGATTTTAAGAAATATAAATATAGAACTCTAGAAAATTAAAATGCAAGATGTCCAGTTAAATGTGAACTTCATATACATGACAAATATTTCTTGTGGATTGGGGTCAAACCCAGACAGATAAAAGCTCTACTGGGCTGGAGAGATGGCTCAACAGGTAAGAGCACTGACTGCTCTTCCAAAGGTCCTGAGTTCAAATTCCAGCAACCACATAGTGGCTCACAACCATCTGTAATGAGATCAGATGCCCTCTTCTGCTGTGTCTGAAGACAGCTACGGTGTCTTACTTACTTACATATAATAATAAATAAATGTTTAAAAAAAAACTCTACTCAGTGACACCCAATCTCTAACAATAATTACTAATGTATCTTCATGCAATCAATAGCTGGTGTTTATACCATCTAGGGCATACTTAAAATAATCAAGATTATTATATGTCTGGAAGTTATATAAAATGAAGCATCAAAGATTTTGCCTGGTGTGGTGATTTGAATAGGAATTCCCTCCCCTATTCTCTATGTTCAATCTTTGTTGCAACCATTCTCAGTGAATTTACAAGCTGTATCAAATAATTTCTCTCAGCCAAAAGCAATGTCAGCAAATGTTTCAAAGAGCCATCAGCTTTTTCCAAATATTAGCTGTCTCCTAATGCATCAAAATCTCTTCTCTTAGTTTTAGATGAATATATTATGCAAGATACTCCTAGTTATACTCATTTAGACCTAATGATGTTTGTCTGTCTGTTTGTTTTCTGATTGGGAGCAGATGCTCAGCAGTGAAGTTGCAAGCTACACTAGTTTGTTGTATCTACAACTTTCTCTTTCTGATGGCTCCCTGTGTGTCAGAAACTGAGGAGAGCTCAAAATACAGAGTGCCAGTAAGGATACAGATGTAGGCCCCCCTCACGGGTCTCAGAGACTACACCCTAGGGAACTGTAAGTTATAATATTGGTGATATACCCATAGGTCGGATGACAGAGTTGGTAAAGCTTGGTTAGCTACAGTCGCTCTCTGCTCTTTGTTGCTTAGTCTGCCTTCTTTTGGGAAACAATCTAAAATGTCTTATTTGCTATTTGATTCATAAGTTATTGGCCCCAAGCTTATTGGTCCCAAGACAATGATTCAAGGATGAACACATAATACAGTTAGAAGTGACAAGCCAAGATACTTCAGGGAAAAAAAAAAAAAAGCATTCTTTCTTCTGTTGATCTTGCTGGGGAAAGTGGTAATGCTTGGTAAGGAGTCACCATTTTGCTAACTCAAAGTAAACCATTCAGTTAGCAAGGGTGGGCCAGTGAGTCCCCACCACAAGAAGACACCACTCATGCATGCAAAGCACAAAGTGAGCAGTCAAAAAAGAGCATCCTGATTGCATCGAGAAGCCCAGGACGGACTGGAAACTACCGTCGGATGCTTCAGCTAAGTTGAGCCAGTGGATGCACCTATCGTTAGAACAGCTGCAATGTTGTCATCAGTGCATCAGTCTGACCTGGTGCGATCAAAGACCAGGAGGACTTTTCATTTCCACCTTTCAGCTCCTAGCTCTAGAGATCAGCTATACCCATTACAGATATGTGTGGTGCATAAAGCCTACATATACAGTACACCACTTTAAACGTTTACAGAGATACGTGTGTGTGTGCTACTTTTCTCATTACTGACAAATTCATGTCAAAAGTATCTTAAGGGAGGAAGGAAGGGTTGATTTTGGCTCGTAATTTAAGAATGGGTCGAATCCATCATGGTGGGGAAGGCTTGGCTGCAGGAAAGTGAGCCCACAATGAACTTCCCTCTACAGCTAGGCTCTGTCTTCAAAAATAGAGCCAACACAAAACGAACTCAGTTATATTTCTGTTGATTACTCATTTCTCCTTTGTTCTGGCAGGATTTTTGTTGTCGTTTTTTGCCTTTTTGGTCTCTTGCTTGTCTATTTTAGTTTTTGTTTCTTGTCGGTTTAGGGAGATATTTTTGTTTCTTTTATTTTTGTTTTTGTTTTTGGAAGAAAAGAAAAGAAACAGAATTGGATGGGTACAGAGGTAGGGGTCTGGGAAGAACTAGGGAAGAAAAACACTGTAAAAATATATTATGTAAAACTCTTTGTAAGACTATTTATATGAAGCCAGAAAGATAGCTAGATTAAAAAATAAGTCACCTCGAAAAACCAAAAAAAAAAAAAAAAAAAAAAAAAAAAAAGTCACCCACAGGGCAGCAACAGAATATCTGAGAGGAGTCCCCGTGAGGAGCCAGTACTGATAGTGGAGCAGAAGCCAGAGTCCTTGAACTAGACCAACGACTCACTGCAATGAGCATCCGAAAGTTAAGATGTTTAGGCAAAAGGTATCCTGTGTGACACACTGTGACATACTACAGCTTCCACTTCGGGAAGTTATTATGATGATGATTATTAGTAATTATTATTATTTTTCTTTTGGGGAAGGAGGTCACAAGGGCAGAGGGCAGATATGGAGAGACAGGGAGGTGAATGAGATTGGGATGCAGGATGTGAAGTTCACAAAGAATCAAACAAAAGTCACCAGCTGGGTCCAAGTATTCAGACATGAGCCTATGGGGAACACACTCCATCCTAATGACAATGGCATGCCATGCATGTTTGAAAATGTTTTATTAGGTGTGTGTGTGTCCCACAGCACATTTATGGAGGCCAGGATACAGCATTTGTGAGTTGACTCTCCCCTTCCACCAAGTGCCTCCTGGAGATCAAATTCAGGTAGTCTGTCAGGCGTGGTGGCAAGCATTTTGCCCTCTGACTCACCTCTCCAGTCCAGCTGTTTTTCTTTTTAGAGTGGAGGGTTACAAATTCAATAAAAGCCTTATAAACCTTTCTTTCTTTCTTTCTTTTTTTTTTTTTTAAGATTTATTTATTATATATAAGTAAACTGTAGCTGTCTTTAGACACTCCAGAAGAGGGCATCAGATCTCATTATGGATGGTTGTGAGCCACCATGTGGTTGCTGGGATTTGAACTCATGACCTTCAGAAGAGCAGTCAGCACTCTTAACCACTGAGCCATCTCTCCAGCCCCCAAACCTTTCTAATTTTATGCTTCTCTACCCTCGCCTCCCCAGAGCGGTGGTTCTCAACCTTCCCAATGCTGTGACCCTCTAGTAGGTTCCTCATGTTGTGGTGACCCCCAACCATAAAATAATTTCCATTACTACTTCATAACTGCAATTTTGCTACTGTTATGAATTATAACATAAATGTCTGTTATTTCTGATGGTATTTTATTTTATTTTATTTTTTTGTTTTTCCGAGACAGGGTTTCTCTGTGTAGCCCTGGCTATCCTGGAACTCACTTTGTAGACCAGGCTGGCCTCGAACTCAGAAATCCACCTGCCTCTGCCTCCCAAGTGCTGGGATTAAAGGCGTGCGCCACCACCGCCCGGCTTATTTCTGATGGTATTAAGCAACCCCTGTGAAAGGGTTATTTGATCCCAAAGGGTTGAGACTCTCTGCCTAGAAGAAACCACCCTTCTGCGGCTGATGTGTGTGAGATGTTGGAGATCATTTATCTACCTAAAACTTTTCTCATATGTACCGAAGGCTTAAATATCTTCCTTTATTTTTCAAGGTAAAAGAAGACAGGAAATAACAAAAGACTGAATAAACAAACTGTTAACAGTTGTCTTTGAACAAGTCACATTAGGGTCTGCAAGGATTTTGTAAGATTTCTCGAAGGTTCCCACGAGAAGCTGTCCACATACTATGGCAGTTTCCCGATAAATGTTGCTAATAGAGGACAAAGGTGCCTGTCCATCAAACTTGTTCTAGCACAGCCAGCAATATGCGATTAGATGTCATTGTTATAGCTTATTTCAACCCCAGGAGAAGAGATCATTTTCGTCTATATTATCTGTCTGTTCCTTTGGAAGCAGACAAGAGTTCTGCTCGTGTGAAAGTGAGGGTACTGGAGAGGGGATTCTCTGATCTGCTTAGACTTGCAGGGTGAAGGATATAGTTGACAAGCAAAGCAATAGACCAGTGGAAACATAGCTGAACAAATTATAGTTTGTTTTGATTTGTTCTTTTCAACAAGGTTTTTGCTCTGCAGCCCAAGCTGCCCTCAGACTCAAGGCATTGCCCACAATGATGTTGAATTCTCTGAAGCCCTCCTATCTGCTTTCCAAGGGCCAAAATTCAGACAGGAGCCACTAGACCAGAGTTGAACAGTTTTGCAGAAAGAATTAAATGACAGTTTTGCTTTTCTTGATTTTTTTGTTTTGTTTTGTTTTGTTTGTCTTTGTTTTTCAAGACAGGGTTTCTCTGGGTAGCCCTGGCTGTCCTCAAACTCATTCTGTAGACCAGGCTAGCCTCGAACACAGAAATCTTCCTGCCTCTGCCTCCCAAGTGCTGGGATGAAAGGTGTGTGCCACCACTGCCTGGCTTGATTGATTTTTTTTTTTTTGAGACAGGGTTCCTCTGTGTAGCCCTGGCCATCTTGGAACTGGCTGGCCTTGAACTCAGATTCCCATGCTTCTGCCTCCTAAGTGCTGGGATTATAGACACATAATACCACTGACCTGCTTAGTTTTGCTTTTTTTTTTTTTTTTT
>NW_022196915.1:34126359-34130016 GCF_008632895.1 Mastomys coucha
CACACTAAAATTAAACACAATATAAAGAAATATATATATGTGTATATATATAAAAGCAGGTCATCTGAAAAGACATTTTTAAAAAAAAAAAACAAGTCTTATTAATGGTCTCCAGGGTTTCTTTTAATTATCTTTTCTTTCCCTCTTTTAACAGAGTCTCGAATATCCTAAGTTGGACTCAAGATAGCTGAGGGTGACCTTGAACTACTGATTCTCCTGCCTCTTTCTGCCACCCCACATTGAGGATTATGGCTACATTCCACCTTATCTGCCTTAACACCTTACTTTAAACCTAACTTAGACCTGGCCTTTGCAAGCAAGGCACTGAAGATTTTGAAAAGCTTTGAGCAATATAGTTCTATGGTATTACCATTTAAAAGTGTTTAAGCTGCATCTTAAGAATTTAAGTAAATTGTATCACGGAGCACTTTTTATTCTGCATTTCACCGTTGTTCAACACGACTTTACAATGTAACCACTGAAGAAGACTCACTCATTTTTTGTCTTTGTTTTTTTGTTTTTGAGACAAGATCTCACCACATGGCCTTAGCTGGTCTGACACTTGCTATCCACACCAGGTTGCCTTGTATCAGATATCTTCTGCCTCCCAAGTGCTGGCATTAAAGGTGTGTACCATCACACCCAGGTAGTATTTATTCATTTTCATGAACTGATTTTTGTATTCTAAAATTAATAAGGTTATTTATACCTCCCTCTTTTCTCTAGAATAAATACTGTGTTAAGCTTGCATTTGAGTTTCGTTAGGTTGTCATCTATTGAACGGAAATTGTTTGGCTTTGAGCCATTCACACCTCTTTGCTGGAACTGCCAAACTGCTCTTCAAAATAGCTCCATGTTTACTTTTTCCTCAAGCAGCAACAAGTTAGCCCTGCTGCTGGCCCACCTCTGAGGGTCTATGGTTTTGGTAGGAGTGTAATTTATCATCACGTGGTACCTAGTCTGTGCATTTTGTACATGTGTGGTCATGCTCAGGGGGTTTTTGTTGTTTTGTTTTGTTTGTCTTTTTGTTTGTTTGTTTGTTTCAGCAAGTACTGGAGACTGAACACAGATGAACACAGGGCTTCATATGGGTCAGGCAAGTTTACTTCCACAGAACCGCAGTCCTATACCCATGAAGTACTGTCAAGTTACTCAGTGGTTTCTTTCTTCCCCTCTGACATTATTAGGATTTGAACTTAGAGCCTCACAGAAGCCAGGGGATTCATCCTCTCACGGAACTACAACCCTAGTCTGGAATTTTGCTTTCTTTTATTTTTTAAGAAAAAATGTCAAAGAACCCAGACTGGTCTCAAATTAACCACATAGCAGAGATTAACTTTAAATGTTTCACTCTTCTGCCCTCACCTCTCTTATGCTGGGGTTACAGATGTGCACCACGACACCTGGTTTACATCTTTATTGAGGCTTTGTGACTACTGGACAGACACTCTACCAGTGATGCTCACAAGACCTTTGCCTGTATTTTTCTTTTTTCTTGTCTCCTTCAGTTCTAGTAATAAGAGATTGTTTCTTACAAATGTAGTAAGTTTTATGCTACAATGGAAAAATTCGGAAAACTGCACTAACCAACCAGAAATCTTGTGATTTCTGAAGTAGGGTTTGATTCCATTATACAGCACTTTATCTGCAAGTTATTAAGAGATGCCAAAAGTTAAGTTGAATTAAATTCAGAAGACATGTTTGGGAAGCCGCTAAGCACTGGATGCTATCATCAGTTGCTTCTCGCTCGAAGCTTTTGCTCATTGCACAAAGCTGAATAATCTAGTGCAGGCTTCCCAGCTGTGAGGCTAGTGTCCATCTGCTGGGTTCCCTGGGTTGATGTGTCTTTCCTTCTCTCCTCCTTTCCATTCCTTATCAAGCCAGTCCTCAGCAGGAAACTCCTACCTGGGCCAGTTTTGTACTCTAACCTTATTCATGACATTACACAGTGCCATGGCATCCCCATACAAGTCAATTAAAACTCCAAACCCACAGGCCCACGTGGATTGACTCTATAGGTCTTCTTGTGGTGTTCTTGACCCCTCCAGTTCACTCAGTCCTATCCCCAACTATCCACACCACTCCCTGAGCTCTGCCTGATGCTTGGTTGTGAGTCTCTGCATCTGTTTCTTTGGAGACAGTTATGTTAGGCTCCTGTCTGCAAGAGTAGCAGAGTATTATATGGCAGTAAAAGAACATAATCTGACTCCCGAAACCCAACATCCAGAGACAGTACAGGGAACTGTGAGTAGGCATCATACTGTTAGGTAATATGTTTTATAAGAGATATTGAACATGGAAATAAGAAGACAGCCATGGTTTCTGAAGAAGGAAACACGTTTTCAGTCCATGTCAAGAAGCCATTTCTGACTCAGCTACGTTCCTTTTTTCATTTACCAGTTTACTGCCTGTTCATAACAGGACTACTCGGCGGATGTCACGTGTGCTTATCCTATAGAAGGTAGGTAATGTAATCTTTCTGACTCTTAGACCTTTGTCTGTGAAATGGTCATCAAGTTGCCAGACAAGATACTGATGAAAAAATGAGATATCTCATGGGAAAAGAAGCACAGAAAATCCTCTCAAAAATAATTAGGGCTGATCACATTGGTGCTAGCCTGGAACTCCATCACTCTGGAGGCAGAGACAGACAGAAGAGGTGGAAGCCAGCCTCTGCTGCACAGGAAAACTCTTCTCAAAAAACAAAACAAAGCCACCCTTTGTAATCCAAGGCTATGGTGAAGACGCACAGAGTTAGTTTAACAAGCACAAGGTCCTGGGTTTGATCTCCAGCTACTTTTAAAACGAAACAAAAGAAACAAAAACTTTTGAGTTGATATAAGTTTACATCATGGTCTTTGTTTGAAAGAAAAACAGGAACTGGAGAGATAGCTTGCTCAGCAGATAAGCAAGCTTGCTTTTCTTTCAGAGACCAGAGTTTAGGTCCCCGCACCTGAATCAGGCGGCTCACAATTGCAGGCACCTCTAGCTCCAAGGGACCTGACATCCTCTCCTGGCCTAAGGACATGTATATGCACATGTATACACACACACACACACACACACACACACACACACACTAAATCTGAGTGTGGTGGCTCACAGCCTTAATCCTAGAAACCCGAGGGACACAGAAGCAGGAGGCTGCCTGTGAGTTCAAGGCCAGCCTGATCTACAGAGAAAAACTTTCCCGATTCTCCCTATCATCCCCTCCTCAACACACAAGCAAGCAGATCACCCCTAATGTATGAGCCAGAGAGGGTTGACAATTATCCTCTCACAGCCAATGCTGAGGTCACATGGTCATATTTCACCAAATTCCCTTGGATCTCCAAAGGCTGTTCTAACCCCAGCTACAAGCACCATGCTCATCCATGGTCAATCACTTTAGCATGTATTTTGAAAAGTCCAGCCAGGTGGTGGTGGCACACACCTTTAATCCCAGCACTTGGGAGGCAGAGGCAGGCAGATTTTTGAGTTCGAGGCCAGCCTGGTCTACAGAGTGAGTTCCAGGGCAGCCAGGGCTATACAGAGAAATCCCGATCCGTGATACCTAAACAATGGAGAATCTTGATATTGGATATTAAGAATTGCTTTTTTTCTATCCCTCTGTGCCTCCAGGATAGACAAAGGTTTGCATTCAAAATTTGGACAATT
>NW_022196915.1:34131314-34133773 GCF_008632895.1 Mastomys coucha
ATTTGGCCTTCCCTTTTAACTAAAACAAAAGGGGGAGATGTGGAGAGCGGTACAGCTGGAGAGGCATTTGCCATGACAAGATGACGCCTACTTCCGCTGTTGGCTTCTGGTAAACAACTGTTTGTGCATGTGCGTAGAGAACTGTTTGCACATGTGCTTAGAGTGAAAAGATGCCAAGTCACTGCCCATCCCGGGGCGTCACGTGGGGTGATGAGCAAACAGCCAATCATGGGCGGACACGCCGCGCTGTGGTGTATATAAGCTGTGCCGAGTATTGGCTCGGTCCTTTTTTTCCTCTGGAGGAAGTAATAAACGGTTGCTGCAGAAGGATCCTAGTGTCTTCTTCCCGGCGAGACGTCTGGGCAGGCTACATGGATGACAGCAGGTCTGTGAGAGAAACCACAGGCACTGTAACATGCACACACTTATATCCAGGTACCAACAAAAACATAGTCTAGGGTTCAATGGTGGTACAATTTTGCAGGTTTTTTTTTTTTTTAAGTCCTTAGATTAGTTGACTTGAAGTTAACCAAAAGAAAGAATCTCTCACGTAGATCTTGGAAAATCTATCGAAGGCCTTTAAAAGGTAGTGAAGCCTGGGCTCAGATAGCTTCATTGTCCAATCCTGTTAAACCTTTAAAGAGGATTAATACCAATTCTTTGCAATTTTTTCCAAGTTGCAGAAAAGGGAAGAAAACTTCCCAAAGTGTTCTATGAAGCTTGATGCAAAAATTAAAGGCATTAGGAGACAGAGAAGCGTCTCTTTTGAATGTAGACGAAGATATCTTCAAAAACATACTAACAGACTGCTTCTAGCAGGGTATTGAAAGACATTCTACACCGTGGCCAAGTGGGATTTACCTCAGAAATGCAAGGTTGGTTTGACGTTTGAAATCAATTAGTGTGTTAAATTATGTCAACATAATAAAAAGCAAAGAGGGCGGGAGCTCTGTGGGTAAAGGCACTTGCTGCATAGACCTGGCGACCTGTGTTTGATCCCCTGAAGCCCTGTAAGGTGGAAGAAGGGAACCAACCCCACACAGTTGTCCCCTGACCTCCACACCAGTGTGGTTGCATATGTGCCCACATATATGCCATGCTTCATAAAACACAATAATAATAAATTTGAGAGACAAAAATACATGGGCATTTCAATAAATGTTTGACAAACTCCAACACTTTATTTTTAAATTTTTTCTGTGTGTGTGTGTGTGTGTGTGTGTGTGTGTGTGTGTGTGTGTGTATACATCTAAGTACAGGTATCAGTCCAGAGAAGGGTATCAGATCTCATGGAGCTGGAGTCACAGGCATTTATGAGAGACCTGATGTGGGTCCTGGAAGTGAACACAGGTCCACTTTAAAAAAGTTTTTTAAGTTATTTATTCAGTTTATAACCTAATATCAGCCCTTTCTCTCCTCCCAGTACCTCCTCATGCAAGTTCTTCTCCCCATTCCACCTTCCAGCTTGTTTCTTGTGTCTGTTTGCTTAGAATCCAGCCTTTTTATACTAAGACAATGACTATCTTTGTTGCTGGAATGTGTTTCTTGTATATAGTTGAATGATGGCTTCTATTTACACATCCATTCTGTTAGCTCATGTCTTTTTTATTTTTTTAGATTTATTTATTTTATGTGTATGAGTACACTGTAGCTGTACAGATGGCTGTGAGCCATCATGTGGCTGCTGGGAACTGAACTCAGGACAGCTCTGCTCGCTCTGGGCCCACTCGCTCCGGGCCGCTTGCTCTGGAGTAATACACTGTAGCTGTCTTCAGACACACCAGAAGAGGACGCCAGATCTCATTATGAGTGGTTGTGAGCCACCATGTGATTGCTGGGATCTGAACTCAGGACCTTCGGAAGAGCAGTTAGTGCTCTTACCCACTGAGCCATATCACCAGCCCCAGCTTGTGTCTTTGTGGGGAATTGAGCCCATTGATGTTGACCAATATCATTGATATTAATGACCAATAATTGTTACTTCATGTTATTTTGATGTTGGTGGTGGTTGTGTGTGTTTGTGTATTTCTCCCTTTTAATGGTGTAAAATTATTTATTTCTTGTGTTTTCTTTGGTGTAGTAGCCTCATTGGGTTGGAGTTTTCCTTCTAGTATCCTCTGTAGGGCTTGGTTAGTGGAAAGTTATTGTTTAAATTTGCCTTTGTCATGAAATATCTTGGTTTCTCCCTCTATAGTGATACTTTTCATAGTGTTCCAAATTTCCTAGATGTTTTGTGCCATGAACTTTTTAGATTTTGCATTTTCTTTGACTAATATATTGATTTCTTCTATTGAATGTTCTATGCCTGCCTGAGATTTTTCGCTTCCATCTCCGGTATTCCTGTTGGATGCTTTTTTTTTATTTTATATTTTAAGCAGGTAAATTATAATTGTTGTGTGTTAGTTATATCTCAGTAAAGCTATTATATTTTAAATACTTTTTTTTTTTTTTTTTTTTTT
>NW_022196915.1:34133819-34134037 GCF_008632895.1 Mastomys coucha
TAGACCAGGCTGGCCTCAGAACTCAGAAATCTACCTGCCTCTGCCTCCCAAGTGCTGGGATTAAAGGCGTGTGCTACCACCACCCAGCTTAAATACTTTATTAATCCTCTGATAATTTCATACAATGTATTTTAATCATAGTCTTTCAACTCCTCCCCAGATCTATTCCCATATCCCTACCAATCCACCTTTCTGTTTTTCTCTCTCAATCTCTCTCT
>NW_022196915.1:34134047-34140269 GCF_008632895.1 Mastomys coucha
CTCTCTCTCTCTCTCTCTCTCTCTCTCTCTCTCTCAAACCACTGAGCCCAATTTATGTAACCCATCTACTCTTGGGAGTAGGATTGCCATATAATGTGGCCGACCTACCAGGGTCACATCATTAAAGAAAGTTGACTCTCCGTCTCCCAGCAGCTATCAATGCTGATAGGTCCTCCATTAAGGGGAAGGACTGACTTCCTGCTTACTTCCCGGTTTCATGCTAGGAGCCTTATGCATGCTTTCACAATTGCTCTGAGTTCCAGTGTGCAGCTGCTCTATTGTGTCAGGAAAACACAGTTTGCCTGAAGTCATGATCCACCTCTGGCTCTTACAGTCTTGCAAGATGACCCCTGAGCCTTGTGGGGTAGGGAATGAGACACACATCCCGTTTAGGTCTGAAGCACTTCTTAGTCTCTGGTTCTTTGAACGGGTGACCTGCTGTGCGTTTTGGTACTGATTGTCATCTTCAGCGAGAAGAACTTATGCTGTCATCTCTGAGGAGGGTGTAAGTCTCTCCTGAGTCCAGAAGCACAGCTGAGTTTGTCATTGCTCTGCTGTCCCCTTCACTGTTCCTTCCTGACTGCCTGTGGACAAACTACAGCCTAATCCCATGGGGATGGTGCACAGATCTGACCTTATCTACTGCCTGCTCTGTGGGCTTCAGGCTTGCTTAGTTAGCCCACAATCTCAAAAGCTAATTCCTTATAACACGGTAAACATGTTCCATTTCTTTGGTTGAAATCTGCTTTGAGAGATGCCAGTAGCAGAAAAGTTTTTTGTTTTTGTTTTTAAATAAATACTCCTTTCAAGAACCCAGGCTAGACATTTAGTTGAGGATTAGGGAACAATAGATTCTGCCTAACTGCAAATCAACACCACTTACTTTGGGAATGGGTATTGAGTAGAATATGTTCACTGGGTTGGGCAAATTATGCTGATGTTGTCCTCAGCGGAAGGGAACAGCTGTCTTTATTCTTAACCATGGGCCTAACTTTATATGGTCAGTTTTTAAAAACCTGGGAAGCTGGGTGATGGTAGTGCATGCCTTTAATTCTAGAACTCAGGAGGCAGAGACATGTGAACCTCTGAATTCAAGGCCAGCCTGGTCTGCAGAGTGAGCTCCAGGACAGTCAGGACTGTTGCAGATATGCACATTAATGTAGCACTTTCTTTAGCTTGGTTCTATCCATTCATTCCCTCACTCCACCCAAACAACTTGAAGAGAAGAAAATGGTGAATTTGGGAAAAGCTCAGAATAATTTCTAGAATCTTGGACTTCTTAGTCTGAAGGTGATGTGCTTTGGGTAAGTGTTACCCTCAATCCAGGTCAGAAGCATGGTCTCCAAGCAACGCTATCGGAATTAGGAAAAGTCTCCATCGACCTTGTGGTCCCGATGGACTCTTTCATCGAAGGCTCCAAACATCGGGCCCAGCTGTTCTGGAACTAGAACCTAGGAAATGCCTCGGTCCTGTTTCTAAGTTAGTAGCACCAAGTATTTGATTATGCTGATGAGAGGTAAGCAGGGAATCTAGATAGCTAGACCCTGGAGCTAGCTCATGTGGCTGCTAAATTCTAACCCAGAGGTTAGGACCCACCCAAAATTACCCAGTCTTCTTAGTGATACACTGGAAATAGAATCTGTTTTTTTTTTTTTTTTTTCCTTAACCTACTGTACTTTCTAGGACACCTTACCTCTTCTTTGATACGTTGAGACAAAAAAATAGAATGCTGTGTTATTTTGTTTCTCATTTTGCAGGCTTCCCAGTGGTCAGGACTCTGTCATCTTTTCCAGCATGATGTTACAAGATGTTGTGGAATTAAGATTTCCTCTCAAAGAATAGAAGGAAGTAAGCAAAATGGGGTGTTACTGCCTAACTCCAGACCTGTGATCTTAATTAACTCTGATGTGTTACTGCCTCGCCAGGAGTGTAAGGTGTCAACATAAATTTGTAGACAGCAAAGTGAAAATTTCGCCAATTTTCCAGGAGCAATTAATTTATACATTATTCATTAAGTAATAGGACTTAGCACTTGCATATTCTAGGTTTCCTTAAATAATCCTCCCTGTGGTTTCATTGCAAGAAATCCAATAATATGAAGGCCGCACGTTAGGCCACTCAGTGGCCCGGGGAGGACACTGGCCATTGTTTGGCAGACTGCTGTTCGTTAATGAGGCTCTTGCTCTGGCTTTCTGTGAAATTTACAGATTCATTTAGATTTTCTGCAAAAAGTCTTTAACTACACATATCTCTTTTCTACGTTGAGAGTTACATCATCCATTCATTCCCTTTTCATCAGTGCAGTTTTAGGCACTAGGAGCAGAGCCAGAAATTGAGCAGAGCTCCAGGTCTCTCTTTATGTAGAAGGTTATTATAGAATGATAGTGACAGTAGAGCTCCTCAGTTGCTGTTAAGTTGGGCAGGCTGCCTGTTGATATGCTTGCATCCTTGGAAATGAAGAGAAATATGCCCCAGGGCTGGGGGTACAGCCCAGCAGGAAGGAGCACCAGCTGCTCCCCCAAAAGACCTGTGCTCAGTTCTCAGCACCTGCATGGTGGCTCACAACCACCAAGGTTATCCACTCTCCATCCCTACTAAATATAGTACTTGAAGTCTTATCTAGAGCAATACAAAACTGAAGGAGCCCACGGGGATACAAATAGGAAGGGAAGAAGCAAAAGTATCTTTATTAGCAGATGGTATGATAGCATACACATGACCCCAAAAATGCTACCAGAGGACTCCTACAGCTGATAACACTTTCATCAAAGTAGCAGGATACAAAATTAACACACACACACACAAAATCAGGAACACAACATCTTTCTTTCATAATGGCCTCAAAAAATATAAAATATCTTGGAGTAATTCCACCAAGCAAGTGAAATCTTGTATGATAAAAAATTTAAGACACGAAGAAAGAAATTAAGGAAGATATCAGAGTGGGGCTGGAGTGAGGGAGGCCAAAAAAGAAAAAAGACCTTTCATGCTTAAGTATTGGTAGGATTCAAATAATAAAAATGGAGCCAGGCTGGTGGCGCACGCCTTTAATCCCAGCACTTGGGAGGCAGAGGCAGGTGGATTTCTGAGTTCGAGGCCAGCCTGGTCTACACAGTGAGTTCCAGGACAGCCAGGGCTACAGAGAAACCCTGTCTCGAAAAACCAAAATAAATAAATAAATAAATAAATAAAAGTGGCCATCTTACCAAAAAGCAATCCTCAGATTCAATGCAATCCCCATCAAAATTATAACACAATTCTTCACAGATCTTGAAAGGACCATTTTCAGCTTCATATAGAAACACAAAAACCCTAGCATCAATAAAGCATTCCTCAATAATAAAAGAACTGCTGGAGGAAAGACCATACTAATCTCAAAGTGTACTACAGAGTTATATTATAACAGCATGGTAGCCCTAGGTAGGGGAAATAGAATAGTTATTGATAAATGGGGTTGGGAACTGCTGGGATAGGAGGATCAGATGGGGATGGGACGGGAAGAGAGGGGCAAGAGAGTGAGTATAGGAAGGGACAGCTAAAAGTCAGGGCCATTTGAAGGGTCATATGGAAACTTATACATGTATAAATATAAAACCTTTCTAAAATATATACGTGTATGAAAGTGATCTAGAAGAAATTATCCAATAACTGGGGAGACAAAGCCCTAACTGGACATATCACAAAATGAAATTTCCAATACTAGGAATGAATTACATCTAATCAAGTTGTTGGCCAAAGGTGTCCCTTGGGAACCCTCCGGACAACCCAGGCTATTGCGAAGGTTATTGGTTGCTATCCACAAACTAATGGCAAGGTCCTGATGCTGAAGACAACACCCGCATAAATCATTGAACACAGAGAAGTCAAGCTGGTGCCTACTTAGAGCCTCCACCCTAGTGGACTAGTGTTCTTGGTACTAGATGATACTCTGCGTGCTATCAGAGCACAAAGGTAAACACTAAATCAGCTACATGCCCTTCAGTCTACAATGGTGACTTGCCTGCAAGGTACACTGATGTAATACTTGAACAAACTTGTGGGCATATCCAGCCAATATCTGATTTGAGTTAAAGTCTACTCCATGAGATGGAGCCAATATCCAGTGCTGGGTGGGTGACCAAGAACCTGAGACTAAATAAACCAGGGACTGTTTACAGCTCTGGTTGGCAGTGTGAACTTGGGAGAGCAGACCCTAAAATGAAGCAGACTAAAGCCTTGTGAAATAGGAGACTTTATTCAGAGCATCAGACAATTTATACCCTGAGGGTTATGAAAGGTCACCTGAGTAAAGTTCTCATGACTTCAAGCCATATACAATCACAAGGATAAGCCATGCTTGGCAAAAGCAGGTTTTTCCATCGAGGCATATGAAAAACAACAGCAGAAGGAAATTCACCCCTCTATGCCACATCTGGGAGGAGCATGAGAACACATTCCAAAAACAACTCTGTGGGGTTTTTTTGTTTTGTTTTGTTTTGTTTGAGACAGGGTTTTTCTGTGTAGCCCTGGCTGTCCTGGAACTCAACTCTGTAGACCAGGCTGGCCTGGAACTCAGAAATCCACCTGCCTCTGCCTCCCAAGTGCTGGGATTAAAGGTGTGAGCCACCACCACCTGGCCCCAACTCTGTGTTTTGAGGAAACTGAGGTCACAAGACTCCTGTCTGCTTTCTTGGACTCTTCTCATGAGCACTCAGAGATTGCCTCACAGAACTCCATTCTGATAAGGGACCCAGGTGAAAACCAAACACTGCCATTCTGTTAAAGGAACTTAGCCGTAGAATGGCCTCAGATAACATTTTACTTTACTCCTATGATCAGTACCTTGCTTAGCCATTATTAGGGAAGCTCCATGCCCCAGTAGATGGGAACAAATACAGAGGCTCACAACCAGACAACACACAGAGTGTGAGAGACTTTGGAACTCTCAGCCCTAAATGAGGTGAATCCATCAATTCCTTTCATAACTCAGGGGATTCTGCAGAAGTGGAGGTGGAAAGTTATAGAGGAGACCAAGGAAAGCTGGCCTTCCAAGCGCATATGAACTGGGGCAGCATGCAGAGGTATGCACCAAACGGGGTGCTGGAGCTGAGAGAAGTGGGCACGACCCCCATCTCCAACCCAGACAACACTTGTAAATGTTAAATTGGTTTTCTCCAAGGGAGCTCACTGGCAAAACAAACCATTCTTGACTCTTTTTCCTTTCTTTCTTTCTTTCTTTCTTTCTTTCTTTCTTTCTTTTTTTTTTTTTTTTTTTTTTTTTTTTTGGTTTTTTGAGACAGGGTTTCTCTGTACAGCCCTGGCTGTCTTGGAGCTCACTTTGTAGACCAAACTGGCCTACGAATTCAGAAATCTGCCTGCCTCTGTCTCCCAAGTGCTGGGATTAAAGGCGTGCACCACCACCACCCGGCCAAACCATTCTTAAAAGTAGGCCCATGTCTTGCAGTAGATGGCTGTCTTAGTTTGGATCTCTACTGCTGTGAAGAGATACCATGACCAAGGCAATTCTTACAAAAGCAAACCTTTAACTGGGGCTGGCTGACAGTTTCAGAGGTTCAGTCAATTATCATCATGGGGGGAAGCAAGGCAACATGCAGATAGGTATGGTGCTGGAAAAGCCAAGTGTTCTACATCTTGATCTACAGGCAGCCAGGAGAGGATTCTCTTTCACACTGGGCTGAGCCTGAACACTAGGAGACCTTAACTCAATCAATGTGTTCCAAAAAGATTTACTACTTTGCTGTAAGCATTGCTATTAATAAAGATAGCTTATCTGCATGACTAACAAGGTTTACAAAGCACTTAAGAGCTAACATCTCAATTACTCTCTCCTGGGTCTGTGCTATAGCTGAAATTATCCTTACTTAATAGATTCATCACAGGCTTGTTAAGAATGGAGCTTGTAGCCGGGCAGTGGTGGCGCACGCCCTTGATCCCAGCACTTGGGAGGCAGAGGCAGGTGGATTTCTGAGTTCGTAGGCCAGCCTGGTCTACAGAGTGAGTTCCAGGACAGCCAAGGCTACACAGAGAAACCCTGTCTTGAAAAAAAAAATCTGAAGAACAAAACAAGTTGCCTTGGTTGTGGGATCTCTTCAGCAATGAACCCCAAACCAAGACATGTCATAGTACACATCTGTTTATTGTTTATTGAGCTCTCAGGGCTTGGATGCTTCTCCTTTCCTGAGCAGCGCTAGAAAAACCTGTTGGAATTGTGTGTTTTAGTGA
>NW_022196915.1:34141509-34154882 GCF_008632895.1 Mastomys coucha
TTCTCTGTGTAGCCCTGGCTGTCCTGGAACTCACTCTGTAGACTAGGTTGGCCTCGAACTCAGAAATCTGCCTACTTCTGCCTCCCAAGTGCTGGGATTAAAGGTGTGTGCCACCACCGCCCAGCTAATTTTTTTTTTTTTAAGATGAAGTCTTACTTTAATCAGGTTGGCTTGGAAATTACTGCATAACAAAGGCCAGCTTTACAGTCATAGAAATCTGCTTGCCTCAACCTCACCCCCATAATGCTGGAACTCTAAGTGCTGTAGGTATAAGCTACATCTGGCTCCCTTTCTTTCTAACATCAAAGTGATATAGTCATTTCTTCTCAAATCCCACATTTCCAAGGTCTTTGTGCTATCATTGTCCATCTTCTAGAATTCCATCTTAACTTCTTATACATGATTTAAGCTCATTGCTCCCTCAGTGCTGAACTCAAGATGATTGTGGTGTTCCATAATATGTAATCCCTGGAACTAAGAGGCTGAGTTGGGAGGACAATTGAGTGTTTGAGGTCAACTTTGGTTTCTATGTGAGGTCCTATGTCAACCCTGCTCTGTCTCTGTCTCTGTCTCTGTCTGTCTGTCTCTCTCTCTCTCTCTCTCTCTCTCTCTCTCTCTCTCTCTCTCTCTCTCTCTTTCTGTGTGTGTGTGTGTGTGTGTGTGTGTGTGTGTGTGTTTGAGACAGGGTTTTTCTATGTAGCCCTGTCTGTTCTAGAACTCACTCTGTAAACCAGGCTGGCCTTGAATTTTCAGAGATCCACCTGCCTCTGCCTCTGCCTCCACCTGTTGGGATTAAAGGAGTATGCCACCATTGCCCGGTTTTACTTTCTCTTCCCAAAATCAGACACACTTTGAGCCATCCTATCAGAGGTCATCTTTAGCAAACTCTCTAACTATTTTAAGAAGCAATGTCATGGTGCTAACCTGGTCTGCAGGATCTGGTGACCCTAAAGATTACACAACGTGAAGGGAGACCATCTATCTCTAAGTTCCCCCAGCCCCTCTTCACCCTTTCTACTTTGATCCACAGAATTAGAAATCCTAATCCCTTTTGGAAGCAGATTGAATCAGAATTGTCATTGACATAAAAGGCAATTGGTCCTGGGATTCAGGAGAAGGGAGTACTCAAGATAGAGACAATGAATCTAGCATTAGGGAAGGAGGCAGCTGAACTAAGGAGTGAGGAAAAAGGCTGAGATCTGGCCCCGGTGGGAAAATTTGGGGAGTAGATACTGAAAGAAGCAGAGGCATCCTTTATCTCCAGTGGTACAAAAGGCCTTTCTTTGTATATTTGTTCACTGTGTGAGCGTGACCTGCTTGATAAGGTCAGGAGTAAGAAGTACAGAGTTATCTCCCTTCCAGAATATGAACATAATGTGACCGACAGTCTCTGCTGTAATGGATGACCCACTTTCTGAGTTGTATGGAAGGGTTTAATGGAGACACTATTTTCAGAAGTGTGGGCCAGGTTAAGGGACCGAACAAAAGCTGGAGAAAGACCTGGGATTAGCAACAGGTGGAATCTATTGCTACTGTAAACCTGAAGAGACCAGGGAAGGAACATTATCACCTGAGACCCAGGAAGCTGGAGCTGGGAAGGGACGCGCCCCCCCACCCCCAGCCATGGCTGTGGCCATAGCTTAACACAGCATGACCAGAGGCACACGGAGTGTAAATCTTAACTCTTCTCTCATTTCTCATTTCTGGAGAGCAATCTGGTCATTTTCCATCAAAAGCCACAGATTAAGGGAGCCCAGGATCCGAGGTCCTTGAGGTTTTTTTGTTTTTGTTTTTTTGGTTTTTCGAGACAGGGTTTCTCTGTGTAGCCCTGGCTGTCCTGGAACTCACTCTGTAGACCAGGCTGGCCTCAAACTCAGAAATCCACCTGCCTCTGCCTCCCAAGTGTTGGGATTAAAGGTGTGTGCCACCACCACCCGGCGGGTACCATCTTTCTGAGGCACAGAGGAGAGTGAAGAAAGCAGATGATGGGTGAGGGATAAACCCAGGCTATGTAGCACGCTGCGGTTCTAACAACCACAGTCAGGACTCTACTATGGGACTGCGCTTACTCCATTGCAGTTTCCAACAAGCACCCCTGTCACCTCCCCGGCACCTTCCTGAGAGTACTACATGTTTGGAACAGCACTCAAAGAATTAGCTGAGGGCCCCTTTAAGAATTTACATCCAGGGCTGGTGAGATGGCTCAGTGGTTAAGAGCACTAACTGCTCTTCTGAAGGTCCTGAGTTCAAATCCCAGCAACCACATGGTGGTTCACAACCACCTGTCATGAAATCTGACCCCCTCTGGTGTGTCTGAAAGACAGCAACAGTGTACTTATCTATAATAATAAATAAATCTTTAAAAAAAAAAAAAGAATTTACATCCAGGGACTGATGAAACGGCTCAGCGGGTAAGAGCACTGACTGCTCTTCCGAAGGTCCTGAGTTCGGATCCCAGCAACCACATGGTGGCTCACAAGAACCACCCGTAATGAGATCTCTCTTCTGGTGCAGCTGAAGACAGCTGCAGTAAATTACGCAGGAGCTATTAGGGCTGGAGCGAGCAGTGCTGGCAGAGGTCCTGAGATCAACAGTAGCCACATACATGATAGCTACAGCTACAGTAGCTCATACACATAAAATAAATAAAATTAAATCTTAAAAAAAGAGAAGATCAAATTTAAAAAAAAACAAAAATTAAAGCAAAAAGAAAAAAATTTAAAAAAACATAAAAAAAAGAAAAACAAAACAAACAAACAAAAAAAGAATTTACATCCAGCAGACAGTCTTTGGGCACTTAGAATTGTCTCCTCTGTGCTACATTTATCTGTTTTAGTGGGTGTGACTTTTTCAGAGTCCAAGAGCAGAGTGGCATGGGAGTCTTATGTTATATTCTCAAGCAAACAAACCTAAGGTCTTTGTCCACATGCTGTGGAAAGCCTAGAGGCGTGACGATTGCCTTGTAGATGATGTGTCTGGATCAGATGACTGTGGCTCTTTGCTTGCCATTCATAAGCTGTCTCCCATGAGTTTTTACTTCAGTGGTGTGTGTGTGTGTGTGTGAGCGCGCGCGCGTGCGGTTGTGTTGATATGTGCAGCTGTGCATGTTTATTACAGGTATGAGGGGGTAGAGAAGGATTTTTGGTGTCTTCCTCCAAACATCCCAAATGTACAGGATTTAATGGAGTGACTTAAAGGCTGGGGTCCAGTCATTCCCTGTCTATCTAACAGCATAAAGTCCGATAACCCAATAGCTGTTGGGTCCACAAGACTAGATGCCTCAGGTGGGTCTTCAATATATGCTGGAATCCTAAAGAAGTAGCCTCTAATGCCACTGAGGGAATGAACTTGTCAGTCTCTTTCCTCAGCCACCCCTGTCATTGCCCAGTAGGCCCATGGCCAGGGTAGCAGAGATGGACGCTATGCTCGGGCTTGATAACATGGATGTCCACTCACCAAGCCTACAGCTACTGCTGAGTGCAGGATCTGCCAACAGCAGAGACCAACACTGAGGCCTGGATATGGTGCCATTCCCTGGGTGACCAGTCCGTGACCTGATGGCAGGTTGTCTGTATTCGAACACTTTCTCCACAGAAAGGACAACAGTTTGCTTTACTGTTGTAGATACTTATTCTGATGATGTATTTGCTTTTCCTGCATGTAATACTTCTGCCAAAACTACTGCCTATGGACTTCCAGAATGCCTTATCCACTGTCATGGTGGATTCCACCCTGCGGGATCCACACAGCATTGCTTCTGACCAAGGAGCTCACCGGACAGCCAAAGTGTGGCAGTGGGCGTATCCACTGGATTTTATCAGTTTTCCCACCATCTTAACTCAGCTGTCGAGCTATAATAATGGAATGGGGAAGACACGGTGACAGTGTCAGTTAGGTGGCAAGGGTCTGAGGACTGGAGCAGGAATCCCCAGAAGGCAGCATGTGCTTTGAATCAGCATCTTATAGATGGTATGTTTCTTCCATAGCCAGGAATCAAGAGGTGGAAAAGGTAAGGCTTCCACTCACTATCACCCCTAGTGAACCACTTGGGAACTTTTTGCTTCCTGATCCACGCTGCCATTTGATAAAAACCTGGGCTTTGCCTGTTCTTCCTTCCATTTATTGTTGTTGGTTTTGGTTTTGGTTTTTCGAGACAGGGTTTCTCTGTATAGCCCTGGCTGTCCTGTAGACCAGGTTGGCCTCAAACTCAGAAATCCGCCTGCCTCTGCCTCCCAAGTGCTGGGATTAAAGGCGTGTGCCACCACTGACCAGCTTTCTTTCTTCCATTTAAAACCATGAACTTAGGAAAGGAAGGACACAGCATTCAAACAAACTGAGATGTGAGAATGACTCAGTCCTTAGAAGGTGTGACAAACAAAACGAGGCTGCCACCAAAACAGAATCCAAAATGTGTGACAGAAATGCAAGTGATTTCAGAATGCCAAACAGAATTTTGGATGAAAATTCTGATTTTCAAAAATGCATAAGGCTATGTTTGCAAGAAGCTGAAGAATGGAATGAAAGATTGAATGAATTTATCTCACAGAAAAAGTCTAGAAATGCTAAGGACATATGGAACATGTTTTAAATTTTTTTTTTTTAAAAAGGCAAACACACGGGATAAATTGACCAAAAATGAGAAATTGGACTTAGTTGTAGAAAGACTGGAAGAAACCCACACAATGTGAGAAATTTGGAATTGGACGCCTGAATGGAGGGTAAAAAAATTGATTGCTAAACTGACTTACTGTGCAGAGGGTTTTGAAGAAAAAAATAAAAACAAACCTAAATGTATATATAGTATGTTGACAGATTCGAGGGGAGAAATCAGTAAACGCTGGTGACCATAGAAGAAGTTTCCAAACAGTAACTGTTCCCACAATCATTGTTTTTAGCTTGTTTTCTTTTCTTTTTTTTTTTTTTAAAGATTTATTTATTGTTATAAATGAGTACACTGTAGCTGTCTTTGGACCACCAGAAGAGGGTGTCAGATCTTATTACGGGTGGTTGTAAGCCACCATGTGGTTGCTGGGATCTGAACTCACGACCTTCGGAAGAACAATCAGTGCTCTTGCCCACTGAGCCATCTCACCAGCCCTGGTGTTTTCTTCTTTATCGATGTGTCATCTGCCTTCCTCTCATGACTTCAGCCCCTTTCATCTATGTCCCCAAAAGAAGGCAATAAAAGGACGGAATGTCAGGGTTCTGAGCCCCTCTGGCAATTAGATAGGGAGCAGAAACCATAGCAATTATCAGACATGACATAAACTGACAAGCAAGAAATTTAAGGCAGAGTGGGTGGGCATGGGACCAACAAAGGGGAAAGGAGAGAGAGGAGGTTCAAGGGGCCATGTCCACCATTATTATCCGTTTGCTACAAGGGGCAGGAGAGAAAGCCTCAGACATTAAGGTCATGAAGAAGGAAGCTGGTGGTAAAGTCTGGGGAAATAGAGGCCAAGGAAAGGGGGTCTCCTCTCCTGGTACAATGGAACCCACTCCCAGCCTCAGAGACAGCAGCTTCACAGACGCGAGACACTGATCACTATGGGCAAAGTATAGGAAGAAAGGCAAGTCTACAGAAAGTAGAAGTCCTGCCTGGAAGTCCTGGTGGCGCTGACCCGGAGAGGCACTGCGGCTGTGGAATGGGGTGGTTGATACTGAGGAAAAAGAGAAAAGTCATCCTCAGCTCAGAGAAGAAACTGACTCCAGATGGAGGGCCAGACAGAGCAAACGTGAGAGGAAAATGGCACCATTTCCTTGGACTTAGGTCTTCCATTCCAGAGTTGGGAACTTTTCGGACCATCACCAGGACCTGGTCTGGTTATTTCTCTTGGTTCTTCTTGCCCACAGGATGGCACTTTAAAACTAGATGGTCCTCTTTGTATTAGAAATTCACTCCTCCACAGACTGGGACCAAAGAACACCGACAGCCATCAGAGTAAAGGAAGGTGCCGGGAAAGCAGGATCCAAAGCTCCCAGGAGGGGAGAGACCAAAGTGCTGGCAGAATGTTTTCAGAATAACTTCGAGGGAAAGAAATGAATTTTCACAAACAAACAAACCCGGAGGCAACTTAGTTAATAAATGCAATGCAGACTCTTTCCTAAGCAAATATAGAGACCTGAAAGCGCAAGGAGAGGAAGCCATGAAGTGCTGAACTCCAAAGCCCAACCCAAAATTCCTTCCAAAGAGACTGGAAAGGATTGATGAGATGTCAAAGCTAGTTTATTCTTTACAAAGGGAAGACTTGGAGCAACCGGTTGAGAGTTATTTAGGCTGGAGAAACCTTGATAGCTTGTGAAGAGAAAATGCGTGCATACACGAGGTGTTTGGAGAACACCTTTAAGCTAGCTCTCAAAGTGATCAGAGATCCAAGACTAATCAGGAAGGAACCAACCAACCCTCTTACAGACTGTCTCACCAAGGACTATCCGCGTCCTGCAGATCAAGGATCTAGAGTCCTATATGGAATCATATGCTCCCCACTAGAGTTGGGGTCCCCTGGCAAAGGATCCTGCACTTATGCTGACCCCATCCTAATGCCGATCTTCTAGAGAATCCTAGTGTTTGTCAAGCTGATGGATGTTATCTCTCAGTTCGCTCCACTTGCCACCTTGAACTGGAGGCCTCTGGTCTGACTGAATGGTTCTTCCCTTATCCTGGTCAGGGATCTGATGTTACAGAGAAGCAGTAAAGCCCAAGGACACATTGTTACTTTCTAACTTTTTGTTGCAGCTTCCGCATCAAAAGTTGTGGTGTCCGGGAGCTAGCACCCAGGAGCTACTGAGAGGCAGTTCTGACTATCCCTTCCCAGCTCCAACACCTAAGCTTGAAACTGGCCAAGGTGGGAGCATCTGCACCACTATACAGGCAAGTGCTGTGTAAATCAAACTGAAGCTTGTCTGCGGCGCTCCCCCCAACCCCCAAACCCTCTTTATCCTCAGGTCCCTGTCCCCTGAAGAGCAATTCTTTCTTGTTCTTCAGTCACTGACTAGGTGTCTCCTAGGACTCCCGAGTCAGCTGGTCAAGGGCAATGTCTCTGTAGTCTGCTTCTCTGCTCCTGCCCTGCCTCCCATCCGCCCCCCCCACCCCCCACCCCCCCACACACAAGGTAAGTAAAGATCAGCTGGAAACCAGACTAGATCTGCTGCTGTGCTGGTCCAGGCTTTTCTCAACTGGAACTTGCTCTGCTGCCACTGGTTTCCCTTCTTACTCAGTATTCAACATGGTGAGAGACCGGCTTCTTCATGCTGAACACTGCCTTTGGCATAGGTCTCTGTCACAAATTCATCTTAATTTTTGTCATATTTACTCAGTGTGTGTTTGTGTGTGTATGTGCCCGGGAGAGAGAGAGTGTGTGTGTGTGTGTGTATGAGCTTTTTGAAAAGTGTTGTTGGTGTTTTCAAGCAAGCCTTGGCATTAAAAGCATCATTATGGTTGCTAAGAAAATGTCAGCAAACTCAGAAACTGCACCAGAAGTTGTAGCATTTTCAAAAAACTCAATTCTGAATAAAATCCATTCCCTGGACTATCTTAGCAAGCTACACAACTAGGTTATTTTACCACACAGCCTCTCCTTGCTGGGGCAGGTGCCTGCTAATTAGGTGTGCAAGAACTTAATAGGAGCGAGGGCAGGCTGGCTGGTCTCCTGCTAATGCCGAAGGCTCCGCTAGTTAAGCTGCAAACATTGGGGAATGCCATCATCTTTTTAAAGATTTCAAAATAGCACACTGGATCCTGATGGTTTATTTAGAGAACCCTGCCTTGTGCAATAATAGAAAAAAATCTCCTCCTCACTGTCTTTTTTTTTTTTTTTTTAATTCGCTCCTGTTATAATTCAATAATGTTCTGGAAGCACTGAAAATAAAAATTACACTGTTATTAGGTAACCACCAAACTTTTTCCCAAAAGAATAGGCCAGAGTCTTTCTCCCCATATTTTATTTCCTATTCAACATATTAAACAAAATAAAAATACACAATGTCTACATTAGGATGGTTTCAGCCACAGTTTCTTAAGCCCCATAAAGTCCTTAGTAGTAGGATGTGTCACCTCATAGGACAAGAAGTCTCAAGGCTGGTTAATTACAGCTTCATGGATCCCACAAAGGGTGCAGGTGACCTCCAGTTTTTGCTTTGCTGTCCTCATTACATTTCTTCTGCTAACTACGCTGAGGCCCCTGGATTCCTGATAAGCGCTGTTCTAGGCACCACCCTTCCTGACATGTATCTCACAGCTGGACCTATGTCTATGTCTTATGTCCTACCCCTTTCCCCCTCCTCTCCCCTCCCTCTCCTCCTCTTTCTTATGCCCCCTCTCTCTTTCTCCAAGCAGGAAAATGTGTAATGCATTTTGTCAGTCTTCTTTAAGGTGAGAAAAGTCCTTTCACCTCAGCATGGGGCTATGTGCCTGTTAGGATGCTGAGCCAGAAGGATTGCTGGGGATTTGTGAATAGACTGGGCTATATAACAATACCAGGCTAGCCTGGGCTACACTACAAGATCTATCTGAACAAAACAAACCAAACCCCATCTCCAACAATGTCTCAGCAAACATTCTCTTTGTATTTTCCTGCTACAATCTGAGTCCCACTCACTGGAGCGAGTCATTCACAGGGAGTTTGACCAGCACTGCTTAGCTCAGAACAGGATTTCTCAAGCTTGGAATTATTGGCATTTTGGGTGGTTTGACTGTGTGTGTTGGGGACTGTGCTGTGTGATGCGGAACGTGGAGCATTTGTCAAATACCTGCAGTGTCTCCCCTTAGGTGTTGGTCTCTAGAAATGGTCGAATGTCTTTTGGAAGTGAAATCAATCTTCCTGTGGAAGGAAAATCATTGGCTTAGGTCAATCATTATTTACCCCGTGGTTGCAGATCTACTGCCCCTGGCGCCCAGAAAGGCCAGCAGAGATCAGTTACCTGTGGTTTCCCAACCAATGCTAGTATGTTTAAGTGCTCAGTGACTAGAACACATAGTTTTGTGATCAGTTGATGGAGAATATTTAATGTAGTATAGCTCATATCAAAACAGCACCCTTACTTTAGGGTGCTCTGACACCTCTAGGGGATTCTGGTGTCCCTACCATGCATCTTTGCAATAACTCAGGATCTGCCTTTACTTAGGCCATCTTCTAACGGCCATAACTCCTCGATTCTCCTGACTTCTGTCAGTCATCTGTCAGTCATCAGGACTAGTCCTAGAGTCAACTGTTTTTTAATGAGAAAAAGTATGAACAGCTTAATGATTTAACAACTCTGTATTGGGTGCCTGTTATGATCTGGGGACGTGTATTATAAAGGAAATGACCAGGCTAAATTGCTGGAATTGAGAGTAAGGGGGTGCTCTCTGAGGGAGACATTTTAACTAAGATAGGAGGAGGTGAGGAAACAAATGAGGATGAGGGTTTGTCTAGCAAGGATGGGTCACACTTCTGAGAGCAGACTGAAGAGTCACAGAGCTTGGGGACACCAATGGAGATGATGATGGTGGTGATGAGTATGATAATTGTGATGATGATTGTGATTGTGATGATGGTGATGGTGATGGAGATGACAGTGATGATGATGGTGATTATTTGCATGAATTGTTACCTTGGACCTGATATATTTTTGTCCTTGGGATGAAGGTAGCTTTAATTCTTTGTGTGCTATAATAATTATCAGGATACACAAGGTCGTATTCTCCTTTTGTGATTTTTTTTTCCCCTAATTCTTAAGGCAGCATTGTTATCCTGGTTTTCTAGGTGCAACTCTTAGGCCTTTTTCTGTAAGAAGTCCCCACTTCTGGGTTTCTACTTGATCGACTTCAGACCTCAGGGTCTAAGTCTTCATAGACTTCTCCCATCTGACTTCACTGGCTGAGGCCATCTGGGAAGTTTCAGGAGGATTCTTGGGATTTAAAAGATGTCTCTCATCTTCCAATCTATTTCTCAGATACTCCTGCCTCTTGTGACTACAGGAGCTAAATACTTCTTAATACAAACTCATGGTTATTCTTACAGGAAAAAAAAAAAAAACCTTTAAAAGCATCTCCCTCAACCTTTGCTTACCAAGTAGCTCCTAAGCATTGGAACTTGAGGTTAGCTACATGATAGAATGATGAATAAAACTCAGTTCTCCATCTCTCTGAGCAGTCAAGCTACGGAAATGATACATCAATGTGAATGGAATTTGTGTTGTGAATGAACTCTATAGTTTATGAAAGAATATATTTTCAGGAGATTCGGTAGGATGGCTAGGGGGGTCTTGGCTTGAGGCTTTAGCTGTGTCTCCATGCCTCCTTCTGTTACAGAATTCCATGTAAGAAGTAGAACAGTCTTTTCCTATCCTTAAAATCTGTGTCAGGGAGGATCCTGATAACAGGATACAGCCCTTTCCAATTTTGTTATTCACGTTTGACTTTTAACCAGAATCCTAGGCTTAAGCAGCAATCTTCAGTCTTGCCGTTCTCATACTTTTTTGGGGGGTGAGGGGTAGGGGTGGAGACAGGGTTTCTCTGTATAGCCCTGGCTGTCCTAGAACTCACTTTGTAGACCAGGCTGGCCTCGAACTCAGAAATCTGCCTGCCTCTGCCTCCCAAGTGCTAGGGCTAAAGGCGTGTGCCACCACTGCCTGGCATACTTTTTGGTTTTATTTTGAGACTATGGCCTTCAATGATCAATCCCCTGCCTCTATCTCCCTGTCTGTTTGCTGAGACAGGTTTCTCACTGTAGATCAGAATGGTCTGGAATGCAAGATCCTCCTGCTTTGGCCTAGAGTCCTGTGGTTACAGGTGTGTGGCATTATGCTCAGCCCCTGGTGAGTTCAAAGCCAGCCAGGGGTACGTGAGACCCTGTCTCTAAATATATAATATTGCTTACCTAGCCAAGTTTAAGTGCACAGCAGAAGTCAATGAAGCCATTTTTTTTTTTGAACCTTTTCCAAGTTGAACCATCCTTATTTACACTTAAAACCCGTCTTGCTATGTAGACCAGGCTGGTGTGGAACTTGCAGCAATCGAGCCTTTGTCTTCTAAATGCCAGCAAAGCCACACATGTCTTAGCCTTGTAGTTTGTTAAGATCCAGCATTTATTGCAGTTATATTTAGATACTATGCGCATTTACTGCCACGCACACTCGTCTACTCCAGTCACATCTAAAATATTGGGGATAAAATCCTGATTAAGGATAAGAGGTAATAAGGATCCAAAAGGAGTTCTGTGCCTCCTGGATATTCAGACAGTTGCTGGTATCTCCTGACTCAGACGTGTTCCAGATCAGTCTTTCCAATCGTCAACACGCCCTCATAATTAGGCATAAAGGTACCCTAAGAAATGATTCGTAAATGGCTAGATTGGGCATTGTTTCTTGGCCAATACAATGTTACTAACCTATCTTAGTTTAATACCAAGCTGTCCATTACTTGGAATTTCTCTTAAGGAATCTGCCTCGCCAGAGCTAACAACAGAGGTCTAGCACATTCCTTAGGCTAATAGATAGTTCACAATAGTTAGAAATGTTTTGTATACTAGAGAGTAATAAAGGGCTTCCACTCAAGGACATTAGCTAGAAGTGTTAGGTCAGAACCCTAGTCATTGCCTCCAGCAAAACTTGAGAATTAGAATAGGAATACCAAATTAGCCCCAGCGGGGAGGACACCATTGCTCTTCTGCCTGCTTCACAACTGGATACGTGATCTTGGTCAGTAAGATCACTGACCTTGATGTGTCACTTACCTACGTGACTCTTGTCATCTGCTCTGCTTGCTGTATGCTACATAAGCCTGCTTTTCACTTGGTGTGGAAGGAGAAGGACTTGGACTCACATGGACTCGCATGCAGGACTAGCACTATGGACTTGCAGGACTAGAACTAGAACTTAGATGGGCTAGGACTCAGATTCATGCAATCCGCAGTCCCCTGGGCCCAGAGCGCTTGGGCCCGGCGGATGCAGCACCAGTCCAGAGAAGATAGCTGCTGCTTTAGACCCAATGTGTTTTAGATGGCCTCAGATGTACCTTAACTGCTGAACTGCCAGACTTACCATCTCTCTTTTGCAATGACTGTAAAAGTCTGATGCCATTTTTAAGAAATACATTCAGATCCCATACTTCATGTGTTGTCTCTGCCATCATTTCTTTGCCTACGCCTTGTCGACCTGACTAGGACCCCATTTCTCCCGAGGGTTGAGGGAGGCCCAGATTGGCAGCCTGCGGCAATTTACATATAGTTTAGTTGCTTGATTTGGTTTGCGTTTTTTTTTGGGGAGAAGGTTTCATTTCCTTTTCACTTCCTCAAGATGGAGAACTGAGTTTTATTCTATCATGTAGCTAACCTCAAGTTCCGATGCTTAGGAGCTACTTGGTAAGCAAAGGTTGAAGGGGATGCTTTTAAAGATTTTTTTTTCTTCTGTAAGAATAACCATGAGTTTGTACTAAGAAGTTCAAGATGACCTGGAACTCATGGCAGTCGGCCTGCCTCAGCCTCACAAATATAAATATTTTATGGACATGTGCCATCCCACCTTACGGTGCTGTTTCTGGGAGTTTCATGTGTTAAAGAATTGACACTTTGAAGCACAGCACAGATACCGTTGTACTGAGATGACAATGGCTTACACACTGATAGCATGTTGTTATCAAAAGTTCTTTCTGGTTTCCTGAGCTCTGCTGCAGTATCTGTGGTTTAAAAAAATAGGGCTCTCTTTTTAAGAATTTGATACTGCATGTAGGAAGATGGCTGAGTGGGTAAAAGCTCTTGCTGCAGACGTCGTCTGACCTGAGCTCCATCCCTGCAGCCCCTCCTCTCCAACATACATTCAAAGCCTTGAGCTGTTGAGAGACTGAAGCTGCTGAAGCTCTCAACAGAGGCAAGCGAGGAAGGCTCACGGATGGAAAGGTGCTGAGAACTGTCATCCATCTCTTCTTCCTGGCTGCCTCCTGGTTGTGGATGCCAGCTGCCTCGTTCATGCCTTTTCTGCTTCAAATTGTGAGCAACATAACCCCCTCTTCTTTTAATGAAAACATCTCCATTTACTAATTTTATTATATATTTTATGAGTGCTTTGCCTGCTTCTCTGTCTGTGTGTCACATCTGCCTGGTGCTTTGGAGGTTGTGAAAGGCCATGTGGGTGCTGGGAATCAAACCCAGGTCCTCTGTGAGAGCAGCAAGGGCTCTTAACCACTGAGCCATCTCTCCAGCCCCACAAGATAAACCTTTCATTTTTTTTTTTCTTTTTTTCTTTTAACTTTTTCAAGACAGGGTTTCTCGGGCCTGGCGGTGGTGGTGCACGCCTTTAACCCCAGCATTTGGGAGGCAGAGACAGGTGGAATTCTGAGTTCGAGGCCAGCCTGGTCTACAAAGTGAATTCCAGGACAGCCAGGGCTACACAGAGAAACC
>NW_022196915.1:34154984-34156846 GCF_008632895.1 Mastomys coucha
GCTGTCCTGGAACTCACTTTGTAGACCAGGCTGGCCTCGAACTCAGAAATCCACCTGTCTCTGCCTCCTAAATGTTGGGGTTAAAGGCGTGCACTACCATTTCCCTGCTAAGCCCTTCATTTCTTAAATTGCTTTTGTCAACTATTTTGATCATGGCAATGAGAAAGGGATATAGCCCAAGAGGCCCAGAGTGGCTTTGAACTGCCAGCAACCTCTTGTCTCAGCCTCTCAAATTCAGGGATTATAGATGTGTACTATCATGATTGGCTTATTTTTATATTTTACAATTGCAAGTGTGTGCATTTGTGTGTGTGTGTGAATGTGTATGTATGTATGGGTGTATGCATGTGTGTGTGTTTATGTGGGGGGTATTCACATACCCCAGCCCACGTGCAGAGGACAGCTTTTGGGAGTCAGTTCTCTCATCCCTCCAGGTTGAACTCAGGTTGTCAGGTTTGGGGTCAAACCCCTTCATCTACTGCAGCATCTCACTGGTGCGCTTTCTACATTTTGATTCTTTAAGATTTCACATATATATCATACATATAGGTTTCACAAGAGTTTTTTTTTTTTTTTCTGTTTTGAGTCAGGGTGTTAAAAAAATTATTTTGTGGGTATAGGTGTTTTGTCTGCACGTGTGTGCACCAGATGTGTGTCTGGTGCCCAAAGAGGGTGTTGGATCCCCTGGGACTGAAGTAACAAATAATTGTGAGCCACCACGAGAGTGCTAAGAATTGAACCTGGATACTTTGGAAGAGCAGCCAGTGCTCTTAATTGCTGAGCCATCTCTTCAGCCCCTCCTTTCTTAAAGAGCTAGATAAAACCAGCTGGCCCCCTTTTTGATACTAGGATTTAGCCAGGCGGTGGTGGCACATGCCTTTAATCCCAGCACTTGGGAGGCAGAGGCAGGCGGATTTCTGAGTTCGAGGTCAGCCTGGTCTACAGAGTGAGTTCCAGGACAGCCAAGGCTACACAGCGAAACCCTGTCTCGAAAAAACCAACAAACAAAAAGAGATGCTAGGATTTGAATCTAGAGCCTTTCACTTGCTAACTTGTGCTCAACCCCTGAGCAACACCTCCAAAAGGCTCATAGCAACCAGTAACTTCAGATCCAGGGAATCTGACACCTTTTTCTGGTTTCTTCAGAACCCACACATTTGATAGATAGACAGACAGACAGACAGACAGACACGCACGCTCGCTCGCACACACACACACACACACACACACTGCACCCCCAGAGGCAGGAGCTGATGCAGAGGCTAGCCCCTCAGACTTGCTCAGCCTGCTTTCTCATATAACCCAGGACCAGCAACAGCCCAGGGATAGCACCACAATAGGTTAGGCCCTCCCCCACTAATTACTAATTAAGAAAATGCTTGCGGTTCCCTCCTCTCAAAAAACTTTAGCTTGTGTCAAGCTGACATAAAACTAGCCAGCACATTGTCCAATGTGGTTAAAATTATTCAATGGAAACAATGATTTTAAAGATTATTAAAAGGCCATTTATTGATTCAATGGCTTGAAATATTTAAAGCCTGTTTTTTTCCCCTCATTGATAAGTTTACAAGGCGCTTGTAGATTAGCAGTTCAACTTTAAAGTTTATGTACTTTTTTGGTAGGTACTTCTGCCATAATTTCATGGAAAATATATTCTTTTGTAAATTTTTTTTATGCGTGTGGTGTTTTGTCTGCATGTGCTTGCACACTACGTGCATGCAGTGTTTGTGGAGGCCAGAGATAGGCGTCTGAATCCTTGAGGCTGGAGTTACAGACAAGCTGCGAACCGGTTACCTTGTGGGTGCTGGGAACTGAAGTGAATTTCCCTGGAAGAGCAGTCAGTATTCTTAACAGAGAGGAAC
>NW_022196915.1:34156856-34174988 GCF_008632895.1 Mastomys coucha
CCATGATGCCTAACTTGTTTTGTCATTGAGGATGACCATGAACTTGTGGTCTGCCTGCAATCACCTCCCAAACTCTGGGATTACAGATATGAAGCAACATACTCAGTGTATAGGATACCAAGGATCAAACCCAGGGGCCACCGGCTTGCTAAGTAGCTCATTTTACAAATTTGAAATAGAACCATACGCTATGGGTAGAACCAAGATTAGGACTCAGACATGTCGGATATCTAACAGTATCAAACATATTAAGGCTTCTGGACCACCTGGGAGTGTTAATGAACTTGTCACTCTAACGGTGCTCTAGGGTTAGGGCCCTTGCCTTGCGGTGACACTCAAACTCCCCAATCTCCACCACTCCGGGCTCACAGGCGCTTGTCCCGGCAGCTCCCACCTCTTCCCAGAGCGCTCGCGACCGCCGGCAGGGGGCGCTGGCGCACGCAGGCTCCGCAGCCCCGCCCCCGGGCAACCGTCGATTGGGCCGGCGCGTGATGTCACGCCGGTTTAGCCAAACAAATGGGTTTCGGGGCGAGCGTTGGGCTCCGCCGCCCAGCGCTGAGCTCCTGGTCCGCCTCAGTCTCGGGGAGCGAGTCAGGCCTGCCGCCGCCGCTTCGGGCTGCCGCAGCCCCGGGCCAGGCCCCGGCCCGGCAGAAGCACAGGTGGGCCAGGCGGGGGCGCGGGGCTGCGGGGCGCGGGGCAGGCGGACACCGTGGCGGCTCCCGCTGCTCCCCGCGGCGCGGCCGAGCGTTGGGGGCGGGGACCGCGGCTCGCCGCGCTCCGGGTGCCGCCGCCGGCGCCGCCGCGTCCTCCCGAGAGCCGTCCGCGCGGCCTGGCTCCGAGGTCGTGCGCCCGGCTGCTCCCTGGGCCCGGAGTCGGGTGACCCGAGCTAGGCCGCCGCGGGTGGGCTGCGTGCGGGGCGCGGAGCTGGGGGTGTACCCGTGCAGGTGAGCCGCGCGTCCTCTCCACCCTCCCCGGGGGGCCCGGGCGTGCGAGCCTGCGGTGGTGAGGTCATAGTGCCGAGGCTCGGCGTGCCGGTGATGTCAGGGCTCTACTGAGACAGACCGTGATGTCACAGCAGGCCCCGAGTGGCGACCTTGGCGCGCGGAAGGGCTGGGAGGACCCGCGGGGAGAAAAAGGAAGTTCGGTCCTAGCAGATTTGAACCGAAATCATGGGATCTCGGCTTCGTACAGTTTGAATGTAGTAATTGTCAGGTGCTTAAACTTCTTTTCGGAGATCATCGGCAGTACAGTTTAAGGACATTCGGTGTAGAAATAGAGTAATCATGAGGAATCTTGGGGGGTGGGGCGTGGAAGGGGTATGGGGGTGTTCACTGTGCCTTCAGGAAGCTAAACTCAGTTTGATGGTTTGATGTGGCAGTTGCTGGGGAAGGGTGCGCGAGGGCTGAATCCACTGGAGGGATGATAATTAAGTTGGCTTTATCTTTTTTTTTTTTTTTTGGCCAGTGATGTGCTTGTAAGCCTTTTTGTTAGCGAAAGGCAAGCAGATCTTGAATGAACTTTGTCTTGCAAAGAAGGGGAGCTTGAATCAAGCCAACACTCTTCTTAAATAATAATCTCCCGATGATGTAATTTATCCAGGTGTTTCTTGCCCCCCACCTTTGTTCAGTCAGGGACATTTGGTTTTCTGTGATTATAGCTCAACAATAAGCCTCTTTTTTTCAACCCTTCCCCCCTCCCCCCAGATGTGTAATATAACACATCTGAAGACTACTTTTGAGGTTGGGTGACTTAAATTTTGTCAGTAGTGCTTCTGAATGTGAAATTATAAATTTTAGCAGGTGATTTTGTGAATGTTGCTTTTTCTCAGGCTTTGAAAAGATAGTAGACTTGCATAGAAGCTGTTGTGCTAACCTGCTGGGGACATTCCAGGGAGTCGTCCTCTTATCCTTTTGTCCTTCTAGAATCTGGTTCAAAAAGGTAGGGAGGGGACTTAAAACCTAAGCATAGTTACAGTTCAGGTCTTCGGCAGGAAGCTTCAGGAGGAGCATCCTTGCTCCCTCAGGGACAGGGACTCCAAACAGGGTCCCGTCCCCCTAACTATGTTCTGCTCTTCATTTGTTCTTCAAATATTTGCATTCTTGAAATGCACATGTATCTTTGTTTAATAACTTTGTTTTTTTCGACAGGGTTTCACTGTGACTCAGTGGTGTACTAGTTGTGAGGCTTGGTGGTCACAGCCTGTGTGTGTGGTGTGTGGGAATGACCAGTGTGTGCCGGCACACCTGGCTCCTTAAACAGTTTTAATGACTCTGGATTTTGCCTCAGTGTGCAGATGAAGTGCCAGTTAACACAGGAAATGAGATGAAGCAGAAATTATCTGTTAATACTGGATTTTGGGTGTGTGCGTCCTGAGATTCAAGTTCAGGGTCTCCTGCATGCATATTGGCACTGAGCTGCATTCCCAGACCCTTACTGTTGGATTGGACTGGAAGTCCTTAAGGGGACACTTTCTCATAAGCCTTATTTTTTTGTGTTCACCAAACTTTGGTAATTCAGTAGCCATTGTGCATACTGTTGAGCAGAATTTTTCCCTTTAAAGACATTAAAAACTGTATGGTGACAGTGTTAAGGCTCCTACAATAAAAGTTGAACACCAGTGACCAATGTGAAACTGCTGATGTGGGGGTGGCGTGGGTGGATGTCAGTCAACCCACTATTAAAGATGAGAAAATGGTCTCACAGGAAATATGTCCTAAAGTTGAACATCATACTAAAATGGACACCTGCAGTAGTCAGTGCTGACCAGTAGCCCCCTTGGTGGTCTATGTCAGTGCTTCTCCACCTTCCTGATGCCGTGACCCTCTAGTACAGCTCCTCACCCTACCTGTAAAATTATCTCATTCTTACTTCATAACTGTAAGTATTGCTCCTGTTATGAACTGTTAGGTAAATATCTGATCTGTTCTACAGACACACCAGAAAGGAGCATTGGGTCCCATTACAGTTGGTTAAGATGGGTGTTAGCCACCATGCGGTTGCTGGGAATTGAACTCAGGCCTTCTGGAAGAGCAGTCAGTGCTCTTAACCGCTGCGCCACCTCTGCAATCCTGTGTGCATCTAAATGGGAATTGAAAACCCTGTAGTTGATGGCACTAGCTGTGCTTAGCAGTGCTTGTCCACCTCCCTGCCTTTCTCGTTTAGGTGTTAGTTTTTATTTTCATGTGGAAAAAAAGTTAATAGGTGGGGAATAAAAGACTTAGTGTGTTGTGATGTTACCAAGAAATGATGGTGGGCACAAAGAAGCCTACTTAATGTGTATCATTGCATAACCAGACATAACTCTAGGGAACATTTGTATAATCTGCTTCTACTTTTAGCGGGTTGCTTTTCGCCCCCGCTTTGCAGTTTTGGGTCTAGGAAGCAAGCAGCTTTTACTTCTTAAATGGTTTTATGGAACTTTGAGATGAAGCTTATTTTAAGACCTTTGCCATTCATTACAGCATGTGAAGGGACTGATGAGGTCATTAGTGTTGTGACATTTTCCTGCTGGACAGGGTGATTGTGGTGGTGAATGAGGGCATGGCTCTAGACTCCTTAGGATATACTCACTGTGCCAGGTATCTTAGCAAGATGCAGAATCAAAACTCTGTAAGCATTTTCTACTTTATTTTCTAAACTCAATTTATACTCACTCCGGCAGATTTTACTCTTGTCTTAGTATTTGTTGGTGGGACATATTGATCTTCATTTAGAAGGTGTTTAAAACCAGATTGTTGGAGGAAGTGCCTAGGATGTGGTGAATGCCTCCCCTGTCAGGCTGTGTGCATCAGGCAGAATTCAGCAGGTGCATAACCTGTGTGCAGTCCTCTGGAAGCAACAGCAGAAGGGGCAGGTAGCTCCATAGCCTCAGTCACTACTGCAGGTCCTTTGGACACGGGTGCTCCTTAGTCTTTTGTCTAGTTTATCTTCCCACTTCTGTTTATGTGTATGGGATTTTGAAGCAGATGAGCCTACAATATTATCATCCAGGATAATTAAAATATACATGACCTTCAAGTGTTTATTAAAAGTACTTAATTGCTCATTTTCAACTTCATCTTCTAGTTCCTGCTTCACAGTTCCTCATTGTGTGGAGACCCCAGCCATAACATTATTTTCGCTGCTACCTCATAACTGTAATTTTGCTACTGTTGTGAATCATAATGTAAATATCTGTGTTTTCTGAAGGTCTTAGGTGACCCCTGTGAAAAGGTTGTTTGATTCCAAAGAGTCAGCAACCCACAGGTTGAGAACCACTGCTCTAGAGCATGCTGTCTAAATACTTAGCTTTGCAACCTATCTTGTCTGTTTCCTACCGTAATCACAATGTCAGTCTGTGAGTCCAAGCCTGTACTAGTGTGCTGTACAGCACTGTCAGCCAGCAAACACTTTTGAGTAGCTTTGTGCCAGGAACTGGCACATGATGTAATGCCTACTGCATATTCTTACCCCCTTCCCTCCCTCCTTCCCTTCTTTCTGTCTTTCTGTTTGCCTCCTTCCCTCCCTTCCTCCCTTCCTTCCCTCCCTCCCTCCCTCCCTCCCTTCTTTCCTTCTTTCCTTCTTTCCTTCCTTCCTCCCTCCCTTCCTCCCTCCCTTCTTTCTTCCTTTTTCCTTCCTTCCTTCCTGTGTGAGCATCCTAATGCACCCTCCTGCATGGGAAGATGTGTGCAGACCAGATGATATCAAGATGTCTTCCTCAGTCATTTTACCACTCTAATCTTTGAGACCGTGTCATTAAAACTGAGGGTCGCTGCTTTATCTAGATCTGCCTGTCTGGTGAGTCCACGGGATCTTCCAGTAGCAAGGATACAGACGTGCCACTGTGCACAGCTTTGCATGGGTTCTGGCGATCTGCACTCGATCCTCAAGCTTGTGTAGCAAGAGCCTTACTTGTCATCTGTGAGCTGAGACACCGTCCCCTCACCTTTGTAACATTGACGTGACTGTAGAGAGCACAGTGTCTGTGGGATTAGTCAGGCTGATGACTACTGTTGCTACACTTGGCTGGGCAGAGGTTTCATCCAGATGATAGTTTAGGGAAGAATTAGAAACTCAGTACTTAGAGCCTTAGACAAGGACTTGCACCATTACATTACTGAGCTGTGTTATCCCAGAATGAATGGATGGATGAGTGCCTAAGGCCACAGCTTGTGTGTGGAGGTGATCAGAGTTCAGTGGAAGAGGCATCAACTATCTTCCCTCTTCCCCTTTCATTCTTTCCCTTCAAGTTTTGGCTTTTTGAGGCAGGATATTCTCATAGAGTTCAGGCTAGCCTTAAACTCACAGTCTCCCTGCGGACCCTTCCGAGGTCTGAGTCTAGGCATGCTTCACCACGCCTGCTGTCTTCACTCTTACCTTTTACTGATGTGCACTCTCTTAGTGGACTTGAGTGCAGGAGCCTCTCATGGCCTTTAGTTTTAGTCTTCCCCTTTCCTGATATTTAATGGGGAAATTGTTAATCATTACAGAAAAATATTTGAACATTGAATACCTGAATACCCACCATGTAGATTATGTAATTCCATAACATTCTGTGAAATAGCTAAATTTATTTTACTACCTACATATTTTCTCCCTCCTATTGGCCAATCTTAATTTTTGTTGTAGTTTTTAGTAATTATACTATACACATGTACACACACACACACACACACACACACACATACACTTCAGAATACTTATCGTTACCAGTTTACTTAATTTTAGGTAACATAGTAAAATGTACAAATCTTTTGTGTACATATTCATGTAACCTGTGTATCCTGTCAGGATCACAGAGCATTCCTGTTATCACAGAGTTTCTAGTTAGTTTAAGTGGCTTTTAATTTTTTGTTGTATTTCATTCATTCATTTGTTCTACAACTGCTCAGCAGACCCACTTCCCTGCTCTGTTAGAGCTCGCTTGGGCAGGATCATGCTGGGTGAGGAGAATGAGAAGATTCGGTCATCAGAGGAGATGGAAGCAGAGTGCTCCTGAGGGAGGCTCTGTCTGACCTTGTCATCTTGTGACTCCTCAAGATGTCGGAAGCACTCTGAGCTTCCTAGCTTCCAAAGTACAACATTAATTTCTGTTTGTAAAGAACCCAGGCAAGGAAGGTGTTTTGTTTTGGCAGTTCTCCTGAGTGAGGGAGGGCCAAGAGCGGCATCTAGAAGCATTAACTGAAAATGTGGGACTAGCTTGGGGGTGGGGAGAGGCAGAGAAGGAACAGGTTTGGAGTGGGCTGCTGGGGAAGGAACGCTAAAGACAAGTGGAATCATGGGATTCAGTTGACAAGTGGGGGTGAGGAGTGTGCTGGAAACGAGGGGTGGTATTGTTGGACAGACTTTTGCTGTGTTCTTTTGCTTTTCTGAAAACATCTTCCGACCAGGAAGTGTGTGGCAGAAGCAAGCCCTGATGGCGCGCGCTCACGTCTCTCAACTGCTCACAGTAACATGAGGGAACAAAAACAGTTATATAGGACACTTCATACTAAAAGGGACAGAAGGGGGCGAGTGGAACACAGCTCAGACTGGCCATGTTCTAAATGAGAGGAGAGATGGGTAGTGAGCACGCAGGGAGTAGCCAGGTGAACTTTGGATGAAGAGATTAGTGTAGGTCAGTGGTGCCAGGTGCTGTTCATCAAGACAGTAATCCCTAAGGCACGTCAGATCTTCACAGCTGCCCTGCCCGTCACAGGCCTGGATGACTCCAAGTTCTGGTCCTCACATTCCAGTGTCTAAGTAACCCAGATTCGATCTAAGTCACAGGTAGCCACCTCTCTGGAGGTCTTAAACTTTGGCTAGATCTGTGTGGCTCAGTCTCCTTCAGAGCAGATTCTGTGTGTGTGTATGTGCACATGCGCACATACACACATATGGGATGGGGTGGGGGAAGAGAGCGAAAGCATGAACAGGAGCGCATTCTGTGAAGACATTCAGTATTCACTTATATCACAAAGTATGCTGCTCCGGAGAACTTTGGAGTCCAGACAGGCCCCACCTCCATCCCCAAGAAGTGAGCCATGATGGAGAGTGCCCCTACCAGGCAAAGCTCAATGGAATTTTAGGGATGGGGCTTCCCCCTAAGACCTGTAGAGTCTTTAGCTAACAAGTCCAGGTTGAAGAGATTTGTAGCTTGGCCTGTATCCAGAAAAGCCATGGGAGTGGCTACTGCTTGGATCCTTAGGAGCCCATTCCCTAGCATAGTTTGTCTGGAAAGCAGACTATTAAGTCAAAGAGACTATGGAACTTTAAGGTTTAACATGCTTGTGGGAGATTCTGTACTGACAGTTTTAAGGAGCGACTTATTTTTTAGTGTATGTTTTACTCCCCTTTGGACTAGTGCCTGACTCACCATTGTTTTTTGGAAGCATGTGAGCTGTTTGGTTTTACAGGCTGGTGTTGAGATGGCAGCTTGGTTCATGACGAATCTCACCTTTGATTCTCATTCATACTCATTTAGATGAAAGTCTGGACTTTAGATTTTTGAGTTGTTGCTGCAGTTGGTTAAGATATGTGGGGCTGTTGCTAGAAAGGAGTGAAGGTATTTTTGCATGACCTTGGGAAGACTAGGTGTGAATATGCCCCTAGGTTCTGTGTCGGATCCTAATAGCAAATGAAGACAGTTAGGAGCTTCAGGATGCATTTTGGTGTGTCCTCATAAAGAGGCTAGTGCCTTTAGAAGAGTCTTTCAGGAATCCTTGATTCTACCACCACATGAGAACATGGTAAGGAGCTGTCTATGACGAGTGGGCCCTCTCTGCTAGTGTAGTGATTATAGTTTCCCAGCCTCAAATAACTTGTTCACTCTAGTTGTCATTAGACAAAGGACTTGACTTCAAAAAGACCGAAGTTCTGCCATAAAATATTAATAGGAAGGATTTTAGGGCCAGAATTTAAAAAACTGATTTAGAGGGCTGGAGAGATGGCTCAGTGGTTAAGAGCACTGACTGCTCTTCCAAAGGTCCTGAGTTCAAATCCCAGCAACCATATGGTGGCTCACAACTATCCCTAATAAGATCTGATACCTTCTTCTGGGGTGTCTGAAGACAGCTACAGTGTACTTACATATAGTGAATAAATAAATCTTAAAAAAAAAAAAGGAAACAAAACAAAAACAATACCTCTCAATAAGCCTGGCCGTGGTGGTGCACACTTTTAATCCCAGCACTTGGGAGGCAGAGGCAGAGGCAGGAGGATTTCTGAGTTCAAGGCCAGCCTGATCTACAGAGTGAGTTCCAAGATAGCCAGGGCTACACCTGTCAGAAAAACCCTGTCTTGGAAAAAAACAAACTGATTTAGTTTTCAAGTATATGAGTGGCCATGTATGTACCATGTATGGTGCCTGCTGAGGTCAGAAGAGAATGTTGGAAACCCTAGAATTGGAGTTACAGATGGTTGTGAGCTGCCATGTGGCTGCTGAGAACTGAAGAGCAGCCAGTGATTTGAACCCTGAAGCCAACTCGCCACCCTCCGTCATGACAGGACTGGAGGAAAGAGTAACATGAAAAGCAGACTCTTAGGGAAATCTTGTCCTATCTGTTGTCACAGGTTTGGCTGACTTCATTACTTCTTCCCTCCCCTCGTGTTTCTTGCCTGTCTCTGTCTTCTCACCTTTGCTGGCGGCTCTCTGTTCCACATCCAGACTGTCCTGTGTTTCTGACCCTCTGAGGGCTTCTCAGTTGTAATCTGTGAGAAGACATGCTTCGGTTTGTACCCCATAGGCTTTAATTTGCTAGGTTCTCTCATCTGCTAAGAGGAGAGCCTCTTTTGTGGATCTGTTTGATTCGGACTCACTGTTCAAGGACCATGGCATTCTCAGTAGTAGTGGTACCAAATGGGATTTAATGAGAAGGGATTTGTAAATCTGACTACTTAATTAAATTGGGGTTCTCGGAACAAACCCCAGAATGATGATGGTGCAGAACTTGCCTGCTGAGTGCCTACTGCCAGCACAGACCTTACATCCAGTTTTGAACCAGAAGCTGCTGCCACTGTATTTGATGACATTTCTTTGAGAGAATGTCATGTTTGTCACGTTATTTCTGCCTTTGTGAGACCTTTAGTTCCATGTGAAGCCATGAATGGAGTTTGTTTGCAGTGTACTGTGTGAAGGGCTGAACTCATTCTCTCAGATTATCTTCTGTGTGAAGATAAAGCCTTTTTCTTTTTCTCCTTTCTTTTTTTCTTCCTTCCTTCCTTCCTTCCTTCCTTCCTTCCTTCCTTCCTTCCTTCCTTCCTTCCTTCCTTCCTTTCTTTTTTTTTGGTTTTTCAAGACAGGATTTCATTGTATAGCCCTGGCTGTCCTGGAACTCACTCAGAAATTCGCTTGCCTCTGCCTCCCAATGCTGGGATAAAGGCGTGCGCCACCACTGCCCGGCTTATCCTTAAAGTTTTTTGAAGTTACTGTTTTCTTCTCTGTTGGCTAACTTCGAGGTATGTTTTTAGCAGTCTGAGTTGTTGGAGTTTGTGTGTTAATTTGCGTTTGTGGTGTGGTTGTTGTTTGTGTGTGTGTGTGTGTGTGTGTTTTGCTGAGAATTAAACCCAAGGTTTCACATATGATAGAAGAGTGTATTCTTAAAGTTAAAACAATTATGTTTATATAATTGCTTATTTGAAGCCATAAAACCACTCTAGGAAATACAGAGATAATTATTGATTAGCTGGAGTTTCTCAAGATACAACCTGTATTTGATAAGGATAGCTCAGAGGACCCATTTACTTTATTGCTGAAGAACCAGGAGAGGCAGGCCAGTTTCCAAAGTAGGGCAGGAGATCTTATTTCAAGCTCAGGCATCAGGCTCAGTCTCTGGGTTCACGGTACTTACACAGCCCACCCCCACCCCCACTTCAGTCGTCCAGGCTGTCAGCTGTTCTAGGTGAAGAACTCTTGGAAAATTGTTCAGAGAGAGTCTGAGGATTTGAAGCTTTCTGAGGAACCATCCCTCCCTACTCAGGTTTTTGGAGTTTTTTTTTTTGGTGTTTTTGAGACAGGGTTTCTCTGTGTAGCCCTGGCTGTCCTGGAACTCACTCTGTAGACCAGGCTGGCCTCGAACTCAGAAATCTGCCTGCCTCTGCCTCCCAAGTGCTGGGATTAAAGGCATGTACCACCACCACCCAGCTTCCACCCAGTTTTTTTAAACATGTGATAATAATTAGCTTGATGAACTAGAACTATATTAACATTTTTAATTTGTGGACTTTTAAGACCCATTATTTCCTGGGAAATGTAAACTAGGCATTGATGCTAAGTGCATTAGTTGTTTGTTTGTTTGAGAAAGTAGCTTCCTATGTAGCCCAGGCTAACCTAATACTTAAGTTCCTGCCCTATTCTAGTGGATTACAGGCATACCCTTCAGACCTGGCTGTGTTCTATCTCTTTTCTCTTAATTCAGTTTTACAGATTTTCTGTTCTTAGATAAATGGAAGTCTTTAAGAATTTTCCCATGTTCTGCTGTTGCTTTCCTCAGCGCCTTATGTAACATGCCCTTCACTAATACATACTAATGATTATAAATAATCAAAATTTATTGTTAACAGCCAGATAAATGGTTCGTTTTACTGAAGGGCTTACATATTCATTTTGTAAACTGGTTAATTAAAACTTTGCTTCAAATTAAGATGTAATTTGACATTTTAGTGGCATATTGTTACTTTAAAATCAATAAAAGGGTTTAGAACTTTCAATACACCAGTCTGAAGGCCTCTGAAAGATGAATTATTGTAAAATTTCTTGATTTAAAGAGTCTGTATTATGGATAATCTCAGTATATATTGTATAAGCTACTAGAAAATCACTTGTTTTTACTGTAGTTATATGTCTTTGGGAATCTTTATCTTGCTTGTGTTGTTTTTATGTGGTTATTTGTGTGGGTATGTGGTTGATTGCATAAGAGAGGCTAGAGGCCTACAGCGGGTGTTTTCTTGATCATTTTTCAACTTATTTATGTTTAAAGATTTATTTTATGTGTATATTTTTCTTAAAAAGTATGTCTGTGTACCGTGTGTGCAGTGCCTGTGGAGGCCAGCAGAGGGCTTTGGATCCCAAATCAACCTGGAGTTAAGTTGTGAGCCCCTATGTTGGGGCTGGGAATTGAACATGGATTATCTGAACAGAAAGTTCTCTTAATGGCTGAACTTTCTCTTTAGCTCTACATTCTGAGACAAGGTCTCATGGTGAACCTGGAGTTCACTGGTTGACCTTTGGAAGAGCTGTCAGTGATCTTAACCACTGAGCCATCTCTCCAGCCCTTTTTTAAACTTTTTAAATCTTATGTATATGAGTGTTTTGCCTGCCTATATGCTTATGCAACATGTGCATGCATTGCCTACAGAAACCAGAAGAGGGCGTCAGTCAGACCCTTTGTCATTTGCTTTACACACAGTTGTTAAATTGCCATGTAGGTGCTAGGATTTGGATCCTGGGTCACCTAGAAAAGCATCAAGTGTTCTTAACCGCCATCTCTTCAGCACCCTCTTGGCTGTTTAGCTGTATGTGGTTGTCTGTCTGTGCTCTTGTCTCCCTCTCATCACGGGAACAGACTCGGCACTGCTTCCCACTCCTTTGCCCTCCCTATACTGGGATTCTCTTTATCTAGTGTGTGGTGGCTTGAAGAGCATGATCCCCACAGGCCCAGTCACCAGGAGTAGGAGGTGTGGACTTGTTGGAGGGCTTTGAGGTTTCAGAAACTAAAGTCATGCCTGGGGGCTTTCTTTCTTCCTACTGTCTGTGGATCTGGACTTAGAACTCTCGGCTCCTTTTCCAGCACCATGTCTGCCTGCACACTGCCACACCATGATGATAGTGGACTAAACCTCTGAAACTGTAAGCCAGCCCTGATTAAATGCTTTTTTTTTTTAAATAGTTGTTGCCCAGCAGTGGTGGTGCATGCCTTTAATCCTAGCATCTGGGAGGCAGAGGCAATCAGATTTCTGAGTTCAAGGCCAGCCTGATCTACAGAATGAGTTTCAGGACAGCCAGGGCTATACAGAGAAATCTTGTCTCTTGGTGTGGAGGGGGTTCGGGGGGGGGGGGGCAACTAAAAAAAAAAGAGTTGTCGTGGTCATGGTGTTCACAGCAGTAGAACACTGGCTAAGAAGACATAGTGGTTCTTAGGGTAATTAACTCCAAGCAGGATTATCTAAAGCTATGACTTTTGAAAAAAAAAATGTTTTTTGGCTAGGTCCTGTGCTTACATGATTGAGCATGCCAGCCATGCATTTCCTCCTCCTGTCTGTGAGTGCCCATTCCCCTCGGTAGAAACAACAGGCTTGCTTGTGTCTCGCCTGTTCTTTCAGCATACATTCTGTTCTCCTGCTTTAAACATTTTAGCTTTCATTATCTCCCCCTACACCCCCACCATTAATCTATGTTTTATTTCCATTTCTTGTTGGCTGTCCTTCATGTGTCAGCAGAGCTCCTGGGAGTATGCTGCCAGTCCTGGCCTCAGTGTGGCTTAGAGGACTATTGTTGTAAGGGCTAAGTGCTGTGGCCACAGGCACAACGCTGAATCAGCACTTCCCAAGTCTAGGGCTTCCCCTGTCAGAGGATGCCTCCCATATCCTTGCTCTTAACACTGCCTGTACTTTCCTATAAGAAGAAAGGAGGAGATAAGTAAATAAATGAGGGGGCTAGAGAGATTGCTCTGTGATTAAAGGCACTTGCTGCTCTTTCAGAAGACCTGTGTTCAATTTCCAGCATCCATGTGGTAGGTCTATAAACCCAGTTCCAGAGATTCTAATAGACATGCACGTGATGCACAGACACACATGCAGACAAAACATCCATGCACATAAAATGAAAATAAACCAAAATTTTTTTTACAGAGATATATGGCACTTTGCTTTTCCTCCTCCTCTTCCTCTTCCTCTTCCTCTTCCTCCTCCTTCTCCTCCTCCTTCTCCTCCTCCTCTTCTTCTTCTTCTTTAACATTTTTTTTTCAATCCTTACACAAAGTATTTGTGGGATAGGAAGCCTGGGCAGTGGGTTAAAAAGAAACATTTCTGATGCAGGAGCTCGGGAGCATGTAAGCCTGGGTAGCTTTTTTTTTTTTTTTTTTTTTTTTTTTTCTTTCGAGACAGGGATTCTCCGTATAGCCCTGGCTGTCCTAGAACTCACTCTGTAGACCAGGCTGACCTTGAACTCAGAAATCCACCTGCCTCTGCCTCCCAAGTGCTGGGATTAAAGCCGTGCGCCACCACCGCCTGGCTCTGGGTAGCATTTGTAATGCCTGCTCTTCCCTGTCGCAAGTGAAGGTATAACACAGAAGATGCGCGCACAAGCCCAGATGGCTGAGTGCTTTCTCTCTTGTCTGTACTCACAAGTGCTGTGGTCGTGAGAAGAGGCATCACTTGTCCATCTGTCCTTGCCTCCCCCTCGCCTTTCAGGTAGTGTAGGCTCTTTGTCCTCCAGTGTTGTCCAAGTCCTCAGTGACCTGGCTGGGTCTTCAGGTGGACTCACTCCAGGCAGTGTGGGCCAAAGAGCAAAGGCTACGTGCTAACCTTTTTTTTTTTCTTTTTTTCTTTTAAATATCTATTTATTATTATATGTAAGTACACTGTAGCTGTTCTCAGACACACCAGGAGAGGGCATCAGATCTCATTAAGGATGGTTGTGAGCCACCATGTGGTTGCTGGGATTTGAACTCATAACCTCTGGAAGAGCAGTTGGTGCTCCTAACCACTGAGCCATCTCACCAGCCCCCGTGCTAACCTTTTTAAACAGGAAGGTTTCTAGAAGCTGCTGTCCACAGTGGTCTTGTTAGGTAGAATGTTATGGCCACATCATAAGAAAGGGAGGCTGGGAAATGTAGGCATTGCAATTGTTCTCTCTTGCACACACACAGTGCCACAGCGAGCCCTTGCTTCTGTGCTGTTTTGTGGATGAATCCCTAGAAGTTGAGTTACTCAGAGTAGTGGCAGCTGGCTTCCTGCTTTTTCTTGCTGTCACAGTTTTTATATTTGCCATTCCCATAAGTACAAAAGAATTATGGCCACAGCCAGCTCTAATTTGCCCGATAGGTAGACAAGTAATTCCATCCTAATGCCCCAGTGTATTGACAAGGCCTTGAAAATGCAGATTATACATCAAGCTAATGTCATGCTAAGTCAGAGGATACATAAAGCACATTTACATTGATTGTACTTAGTTCAGTTCTAACAGGAAGCTAATGGTTGATATAAAGCAGAGAGACTTTAACTCTAAATACCGCACAGTGAGCTGATAGGAAGACAGGAAGTAATAGTTTCTAAGAGTCATTACCTTAATTGTAAAGTCAAGGAAGCTTAGTGTGTCAGTATGCCTGTTGTCCCAGGTACAGGGGCGGCGGAGAGGAAGGGGACCCTTAGACACTAGGAACTTGAGACCTTGTGGTAGAGAAAATAAAATCTGGGTTAGGGTGTCAGGTTCATTTAGCTTTATTTTTTTGTGTCCCCTCCCCCCGCCCCCCGTACACTCTGCACCCGTAGAAACATGTATTCACAGTCCACCCGCTTTGGCATCCCTGGGCTTGTGATTTCTCATTGTTCTCTTAGCCTAAAGACAAAAATAAAGTAATAAACACATGTTCAGTTTTGTTTTCTTTTACAGAAGTATGCATATTTTGTATAATTATTTTGTTGTGATTTAAATTTTCCTTTTTCTCCCCAGTTCAGATGGGTTCAGAGATCATAGAATAACATTTTGCTAAAGCTCCTTAGTGGACTATTGAGGTTTCAAGTGCATTTCAGGTACATTGCTGCTGGGTGTGGTAGGGTATACCTATAATTTTGGCACTCAGGTGGATGAGGCAGAAAAATTGTAATTTAGGGCCACTCTGTGTCAGTGAGATTTTGTGTGTTTTTTTTTTTTTTCAAGACAGGGTTTCTCTGAATAGCCCTGTCTGTCTTGTAACTCACTCTGTAGACCAGGCTGACCTTGAACTCACTGAGATCTGTCTGCATCTGCCTCCCAAGAGCTAGGATTAAAGGAGTATGCCCCAACTGCTTGGTGGTGGTAGGTTTGTTTGTTTCTTGGTTTGGGTTTTTATCTTTTAATATAAAAAAGTACAGGGACTGGAGAGACGGCTCAGTGGTTAAGCGTATTGACTGCTCTTCCAGAGGACCTGGGTTCAGTTCCCAGCAACCACATGGCAGCTCATAACTGTCTGTAACTCAATTATTAGTGGATCCAACACCTTCACACAGACATATATATAGGCCAATCACCAAGTGTGTGTGTGTGTGTGTGTGTATGTGTGTGTGTGTGTGTGTGTGTGTGTGTGCGCGCGCGCGTGTGTATGGTACATGTTTTACCAGCATATACTTTTTAGGGAAACTGGAGATAGAAGAAGCTAATGGGAGCATCCACCGTGACTTAACTGATCAGAGCAGCAAGCCTTGCACTGTGATGTGATTGGCACTTCTCTTTGTCTAGATTGCTGTCGTTAGATAGATGTCACTTGTTTACACTCTTTTCTCATACATCACCTCAAGGAAGGCTGAGCTGACCAAACTATTTAAGTTGTTACTGTTGGCTTTCTTTTGAGCTTCCTAGCTCTCTTGTGCTTCACCTCCCTAATATCAGTTAGTTGGAAGCAAAAGTCACAAGTGTGTATCACAAGTGGAAGTTAGTTGAAGCGTAAAGGGAAGATGGAGTAGATCTGTGATCCATTTTCTTCTTAGCAGTTAGCTAAGAGTGCTGAGTGCTGGAACTGAAGATATGTGCCCAGCCTAGAGTGTATTGATATTTATGTGTGTCTGATGCTTATTGTCCTTCACACATTCAGTGTGGCAGTTCTTGAGAGCTTCTGCCTGTTTGTCGTCTACATTCCAAGTGCTTGAAGATATTTGTAATGTGATTAAAAGTAGGAAGAAAAATAACATGATGAAGTTAGTAATAAAATAGTTTACATTAAAAGATATTTGTGCTCAAAAGTATCTTCATTAATTAAAAACTAGAAGCTTAGTATAATAAAAGAAATTATCAAGGCAGGCAGGTGTGCTAGCTTAAGGACTGTGTATTCTTTTCCCTCTCTAGTTTTACACTGCTGAGTACTGAAGCCAGGGACTGTTTATTCTGTTGGCAGAAAAGGTACTGAGCATTTTTTGTTGTTGTTGTTTTTGTGTTTGTTTGAGATGACTTTTTTTTTCTCTGTGAAAGATAGCCCTGGTTGTTTTGGACTTGATTTGTAGACCAGGGTGACCTCAGACTTAAACAGATCTGCCTGCCTCTACCAGTGCTGGGATCCAAGGCATGCACCATCATGCCTAGCAGGACTGAATTTTAGCTTGATGGCTCAGTTCAGGTTCCAAGCCCTCTCACGTAAAAAGCTAGGCCCTGCAATATGCTAGAATCCAGCATAAGGGAGGCAGGTAGAGCTTGCTAGCTAGGCAGCCTAGCTGAATTGGTGAGGTTAAAGAGACTTCTGGCTTCCAGCCATGTGTATATGTGTACATGTACCATACATACACACACATATACACACACATATACATATACATATACAATTTGCCTTGTGGCTAGTGTGGCATCTTATCAGCTTAATAGGGAATAGTGAAGAAAATTTCACTAGGTTTCAGTTGTCCCACAGTGTGCAAATGAACATCTCCTATTGGAGCCCTCTGGGCTTTAACAGAACTGGGTGTGGCAATGTGAGTAACTCCTCGAACTTCATTCTGACTCCAGAGTTGTGCTTTGTCTGAAATGCCCCCAGGCCTTATCTATTGCAGAGCTTTCCCCTAGTGCAACAGTGCTCACTCAGCATTGGGCCTTGCTCAAGCTAGGCCATTCTGTTTCTAACCTGTATCCTTATCTTTTTAAACTCTCTTAAATTGTGAAACAGGATTTTGATAGTTACTGAGGTGGCTTTCTGTTGTCAAGTTTATTTACTCTCAGTTGGGAGTTCCTACCTCACCTTTGATTATTCTTTGTTCTGCAGTGCTAAATTTTATGTCAGAGTAGAATTTGAAAGGTTTTGCCTTTTGCCTTTGACTACTATAACTTTCAAAAATGATGTGTAGAGTGTAGCTTTTGCCACTCCATCTAAGCTCTGGGAAAAGGCTGCGCTACCAGCCCCTTCCCTGAGAATATTGAATCTGTGAATGAAAAACACAGACACACACAGTTGATCAATTTGAACTTGCCTTATTGGCTCAACTGTTGGGCACCTCCAATCTACCTCAGCTAGCGTACCTTTCCTAGGACTCCCAGCTCAGCACCCTAAATCTGCACTCAACTTCAGTTGCTCTGCCACCTTCAGTCCCAGCTCAGCACCCCAACCTCCCACCTGTAGAAGCAGCATGTGGCCGCTCCACCCAAGATCTCACATGGCTGCTTGGCTTTTCTCCCTCTGAATTGTGGAGAACTCCCCTTTGCTTTCTCTCCTGCATCTGCCAGCTTGCCTGTGGGACTCGGAAGACCTGCCTATTCCTTCCACCCAGCAATTGGCCAGTGGCATCTTTACTGGCAGATCAAGAACCAATTGGGGAACAGGACCTTAGCATCAGAACCTCCCCTACAGTGATGTAGGGCTTGTCACACAAATCTGCATCCTTAATCTTTAGAGAAGGAGAATTCTCATGTTGATAAATAATCTCATGGTTCAGATACCTGCCTGGAACTCAAGTAGAGGGGGAGGGGCATTGCTGTGACGGTGGTGATCAGTAAAGTGATAATTTAAAGTAATTTAATGAGTATGTTAGCCAAGCTAATGAAGGTACACTGCTGGGCTTTAAACATGGAGTCATTAGAGGAATTAAGGATTCTAGGATTAAGCTAAATCATAGAGAAATAGATGCTCTCATTTAACATATACACATGTATAGTTCAGAATGCAAAATTTAAAGGCCTTGAAACATCTTTCAAAAAGAACATATCTATTAAACTTAGGATTCTGAATAAGAAAATTATACAAGTGATTTTACTGCTGAAAGAATGTTTAGTTTTATTGCTTAGTTATTGTGACATACAGATCAAGTTGTTAGTAAATGCATCAATTCTAATAGAACTGGTTCTAGGTATATGATTATGCTTATAATTGTAGTGTTTGCTATGGGTTTCATTCTACCAGTGAAAACTAAAAAGCTGCTGCGCATTTGAGTTTGCACATTCAGTAGTGGGAGCACTGGTCCTCCAGGGCACAGTGCTGTATGTTCAGTAGTGGGAGCACTGGTCCT
>NW_022196915.1:34175116-34206374 GCF_008632895.1 Mastomys coucha
GAGCACTGGTCCTCCAGGGCACAGCGCTGTATGTTCAGTAGTGGGAGCAGTGGTCCTCCAGGGCACAGCGCTGCATGTTCAGTAGTGGGAGCACTGGTCTTCCAGAGCACTGGCACAATTACTGTCACTCTAATCTGTGAAAATACTTTTAAGACTATTTGGAGGTCTAATTGTAAGTGTTCTTTGATTCATAGAAGTCAACTGCAAAACAGCCACAAAACATGCAAGCCACAGCTTCCACAGTGTCCAGAGAACCATAGTTTCTGTACTTCAGAGTATGTGTGGCAGGGGTTGGTTGAAATGGTTGTCTTTTGTGTGCTGTACTCTGTCAAGCTGTCTTTTAGACCATTAAATTGGTCTTAAATGTGTAGAATACTGATTTTTTTTTTAAAGATTTATTTATTTATTATATGTAAGTACACTGTAGCTGTCTTCAGACACACCAGAAGAGGGCATCAGATCTCATTACGGGTGGTTGTGAGCCACCATGTGGTTGCTGGGATTTGAACTCATGACCTTCCGAAGAGCAGTCAGTGCTCTTCCCCACTGAGCCATCTCACCAGCCCGAATACTGATTTTTTTTTTTAATTACTTATTTTGTTATTTTAAGATGAATTACTGCCAAGCCTGGCGTGATGGCTCACACCTGTACTCCCAGAACCTGGGAGTATCATCAAGGGGATTACTGTGAGTTTTAGGCCTGCCTGCTATACGGATGAGTTACAGACCAACTTGGGGCACAGTGAGATCCTGACTGGAAACTCCTAAAACAAAAACTCCCACTTATTTCTGATGTATAATTTAAAAAAGTTTTGTTATATGTATTTTTGGCAATTTGTTTTCACTTGTTTAATTGATAATTTCACTTGATAATTCAGGATTATCAGCAGCTTCACTCTTAGTGTTGGTTTTTCTCTGATAAGTCATTGTAAATACCAAGTAATTTGGGTATCTACCCATTTTTGTTGTAATCATCTTTCCTGGCTGGGTGTATAAAGTGATTTTTTTTTTTAATTTTTTGAAGATGCTGGGAAGATGGCTCCTTAGGTAAAATGTTTGTCTTGCAAGCATGAGGACCTAGAACCTGTGATGTTTTGTTTGCTCCGTCTGGTGGCATGTGCTTGGAATCCTAGTGCTGGGGAGGCGGAAGCAGGTGTATCTTCTGAGCTTTTCCCAAGCTTTGATGAGTTCCAGGGCATTAAGAGGCCTTATCTGGGGGAAAAAAAGATAGCTGGTGACCCCTTCCAAGGTTGCTCACTGGCTTTCACATGTACACACAAACACACTGATTTTTTTTTTTTTTCCGAGACAGGATTTCTCTGTATAGCTCTGGCTGTCCTGGAACTCACTCTGTAGACCAGGCTGGCCTCGAACTCAGAAATCCGCCTGCCTCTGCCTCCCAAGTGCTGGGATTAAAGGCGTGGGCCACCACCGCCCAGCACACACTGATATTTTTGAGAATGATTAGAAACATGGGACTAGAGGAGGAAACCAGTGGTAGTCACCAGTAGGAAGGGGTTGTCTGACCAGTTTAGTAGAAATGTCCAATAGGCAAAGGGAAGTTTTGTTTAGTGTTGGAAGCTCTGAATGTTGGGTACTAGCTCTTAGTGTTACTGTATCCCCTGAGTGCTGGCGCTCAGCTCCCTGCCACAGTGCTGCTCCCTAGCTGTGGGACCCTTCTGTGTCTGCAGGCTTTTACTCTGCTCAGTTTCCAGTTCCTTCCACTGCTCTACCTTCCACAGTCTGAGCTCCTGTGCTTCACTTTGTGTGGTCTCTCTCCTGGATGCTCTCAACACCTCTCTAGCGGGTGATGTGCTTAGAGCCAACAGCCCCCAGTGTCTGCTCTCCATGCAGCCAGCTCAGCCTGCTCTAACTGCAGTAAAAGGTCATGAGCAGCCAATGAAACCAGTTAGATCGCTGAATTAAGTCTTTTGGGGGCCTGTTTTATAACACAGGGAGGCAGTTCACACAAGGGATGTCTCCTGGATGGAACCATTTGAGAGAAAGGCTGATTATAGAGCCAGCTATACATGTAGTGTTAGGTCTGCTAACCACAAATTTTTTGCAGAGTCATTCTATGTAGAGTGCATAGGCTGCACAGGAATACTTGGTTTGCCTATCCTATGTATTGTGAGTCAGGGAGAAGTAAAGATTTTTATGGGGGTCGACGAGTAGGGGTGGGGGGCAAAGTTTCCTAGGTGTCTGGCAGCACATTTGGAATGATTGTGGCTGAAGCAGTCTGAGTCAGTGGCTTATATATATAGTAGCTGTTGACAGGGACAGAGTCTTTCCGAGTGACTGTGAGATGTTTAGAGCAACCATTGCTGCTGTCATAAGGACAGTTCAATGGATCAACAAAGAAGTCATTACTTAGGGCTCAGTGAGTGGAGAACAACCTAAGGCCATCTCCAGGATCCAAGTGCACCGTGAAAGCAAAGAACTGGCTCCACACATGTATAATGACTGTCTGATGGTAATTCTTACGGCTTCTGTGAGGTGGCAGAGTTAAAGATGTGCTTGCTGCTGCCTTTGATGAGACCTTAGAAATGGCAGTGCTAAAAAAAAAAAAAAAAAGAAAGAAAGAAAAAAAGCCGGGCGGTGGTGGCGCACGCCTTTAATCCCAGCACTTGGGAGGCAGAGACAGGCAGTTTTCTGAGTTTGAGGCCAGCCTGGTCTACAGAGTGAGTTCCAGGACAGCCAGGGCTACACAGAGAAATCCTGTGCCGAAAAACAACAAAACAAAACTCCCATGGTCAGTCTTGAGACCACTCACTCAGGTCCTGCCTTTCTCTCTCTACCTCCCAGTCACAGGCTCTGGCCTTTTACTGAGCTTTGAATTGAGAAGCAAGGTTTACACAGAAAAGGTGTGTGTGAAGATGCACTCATCTGGAAGGCAACCTGATCTTGGGGTTCGGGGTTTAGCATTTGTATGTATAGCAGTAGACAAACTCCCAACGTGATTGTTTTGCCTGCATATTATGTCTGTGCATCACCTGAGTGACTGGTGTCTATGCAGGACAAAAGAGGGCATCAGATCCCCTGGAACCAAAGTTACAGTGTGTGAGCTGCATGTGGGTGCTGATTGGTCATCTCTCTAGCCCACAGAGTTGAGTTATGTGAACAGCATAAAACACACTTGTTTAATGTTTCACAGAGAGTGAAGTTAGAACGGCAGCTCCTGAGCACTCGAAATGCCTTTTTCTAGAGCTGTTTCTGCAAGCATCCTTTTGAAAAGTATATCTCGCATGTAGCATCCAATGCATGTAATTTAAGTTTACAAATTATAGAAGGAAGTAATATGTGATCTTTCAACTAAAAACAGGACTTATGGCTTTGAAAAGGGAAGCCTTTCTCTGATACTGCTTTTCAAGTAGTAAAATGTTTACTGTGTAAAGTAGAAAGGGCACTTCATCTGCAGAAGGGTCAGTTTTTCTTCTATCGTTAGCTAATTTTAAGATTGTTAAATGTGATCTCCACCCATTTCATTTGGCTACAGCCTTTGCTCTCGTGAAAGGAAGACTGATTATTCAGAACTCAGGTGTTTGTGCTTTGGCACCCCATAAAGGTGCCCCTAATAACAACTGCCATTGTCTTTTAAACAGCTTGCAGTTACTACCACAAATAACAGGGCACAGCAGGAGAGCATAGCAGGCCATAGCTCTGCTCCTAGTGTTTAATAAAATCTGCCCTGCACTTCTGGTGTGTTCCTGAACCGGCTTACTGTAGTTTCTGTAGAGGTCCTGTCAACAAAAATGTGTGTTGTCACTCAAACTGTAACGTGTACAGTACTTCTAACCTGAGTTAGAAGGTAAACCCTGGCTGGTTTCTGTCTCTCTTTGAATTCTTTTCACAGTGATAAGCAAAGCAAATGTGTGGAAAGTTAAATGGCCTTACTCGTGTGAGTTTAATTGTATGTTTAAATACTTAAGCACTGAATAATTGTGTGTGACTCTTGTCCTTTAAATGTTTGTTTTCACCGAGCACTGGTGCTGCACGCCCTTACTGCCAGCACTTGTTTTTGTTTTTTTTTTTTTGAGACAGGGTTTTTCTGTGTAGCCCTGGCTGTCCTGGAACTCACTCTGTAGACCAAGCTGGCCTTGAACTCAGAAATCCGCCTGCCTCTGCCTCCCAAGTACTGGGATTAAAGGCGTGTGCCACCAGCGCCGGGCAGAGGCAGGCGAATTTCTGAGTTCGAGGCCAGTCTGGTCTACAGAGTGAGTTCCAGGACAGCCAGGGCTACACAGAGAAACCTTGTCTGGAAAAAAAAAACAAAAACAAGTTTATTTACTTTTTTCTGCTTTAGAATTTAACCCCTTTGTGTGGTGCTTATTTTTTGATTTTATTATTGTTGTTTGTTTGTTTTGTTTGAGACAGTTTTTCTGTGTAGTTCTTAGTTACTTTTCTATTGCTGTGAAGAAACTCAAAGACCAAGGCAACATATAAAAACATTTAATTGGATGGAGGCCTTACAGTTTCAGAGGGTGAGTCCATGACCACGTGGCCGGGGGCATGGTAGCTGGCGGGAAGTTCCTGGTGCTTGTAGAGAGCTTACTTATTCACAGGCAGTGGCAGAGAGAGGCTAAGCTAGTTCTGGGCTTTTGAAACGTCAATGCCTACTCCTGTAATAATAATACTATTCTTCCAACATGTCCAAATCATCTCCTGATTCACTGGTTCACAGCCTTCCTAATGCTGCAACCTTTCAATACAGTTCCTCATGTTGTGGTGACCCTCAGCCATAAAATTATTTGTTTTGCTACTTTATAACTGTAATTTAACTTCTGTTATGAATCATAATGTAACTTTTTTGGAGATACAGGTTTGCCATAGAAATCACAACCAAAGGTTAAGAACCGATGTTCTAATCCTTCCCAAAACTGTTGTACCAACTAAGGACTAAGCATTCAAATTTATGAGCCTATAGGGGCCATTCTCATTCAAACCCACATCCTCTGTAGCCTGGAACTGGCTATGTAGATCATACATGGCCTTAGATTCAAAACAGTAATCCTGCCTCAGCTTGAGTGCTAGGATTAGGCATGTGCTAACACTCTAGACTAGTAATTTCCCTTGTTAATGTACATCACTACTGTATAAACAGATCAATCAATCAGAGAGAGAAAGAGGGAGGGAGGGGAGAAAGAGAGAGAGAGAGAGAGAGAGAGAGAGAGAGAGAGAGAGAGAGAGAGAGAGAGAGAGAGTCTTATTGCATTTAGTTCTGTTTGTATGAGGCTTACTTGTTATATTGCCTAGGCAAGCCTTGAATCAGGATCTTTCTGCCTTGGCCTCCTGAGTGCTGGGCTTATAGGTGTGTGCCACCATGCCCAGCTGTTATTTCCTTTCAAACTAGGGGGTTCTGGGGCTGGAGAGTTGGCTTAGCAGGTAAGAGTTCCAGCTGCTCTCCTAAGGGCCTGGGATTCAGTTCCCAGCACTCAATTGGTGACTCAGCCCACTTACCTTTAACTTCAGGACACGGAGATTTCAACACCGTCTTCTGGCTTCTACAGGCTCAAGGCATGCATGTGGAGCAGACATGCATGAAGACAAAATACCCATATACATAGAACTTAAAAAACATCAGGCTCTATGGAAAAACGAATTGCTGTTTGCTGACTTTAAGTATAGAGAAATTCTTTGGTGATGTGAGACAATGTCACATTTTATTATAGTTTTATTTTTCTCTTAAACTTCTGTTATGAGACAGGGACTCACTGTGTAGACCAAGCTGGCTTTAAGCCTGTGGTGATATTCTTGCCTTTGCTAAGCTAGGATTACTGACATGTCACGCAGCACCTGACCCTTTATTATATCTAATAAATGATGTAGAAAAACTGTAAACATCTACAATGTTGAACTCAGGAAAGCTTCCTTATTGCTTCAAAAGATTATCTCCATAATACATGCTTACTGGCTCATTTAGGAGAGAGTCCTTTGTGGTACCCTTGTGTGGCTATTAGCATTTATTCCCATTTTACTGATGGACAGATGGAGAATCAGAGAAAACAGGTATTTTGCTTAGCATTGCAAGCACATAAAGCCAGTTCATTCATATATTCATTTATTTCATCAAATTACCTTTATATGTGCTGTTCATATGTTTCTGTTGTCTGAGGGTGAGAGCCAGGGCTTTGCACTTGCTAGGCTAGTGCTTCGCTACTGAGATGCTAGGTCCCAGTCTCCCCCCACCCCGCCCCTTTTTTCTCTGAGACAAGGTTTCTCTGTGTAGCCCTGGCTGTCCTGTAGTCCAAGCTGGCCTTGAACTCAGATTTGGAAAGCAGTGGAATGCTTTAAGTGGGGCTTAGTGGGCCATCCTGGTAGGAATCTGGAAGACTTTGTTGCTGAGAGTGATTTGAACTTGGCAGCCCTGGCTTAAGAGGTCTCAGTGAAGAATTTCAGTGTGTGTTCTAGAGACTGGGTTTGTAGTATCTTGGTGAAGAACATGGCTGCTTTTTGCACTTGTCTGAAGAGGCTTCACCTAAGGTTAAGATAAAGAGATTTATATTAATTGCATTGTCAAAGGAAGTCTTAAAGCTCAGCAGAGACTTTTGTTTAAGTCTCTTGAAGAGCATTTTGAACAAGCGTAGCAATCTTAGAAAGGAAAAATATAAAATATATGGTTTGAGTATTAAAGGGGCACCAGGAAGTGAAATGGAGCCAAATCCTGTGTCCTACCCAGCTAAGTTTAGGTCCAGGCATGGTGGTACATACCTTTCTTTAATCCACCATTCAGGAGATAGAGCCATGCAGATCTCTGAGTTCAGATCAGTCTGCAGAGCAAGTTACAGAAAAGCCAAGCTTAGGCAGAGAGGGAGTTGGAAAACAGAAAGCTGGTAATAGAATGGGGGGGCATGTTCCAGCCCCCCAAAGCAGCAGAACATGGCAGGTTTGGCCATGTGGCTCTGGCTTTAGAGTAAAAAATAGAAGGGACTACTGGGACAATTGATGCTGGTTATCTGGAGCTAAGAAATTAGTGCCTGGATGCTGCCATGTTTCTGCCTTGATGATAATGGACTGAACCTTTGAATCTGTAAGCCAGCCCCAATTAAATGTTGTCCTTTTTAAGAGTTGCCTTGGTCGTGTTGTCTGTTCACAGCAGTAAAACCCTAACTAAGATACTGGTCTACAGTTCCAGGACAGCCAGGGCTATACAGAGAAACTGAAAAACAGAAAGAAAGGGGGAGGGAGAGGAGGGCGATCAGCACCATGGTAGTAATCCGATTTTACAGTTTACATTTCAAATTATGATTATTTTATAATCTGGCAATTATCTTCATTTTATATGTATGGAGTTAAGTTACATGCTAAGACTATGTTTTTTTTTCATCTTATGTATATATATTTTTTGCCCTATTGTTTAAGTGTTATTACTAGATTTGAGGATCCGATTTTCAGAAGAAAATGATGGTTTACTGTACAACAACATCCAGTACTTAGGGGCTTAAATGCTTCAGGCAGTCAGTGTCATACATTCTTGCTTAGTTCCCCAGTATTTAAGTGAAGAGACTGTGGGAGATGATTATCACTACCTAATGTTCCACACTGATTAGGGATTTTTAAATCTTACTGCATTTCTAGTGTGTATATGTGAGGATGTGTGCCAGCCTGACACACGTGGTCAGGAGATAGCTTTCAGGAGCCAGTTCCCTTCTTCTACTGGGCTCTTCAGAGTTGAGTTCCGGTATCAGGTGCGCCTGCTGACTTAGTGAGCCATCTTGCTGAGTGTATTTCAAGAGCTTGGGGGTTTGGGGCTGCACCTGTATTTGGATGGTGAAAAACATTACAAAACATTACTTGATTTCACTAATTTTTAAGAAAACAGTACTTTCTTCCAATTCAAACAGTGTTTGCAATACCTTTGACATTGTCATCAATAGAAAGCATAATTACTCCCTTTTAAAAATTTATTTTTGAGATAATATAATCATATTTCTCCCTTCCTTTTCCCCCTCCAAACCCTGCCCTATATCTGAATCTCCTTGCTGTCTTTCAAATTCATGGTGTATTTTTCACTAATTGTTATCACATGCATATATGTATGGCATAAGCATATATATTCATAAATATAACATACAGTCTGTACGATGTTACTTGTATATGTTTTTAGGGCTGACCATGTGATATTGGATAACCAGTTGTTATACACTTGAGTGGGGAAGAGCACCTCAGCTTTCCCTAGTTGCCTACAGTATGAAGTTGAAGCTTTGTGGCCTCTGCCCCTCCCCCAATTTGTGTTGTCTTTTGGTGTCATTCTTGTTCAGCTCATGTTTAGGCAGTCATGTTCTGAGACTTAGGGGTGTAGATTCTGATATTACTGGAGACACAATCTCAAGTAGACACCCTGATCTAGTTTGTAACAGCCTTTTCACCTCCTCTTTTGCAATGTTTGCTTAGTCTTAGGTATGGGAGTGTTCTGTAGCTGTGTCCATGAGAACTGTGCTCCACAGCTGTGCATTTGGATTGGTTGTAGTTTTCTTTAGTTGTCTCCTATCTGTTAAAGAGTTTTCCTTGATGAAGGAGGAAAACTATACTTACTTGTAGGTATAAAGACAAAAGTTTAGGTTGTTGGTAGGATTATGTTGGTTTAGTAAGACAGTGGTTGTGAGTTCTTCTCTACCAGGACTGAGCTAGCTAGGTTTCCAGTACCAGTCATGGTTTCCCTCTTGTTGAGCAAAGTAATCTCTTGTCACATCCTGCTTGCTGCAGACATCTTGTAAATATTTATGTTGGTCACAAATTAGAAATTAAAGTAATAAGTAAACTGTTATTAGAGCCTGTTAGTTAATTTGTTAAAAAGGAAAAAGCAGAAGCAGAAATAGGAGGAGCTCTGAGTTTCAGGCCAGTCAGGGTTATACAGTGGGCCCTGTCTTGGGGAGTGGGGTGGGAAACTGGGCTGGCCTTGTGATTCAGTACTAGCGTGCTTGCTGGCATGTCTGAGTTCCTCCACTGAGTACTATAATTGATTTTCTTTTGTGGATACATCCACATACATTTCAGTTTAAAATATGCTGAGAGGAGCTAAAGGCTCTGCTGGAGGAATTTATTGCAGTCCTCTGGATTAAAGATTAGTGATTAAATGGCTCAGGTTAATTGTGGTTTAGAGATAGTGTTCTGTGAGTGGATTATGGGGTGCCCTCTAGGAGAGTGAATTTAGGGGTTCCAGAATGATAATCTATGTTTATGTCACATTTCTCTAATACTGAGTTTCTATAAAAACTGAGTTTCTATAAGGCAAAGGATTAAAGTGAAGATAAATGTGTGCATGTGATTATTTTTCTTCTGTCTCTTTCATTGATTTTATCCATCCCTATTTTCTAGAAGAATTAAGTTTGGAAGTAGTTGTCTGTTTTGATGGCTGTAGGAAAAGGACTCTTGAGGTTCTCTGCTGTTGGTTTTCCAGATAGGAGGACTACCTTGCCAAGAACAAAAGTTACCACATAACACATGTACTGTACAAAGTATTTCTGAAACAGGAGGTCAGTTGGGAAGTTGCTTTGCCCTAAAAGTACCAGGGCACTTGTTCCTGAATGAGAGAGGGACCAGGGAGTGGCAGTAATTCCTGATTAACTGGTTTTAAAGGAAGGAAATAGCAATAAAATCTTAATATTAGCAAGAATATACGGAAAACTGAAAAACTTGATTGGAACACAAACAGTGCTGGAGTTGCCGGGTAGAGAGCCATTATTCCGAATGGAACGAGTTTATCTTTAGACTGGGTAGGGTGGGATTGCAGTCCCCAAGTTACAATGAGTTTCCAGATCTTTTATCAGTCAGGTATCAGGAGTGACTGTTTTCAATAGATAATGAGGCAGCTGTTCCCAGGAGTAGACTTAGTCACTGGCAGGACTGTCAGAGCCTTGAAACAGTTTAGGAAAACTCAGGAGGGAAAAAAGCAAACTGTTTCCAAAGAACAAAAACGTGTGCTTTTTTTCCAGGCTGATGAGATGGAATTTGATGGAAGTGGCATCCATCTCTTATCCAGGGAAACCGTGGGCTTCGTAGAAACCAGAGATCAAGGTTTTTTACCAAAAGTACTGCAGGCTTAACCAGAAGCTTTGAGTGAGGTTAAATGATACTAGCTGCTAAGCTAGAGTTATAGTCTTTGTAGAAACTGGAAAACCTAATTTTCCTTTAGAAAAAAAATTTAAGCCGGGTGTGGTGGCAATCCCAACATTTGGGAGACAGAGGCAGGTGGATCTCTGAGTTCAAAGCCAGCTTGGACAGGACAGTTGGGGCTACACAGAAAAACTCTGTTTTGGGGAAAACAAAAAACAAAAACAAAAAACTCTTGTAGCAGCTTTTGTTTAAAAAAAAAAAAAAAGACTGTTCTTATTCATGTGTGTGTCTGTGTGAGTGTGTACCACATGTGCACAGGCAGCAAGGAATCCAGAAGAGGACAGCCAACTTACAGGAGATAGAGTTCCATCCAGCCTGTTGTAAACCACCTGACATGGGCTCCAGGAATTGAACTCACATCCTCTAGTAGAACAGCGAGCTCTCTGAGTCATTGAGCCATCTATCTTTCCAGACCCTGGTAGCAGCCTTTGGAAAGAAAATTTAAGTGGCAGTTCATGCTGTGGAATTATTCTTCTGGTGTTAAGAGGAGAAGTGGGGGAGTGTTGATGAACTTATAGACGCTACTCTTTAACCCCAGAGTTACTAGTTAGTAATGCAGACAAGGTAGTGTTAGCATCATTAGGCCAGAAGAGGATGAGAAAGGTGGGCTGCCATTATGTTTGTTTATCTTACTTCTATGCTAAGAACAAATTAACATCACCTACTGCCTACTAGCATATCAAGCTATGGAACCAATTTTCCTTAAATCCAGAAATGACAATAAATCCAGATTAAAACAAACTGAGTCACTCTTAAGGGAATAAAAGCTGACTGTGCTAAGCAGATTCCTCTGTAATGATGACGCCATCGTGGGTCCCTGTCACCCTGTCTGGAAACAGCATTACTGTCTGAATTGTGGTCAGAAAACTCAGGCCGTGGTAATGTTTCTATCTAAGTAGGAATCAACTTTAAAACTCCATAAAGAGGTAGGCTCAGCCAATACAAGCTGTTGCTGCACAGCTCTGATGACCTTCATTTGATCCCTAGAAGCATGATGGATGGAGAGACTTGACTCCAAAAAAGATGTCTTCTGACCTCCACACATGTGCCTTAATACACTCAGAAATAATAAAAATAAATTTGTTTAGAGGTTATGTAAAGGTATAAACTAGAAACAAATGGTCTCTCAGTTAAAACAGTATATTTCATATTTCAGGGTATCTTTACATACTAAAAATGTTGCCTTCAGGGTTGGAAATAATAATAGCATGAAAGATCAAAGTTGGCTGGACAGTGGTACCACACACCTTTGAACTCAGCACTTGGGAGGCAGAAGCTGGCAGATCTCTGTGAGTTTAAGGCCAGCCTGGTCTACAGATCAAGTTCTAGGATAGCCAGGGCTACACAGAGAAACCCTGTCTTGAAAAAGAAAAAGAATGAAAAAAAAAAAAAAAGAAAGAAAAAGATCAAAGTTGTGGCTATCTTAGCGGACATTTGAGGATTTACTGAATTTACTGATTGAATTTTAACTTCTCATACAGTATTAAGTAAAAATAGCCCCTCATAGTGCTTTGAATATTGTCTTGCAGGAACTAGAGTGTTGCCAAATGCATGAACTATTGAGGTAACTTCCTCTATTTCTGAGGTGAGTTAGTATGCCATATGCCATAGGAATAAAACCATTAAAAACAACTTGGAGTTACAGATAATTTGGAATATCACACAGAATCAGACAGCTATAGTTTTATTCAGGTAATACATTTTTGTTGTAGAAACTTAGCTTATTATAAAGAAAAGAAAATTTCTTTTAGGGGAAGTTCTTGATTATTAATGTGAAAAAGGAGTCATGAGGGTGGCGTGAAGGAGGTGGCAGTGAGCAAGAGCACTGCACTCCTGCAGGGGATGGAGTGCGGTTCTCAGCACCCACCGGTCACAGCCATGCCACGCGCAGCCACACACAGTTAACACTAAACCCTTTCAAAAGGAATTATGACTTAGCTAGTTAAATGCTTGTTATATTCGTTTTGTATTTCTAATTTAAATATTAAATGCATGCAGCTTATTCCATAGCTCTGCAAGCCTAGCTTTGAAGAACAGCATTCCACAAGCAATTGTGCTTTTCATTGCAAACTTTCCCAGGAGGCAACTCTTCAACTTAGTCATTCTTTCTTTACCAACTCTTCTATATAGGGTCCTGCTGTCACTCAGCCTGACCTCAAGCTCATGGCAGTCTTCTCTCCTTAGCATCCTAAGTGCCGAGATGGGGTATTAGCACCATGCCATCTTACCTCTATGTTACTCACAACATTCTTTCTTGACCTCTTGTCTGCCTCCTTCCTAACCTCTTTTGCCGCCATGTTTGATCATTAATAACACTCATATATTCTAACTGTTGAGTTTTCAGCCTTAGCTGTGAGGAGTTAACTTTTTTCCTCATCCCCATGAATGTTTTTGTTCTTTGTCCTTTTAATGTAGGTAATTAGCAGTCTGCTTAACACTCACTCCTTGAGTGTTTATGTATTAGACTGAACGTTCAGCTAAGCTAATGTTACTTTCATAAAGCTGTTATTTTTTCCTCTGGCATTTATATATTTATTTAACTTTCTACTTTCACTAATGTAGCCCAGCTTTCCAGCTCTCCTCAGGAGCAGTCTCTCGGGGTGCTCTGATGCTCTGTATTCCCGAGCACGCACTTTGGAATCATTTGATCATCTGCTGGCGTTGTGCCGTCCTGCCACCAGCATCTTGAAGATAGCACTGCCTGCTTGTACTGGATTTCTTGTTTAGGTCTTCTGTCTTCTTTATTTTGGTTTAGATCCTATGACCCCTGCTGTCCTCTTCCATGCTCTTGACATAGTCCCTTCGATGGACATCAAACCCAAGACTGCACGGTAGGTGAACTCTTTCCTACCCAACAGCGGGCCTTAGCCTAGTTAGTCTTTGATTATAGTAGAACATTGATACATTTTTAGTTCATCAAATATACCGACAACTGGTAGTTAACACAAAGAACATAGAACTTTATTACACACCTAAGTAGAGGAACCTTGCATATTTTGGTGTGGGACTCAAAGTGAAGCTTGTATCGAGCTCAGCAGCTAGAGGGCTAGGTAGGGGCTTGGGCCTTCCGGGGAAAGGAAAATGGAGCAGGCTGTGGAAGGTCAGTGTAAGTGTCAAGCAAGAGCTACAACAGCCTCCAGGGTAATCTCTGTCTAAGCCTGGTGTCACACCAGTCTGTTTTAATAGACAGAAGGACAAAAAGTGAGTATCTACTAGAAACACCAGTACCTCTACCCACTGCCTGTGAGTGAAGATAAGTGTAAATGTCTGCTATAGAAGAGTAGCTTTTCAGAGTCATTCCTTTGTGCACAAGGCTGTGATCTGCCCTTCCATCGCTGACTAAAGGAAGTAAAGGTGGACTTTACAGCACAGCAGGGAAGGCAAGCGGCAGAGCTCAGACAGCTGTCACTGCGCCCACAGGCAGGAAGTGGTGTGTGTGTGTGTGTGTGTGTGTGTGTGTGTGTGTGAGAGAGAGAGAGAGAGAGAGAGAGAGAGAGAGAGAGAGAGAGAGAGGTGCTGATCAACTCTTTTGCCCCAGGCAGGTCTTCACTCATTCAAGCCTTTCAGAAAATATCTTCACAGGCCCAGAGGTCCATTCAGTCAAGTGGACAGTTACATCTAACCATCACAACAGATATACAGTCTCAGTCTCTTTGCATGACCAGTTCTGGGTGTATCACAGAACCACATTAGGATTGAGGCATTTTACTTCCCCTTGTCTGTAATGTATGAAGATGGCTTACCCGTCCTTATTGTTAGCTGGATGTAGACTAGTTTGAAAGGTTTGCATCTGTCATTCTACCTTCTGTTCTTCCCTCCCTCATCGTAAAGAAATTTTGTCGTATAGTTTTCTCTTGCTTTCTGGTTGCTTGAAGCCCAAAGCCATTTGAATTTATTTTGTTGCTATTGTTCAGACAGAATCTTTCTGGATCTTAGGCTATCTGGAACTCTCTTTAATTGAACTGACTTCATGCTTGGGGTTCTCCTGCCAAGATCACAGACCTGAGCTGCCCTAACTATCTAAGTTCCTGACCCTCTGTGTGATTAGTTCTTCATCCTCAGTGTGTGGAATGTTTACGTTGTATAGTGCTGAGGGCGCCTGTCATCTGGGAACTGTAGTTATTTTGTTGGTGACTTTCCTTTTTTTCATTTTTTCTTAGTTTTATTTTGAATGAGGGTAACTGGATTTTCTGAACATTTCATACAGTGTTTTTACTTTTACTATTGAGGATTTAATTTCTTTCTCTCCTTTCCTCTCCATTCCTGTCACACTTTTGGTTCATGAGATTATTGTGCTCGGCCTTTCTGATAGATCTCCCTCCCGTCTTCCCTTCTTTTTCCTTCCATGGTGGCTTGCTGTGCTACCCAGGCTGGCTTTGAACTTTAATGACCGACCTACCTTTGCATGCCAAGTACTAAGATTAGAGTCATGCCTCCCTCCCCTGTCTCCTTATTTATCTTTATTCTAGAGATGTCTAAATTCTTGGTGACTTCTTGTTTCGTGGTGGAGTTTGAATAGGAGAGCTCTAAATATGCAAATAGAACTTAGCAGCTAATGTTAAGTTCCACTGTTAGGTAAGCTGCCAGAGTTAGTTTTTGTGATTGGATTGCCCCGAAACTTCCAATTTCCCTCAAAGTGAATACCTGACTGTTAGCCTTTTGAGAAGAGGATTGGTAGATGGAGCTATGGTCAATGATATATTAAAGGTGGCTCATATGAAAGAAACATTTGTTGGAAAGATGGCTTAGCAGTTAAGAGCACCGGAGGACCTAGGCTCAATTCCCAGTACCCACAGCAGTCTGTAACTCCAGTCACCGGGCATCTGTTCTTCTCTTCTAGTTTCCTTAGGCAATGAATGTGCTTGTGAATTTGTTAACTCTGGATTAAGTAATAAGTAACATCATTTAGTAGCTTGAAACAGTCTGTACTAAGACACTCGCACCACTGAGTCAGCACGCACTGCAGAGACACACACTTTTTCTTTCTCCTTAACGCCCTCTGCCACTTGTTGGATGTTGACATCACGGACTAGGGTCTGTGTTAACTTGATCACTTTGTAGGTGCTAAAGGAACTTCTTTTTTCCCCTCCAAAGGCTCCAAAATTGAGTTCTGGTGACATAAACCACAATAGATTAGCAAGAGCAAAGGCATGCACATTTTTCTATATTCTTCCTAGAGAAGCTGGAAGCTGAGGATACATGCAGTTTTTGAGTATTTTGAGTATTTTGAATAAATGGTTTTAAGGAGAGATTAATAGCCACCAAGAACAGACAATAACAGTCTGGGGCAAAATTCATCTGGGCTCCCAGCCATCTTTTCCTGAAAGTCACTCTTTCCTGTTCTACAGGTTATAGGGAGGAGAACTTAGGGCTGCCATTCCTTATGGAAGAACGTTAGTTAGATAAGGAACTCCAGAGAGCATCCCTTCTATGCTCTGAGGGAGACAGAGGGATGGGAGAAAGTTAGAGACCTTGGTTTTGAGATTGCTTTTTTTTTTTTTTTTTTTTTTTTTTTTTTGTATTTTTATGCTGCTCTTTATTTTAAGAATCAGATCATTAAAAACCAGTGGAAAATAAATTTATTAGTAATCAAAATGAATAGGTTTGTTTTACATAAAAATGTTCCATTTAACTCTTACAACAATAGTAAGATATGGAGAGATTTAGTTTTTTCATATAAACTGCTTTTATTAATTGTGAACCTATTTGGAATGAAAGTTTAGTCAAGTTCCTTTTTTGTTTTAGAAAAAAATGAGATTTGAAGTTCTTCTACTTTGAGATTGCTTTTATAGTTTAAGTTTATTCAGTATGTCAGCATGCCCAGCTTTGCAGTGTTATCTCTTTCATCACCTCTGAAGTCCAGGGAACCATCAGTTTTAATGCTCTCAGAGGACCCAGTGTATTGCAAGTGGGGGAAGGAAGAAAGGCAGATAGATAAGTATACACCTGTGATAAAAGATAAATTGGATAATGTCTCAGGAAGTTGTCAACCATTCCATTTTCACCTGCTCCTGCTACTTGTTTGTTTGTTTGAATTGTTAGGTGTGTGGTATGTGGGTGTGTTTGCATGTGAGCACACACATATGTTCATATTACCTTTCATCACTTTCTAGTTATTGATGCAATATTTCTCTTTGACCCTAAAACCTCACCAATTCTGGCTAGCCTTGCCATCCAGCTTGCCCCAGGAGTCTGCGTGTCTCTGCCTCCCAGGTGTTGAGATTATAGGCAGCTGGCCAGGCCTGCCTGGCATTTACCTAACTGAGGGCTGGGCATTTGGTCTTCACACTTGTCAGGAAGTGCTTAATCCACTAAAGCAGGTCCTGGACCTTGACTTCCTATCTCTGTGTCTTTGGGATGATGTTCCCTGATGTTTACCTTACAACTCAGTGTTCTTCAGCACCTGAGTCCTTTACCTCATGTTTTGTTTTCAGAAATGTCTGGCTATAATCTGTGTACGCATGCCTGCCTAGAACTCTTGATAAAATAGGTAAATGATTTCAACTATTAAAGGGATTTCGAAATAAGCCTGGCCAATCTCCAATTGGTTTGCTAATTATGGGAGAAAGTTTTTCATTTTCTTGAAGTGTATATGTAGTGGTTGAAACTGGATGACCTGTGGTTGCTTATTTGCTTATGTGTGGGAAGAGGAAGCAGTATCAAATCACATTGTTTGCTCTTCAGAAGAACTGGAACAGTAATATTTCATTGTTGTGGATTCTTTAGCAATTCCAGTCATCCGTCAGTGGCTGGCTTTAGTGACTGGGTCACTTATATCCACTCTGGTAGGCAGTTAACCCTGCCTTACTCTAGTTAGAGTTTGGGGTCTTAGGTGTCATGGGAATGGCCTGCTAAGAATGCCAGTGCCCTTCACTTCAGAGCAGTCAGGCCATTTCATAGTCTACTACTCCACATTCTCCTGCCTTGTTTTTACTGACAGATTCATGCATGACCAGTGAAGAAATGTCATGGGAAACAAGGTGATAATTTAAAATGGAAACAGGACTTCAGAGACAGAGGCAGAAGACTCATTACAGATTCAAAACAAGCTTGACACCCAGTCTCAAAACAAATGAAAAGAAAGGGGGTGAGGAGGAATGAGGGCGCAAGCTTCTGGGTCAGTTACACTCTTAGAACCTTCTACTATGGAGTGTGTTTACCCTTCTGGGTCAGTTACACTCTTAGAGCCTTCTACTACGGAGTGTGTTTACCCTTCTGGGTCAGTTACACTCTTAGAACCTTCTACTACGGAGTGTGTTTACCCTTCTGGGTCAGTTACACTCTTAGAGCCTTCTACTACGGAGTTTCCCTCCCCTTTTGGTTTTGGTTTTGGTTGGTTGTTTCTGTGCTGAATATTGAACCCAGGGTCTTGCATGTTTGGCATGTACTTTACTACAGAGCTAATACCTATGTTTCACACACATGCTTTAGGTTTTTAGAAGATATATGTGGTTTGAGAAAGTAACTGTTGTAACTAAAGTGGATAGATTCCTGAAAGTTCCTTTCAACACAGGACATGTGAATTTTGCATGGCCCCAGGTGAAAGTCGGCACTCAACATTGTGAGGAACTGTGGTTGTCTTAGTTACTGTTCTGTTGCTGTGTGTAAGGAGACACATGACAGAGGCAACTTATAAAAAAGGGCATTTAACTGGGGCTTGCTTACAGTTTCAGAGGGCGAATCATGACTATCATGGTGGGGAATATGGTAACTGGCAGGCAGGCAGGCATGGCATTAGAGCAGTTGCTGAGATCATACATCCTTACTTGAACAGAGGCAGAGAAAGACCTCCAGTGACACACTTCCTCCAACAAGGCCATACCTCCTAAATCTTCCTAAACAAGTTTTACCAATCAGGAAAACAAGCATTCAAATACTTGAGTCTGTGGGAGCCATTGTCCCTTAAATCACTACAGTGGTTGTTGTAAAGATCCATGTATAAGTATATTCAGTTGCTAGGTCTTTACACAAACAGAGTCTCTGTTCCTCTTCTCAGTCTTCTGTCACTGTCATCTTTTGCAGGCAAGAGGTTTTTGTTGTTGTTGTTGTTCTTCCCCCTAGTTGATATGATGAAATCTAGATCAGACTGTACATGGCTGACTGCTGTTTTCAGACCTTGTAGTTCCCAGTGATTCCCTTAGACATGCTTCTGTTTTTGGAAGGAAGGAGTGGGCAAGAGGATTGGTCCAGGTTTTTTTATAAGCTTATATTCAAGACCAACATTCTGTGGTGTCTGGAAGGACCTTCTCCAGAACTTTGTTCATATGAAAACTATCATGAATTGTATGTTCAACAGATTGCCTTCAGTGAAAAGGTGGGATATTCTTGGTTATCTTGGGCCTTCCTCAGAAACTGTCCTACAGTTGCCTTGGCATTGCCTACAACATGAGTTTGAAATACAGAATCTATAAATAATGAGGGACCTTTAAAAGCATGGTCTAGAGAGAATTACGGCACCTAGGGTTTTTATTATTTTACTTTTGCTGGAGTGAGGATTGAACCTGGAGCCATGTGCATACCAGGAAAACAGTCTACCACTGAGCCATTACTGTCGGTTTGAAAAGCTTCTTCAGGCTCTGGGCCTTGTGGAAGTGACAGCGAGTGTGTGGTTGAGCAGACCCCTCAACCAGCTCCTCTCTTGAACTTAGGGGGAATGTGGGCAGTCCATGGCGGGAGAACCTGAAGCTGCTGCCCTTGCCTCTTCACAGAGCACTTCCAAAAGACAGGATGGGGTGGGGATGTACCAGCATGGTTTCTTTTTTTCTGTTCACAGGTTCGCAGTAGATGCTTTTTTCTTTGTTTTTCTTCCCTAGATAGGGAACTCCTGTGTAGGGCTGGCTGTCCTGGAACTAAGGCAGGAAGATCGTGTTTGAGTCTAGCCAAGGTAACATACTGAGACCTAATCTCTAAATCACAAAAGTCTTTAAAGCTCTAAGGTGAGAAAGTCTGTAGTTTTTAATGCACAGTCATAGTTTTGTTAAAACTTCTGCTAAAGCTGGCGCACTGTTGCTATGGCAGATGGCCACATAAAATGGGAACATAGCAACGGAGAAGAAACCAGTGTGGGTTGAACCATTAAAAATATCTCTATGATTCACTAAAATATTTTTTATTTGGGTCAACTTGCTAATGCTGTAATCTTGTTTTATTCATCTTTTGAGAAAAACCAAATACCTTCGCATTTGACAAAGTAGGCTGGCAAGATGGCTCAGCAGTTTATGTTGCTGATGCTATATGGCTGATGACCCGAGTTTGATCCCCATGTCTCCTCCTGTGGCGGAGGGACAACTGTCCCAACCTCCATACACCTACCATAGCACACAGTATTTTCTAAATAAAATAAAACAGACAAAAGGAAATAACCAGGCATGGCTTTAGTGTTTCTCCGTTGGTGAATTTTAGGGCATGGACTTTGTGAAGTAAAAGAATCTTAAGACATTTGCTTATAGAAGCTGGTGGGGACTTTTGCTTTTTCCTCAGTGATTGGTCAGAAAGGATTTTACTTGTCAGGAAGACCTGGTTGTCCTCCCAGGAGATTATCCCCAGATATCTCTCAATGGCAGACTTGCCCAGTCCTGCCAGGAGGGATGACCACCTCATTTTCTAACTACCCTAAGTAGGCACATAGATTTTTCTTGAGGTTGCTTACAGCATTCCACGCCTGAGATCTGACTGAGCCCAGTGGGAAGTGGCTTCCTGGTAAACTAATGGTTTTGTCAGTGCATGTGTGTATGTGTGCGCGTGTGCGTGTGTGCGTGTGTGCGTGTGTGCGTGTGTGCGTGTGTGCGTGTGTGTGTGTGCGTGTGTGTGTGTGTGTGTGTGTGTGTGTGTGTGTGTGTGTGTGTGCGCGCGCGCGCACGTGTGTGTGTTCTAAGTTGTTTTTACCGGGGTATGGGTCTGTTTATGCATCTCCATTTAATTGATCAAATGATCCCTTAAGTCTCCACTCCACTCCAAAATACAATCACCCTGGAGACTATGGGTTCAGCCTAAGGGGCACAAGCTCCACTACAGCAGTGCTGAATGTCACTTCTTACGAGGTTATGGGATAGCTTCTTGACACTGTCAGAATTTCAGCATCTTTGCACACTACCCTTTGCTTTCCGTGCTTCCATATAGTGTCTGAACATCTATGACACTGAGCTCCATGATGGAGTAGATCTATACATAACAAAACACAGCCCAACACTTTTGTTTTCTTTGGTCTTCTTACTCTTGTTTCCTGTAAACCAGACAATGTAAAATTTTTGTTACTTAAGAGTAAAAAAATATCACCTTATGTTTATAGATATACTCTAAAATTGGCTCTCTCGGTCCTGTCTCATTCCTAATAAGAGCAAAGCTCCAGAATGCGCTGCACTTTCAGTAAAGTGGCTTGTTACCATGGTAGTAAGGAGTCTGCTTATTTTGAGGCAGGGTTCTTGGTTCTGTTGCTTTCAGGAGAATAAAAAAAAAAAAAAATCCAAATGCCTTCTTGTAGACTTGACAGTATGACCTGTTCAGGATATATCTAAATATTCTTAGCTTACAAATATGGCAGCACAGCTAAGGTATATTGTATGGGAAGGATAGCCCCTTGAGTTGGATTTCTGTCTCCTTGTGAAGACGTCAAAACAGATGCAGGTGAGCTTCTTACCAAGTACCTGAGGATAACCTGATAACTTCCTGTTAAGCATCATTACCATCCCGCCTTCCTCCCAGTCCACCTTGGAAACAGCTAACTGGCAGAGGTTTAGGAGAATAGAAAATCATGTGAGACAAACATAAAAAGTAACTTTACTTGGACCAAGTTGCCTATGTGGGTGGGCCTCACAGTCTTTCATCTGAACATGGTGGTCGAAGATTGTGTAGTGCATTCCTCAGATCTGAGCATGGAGCAGGGCTGTTTGTTACAGTACAAGAATAGATGGAGGGAACAAAATGAAATAATGGTGGCTTATAGAATGGGGGCAGAAGGGGACAGTGGCAAGCAGTGGTTGACTCTTGTTAAAGTTTGAGAGCAGACCTAGTGGGATGTGTGAGGGGGAAAAGGGAGCCAAGAACAGGGCTTTGGGTGTTAACAGATGGAAAAATAATGTTTCTGTTTATTAAAATGGGGAAGAATGTGAGTAGAATGTGCAAAGGGAATGAGGATTTTTACTTGGGATTACTGAGTTTAAGATGCTTATTTTATAGATATGCATATGGAGAATTAAAACACCTAGTGCACTAACTGGAGAGAAGTTTGGGTTGATGATAGGTGAGGCATATAAGTACATTGAGAACATTAGTGGACTGAAGGAGAGTAGGTCCCAAACTGCTTGAGCTGCCATGGGACATCTTAAAAATGCAGAATATTCTTTTTTTGGGGGGGTATGTTTCAAGACAGGGTTTCTCTGTGTAGCCCCAGGTGTCCTAGAACTCACTCTATAGATCAGGCTGGCCTTGAACTTAGAAATCCACCTGCCTCTGTCTCCGAGTGTTGGGATTAAAGGTGTGCGCCACCACTGCCTGGCACAGAATATTCTTGAAAACATTATGGTAGGGTATATGCTTGACCCGCAGCTATAATTTCAAAAGGATGTTTAGGGATGTATGCTTGTATGCATCTTGTGTATTTCTGTGGGGTTGGGCTCTGCTTCCCAAATGCTAGCTAGGATTATAGGTGTGCACCATCATGCCCAGTTTATGTGGTCTGGAGACCAACCCAGAGCTTTGTGCATGTTCAGTAAGTACTCACTCAGTCAGCAAAGCTACATCTCATTATCCTGTTCTTAGGTTTAAAAGCACTAAAAATTAAGTCAGTGAAATAACATTTATTTCAAAAGTAGATGGGCTAGGGATACAAACCACTTCCCACCTTATTTTTTGAGATAGGATTTCTCCACTATGCGAATAGGCTGGCCAGCTTTGGAGCTCCAGCTAATTGTCTTAATTCCCTAGCTCTCTGATGGTGTTTGTGTGAGTGCTGAGATGTGAGCTCAGCTCATGCTTTGTGTCAAGCACTTGGCTGACTGACTGACTCTCCAATCCCAATCAGGCATCTTTGGGAGAACCATAACTCACTAACTGAGCATCTAGAAAGCTTTAGGGCAGTCAGGAAAACTATTTCAAATTCAAAGCAATATGAGCACCCGCATGTGAAAATTATTCAGTTGTATCACCTAAAGAAGATATGTGATAAACCAGTTTGTTCTTATAAAGGATATTTAGTTAGGTTTCTTGATACCTTTAATCTTTGCATTTTTAACAGTGTAGCTTTCTATTCAATAATAATTTGAGAAAAAATAATGCACTCCATCACACTGGCTTCCCATTCCTCCCAGGTCCTTCATCCTCCCTGGTGCCCTCCCCCTTCTAAAACACTCCACCAAGTCCAGTTGTGTTGCCCATATACTCATGGGGGCATTTTATAACCAAAAGCTTTTGTAAATATAAAGACCAAAAGGGAAATTCACAATGATGTAATATCTCTTAAAATTTAGTATATATAAGATTTTTGCCAGGCATGGTGATGCATGGTTGTAATCCCAACACTGAGAAGAAGAGGTAAGAAGGTCAGGAGTTCAAAGTCATCCTTGGCTATATAGTCACAAGGGCAGTTGGAGGCCAGCCTAAGTTATATGGGAGATCCTGTCTCAAAACAAAAGATTTTTCTCTTAGCTGCTTAAACTTTCTTACTTCTTCTGTTTCTAGGTAGTTCTGTATTGAGGACATGTTAGTTTCAGTGGTGTCCTCTTTATTGATAGCTTTTCTTTCCACATTAAATTAAAAGTACCTGTGTCTACTGCTTGCCTTCCATGGGTTTGCTCCTCTCAATCCTGTATTCCTCTCCCTTCTTCTGCTTTCTCCCAAATGAGTGCTTGTGGAAGACAGTGTGCATGGTTTTAGATTTATGGCTTTCTCATAACTGTGGCCGGAGTTTATAGCTAAGAGCTGGGTGTGGGCGTACGTGTCTGAAATCCCAACACTCTGAGCAGTATCATAGAGCCATGATGTCATTTTTTTCTATTCAAATTTAGTTTCAGGGTTATAAACTCTGCAGTTCTTCTATACCTTTATTACTATGAGTAACTTTAAATTTTCAGATTTTTAATGTGCTTTGGGGGAGTTCTTTCTGTATTGTTTCTTCCTCCCTAATAGTATTTGGAGGTCTCCATACATGTTTTCCTAAAATTTATTTCAAATCTGAGACTTCAAGAACTGATTTGACTCCATACCAGGATCAGCTTCAGACCCCCCAAAATGTTCCTGTTTGTTTTATTTCTCTGTGATAGCCTGATGTTCTTAACCTCCTATTTCTGTTTGTCACTTAGCTGAGTGTTCATATTGTTTTCATGGGTTTTGTGTTACCAGCAACACCACTTTATTTTGTGATCTGGTTGACTGTACAGTGGCTTTCTGAAGTCTTTGACCTAAGTCTACTATTTGTGTGTGTACGTATTCACTTTACTTCCCTCTCTGCCCACAGCCTTTACTCTTTTATGTTCTGTGTACTTTTTAAATCCATCTCCCAGTTTAGAAGGCACACTGGAAGAAGATGGAGTCTTTGCTTACTGCTGTGCAAGCCTTTGAGAGCATGCTTAGAACCTAGGCAGGTGCTTAGGAATCTGAGGGACCAAGCGCAAGGACCATTGCTTTGGTAATGATAGTAAGGCTCGGAACTGTGTGGTTTAAGGACAAACAATTTATTTGAGTGTCCAAATCAGAAGCTGTAGTGGTTTTATACTTGTTTAATGAAATAGAAGAAGAAAATCCCTCCAAGTTAAGCATTGCATTTCTAATAGTCTAGTCTCAGACTCTGCAAGATGCCTTCAGTTTTAACCCAACAGCAGTGTCACAGGTCTGGAGGTATGTCTTGGAAATCATTACCTTCTTTGTGGTCTTCATTAAATCTCTGGTTTATATCTGTTACTAGCTTTCCCTATATAGTTCTCATCTCGCGCACTGAGTGATTACTGATCTAAAGTCATATGATAGAAACTTAAGTATCTTTTGCTGTCCTTCCATAAAACCAGTTTTCTAGTTTTATCTTCTGTGATCATATGTATGCTTTTGGGTTTTTTGGGTTTATTTTTGTTTATTTTTGTTTGGTTTGGTTTTTCAAGACAAGGTTTCTTTGTGTAATAGCCCAGGCTTTGTAGACCAGGCTGACCTCGAACTCAGAGATCCACCTGCCCCTGCCCCCCTGAGGCCTGTGTGTGGTCTTATAACAAACAAATAAATACTCTTGATACCAGTTTTACTCACATTGACTTGAAACTGAGGTTGATATATGCAGTCTAAGTGGCAATCCTACAGTTTCTTCTGTGGGATTTTTATCATTTAGGCAGGTGATATGGTGCACACCTGAGTACCCCACCTCCTCCCTTGTTCTTTCCCTCCCTCCCTCCCTTCTTCCCTCCCTCCCTTCCTCCCTCCCTCTCCCTCTCCCTCTCCCCCCACCTCTCTCGGCCAAGTTAAGCTCAAACTCATGATTGTTCAGAAGGCTCAGACAGAGCACAAGCAGTATGTGCCATCATGCCTGGGTAGGCTTGCGGTGACCTGCTGCTGAGACCTTCACTTGCACGTTGTTTAGCTTTTATTTTTACCTTGAGGAAATTGAGTCTTAATATATTGAAACTTATGTATCTTTAGGTGTTAAAATATTTTCATAGTGATTAGGATGTTCAGTATTTTTCTTAACTGTACAGTCTGTTCAAAGGCAAAATAATGTTGCTTTCACTATAAGAACTGATTTTTTTCTTTCTTTTTTCTCATCCTTCCTCTTTTTCTTTCTCTCCTCTCTCTTCTCTCCCCTTCTCCCTCCCCTGTCTCCTCTCTTCTCTCCTTTTTCTTTCTTTCTCTCTCTTTCTCTTTCTTCCTTGGCAGCATCTCATGTGGCCCAGGCTGGCTTTGAATTTGCTATTAGTTGAAGGACCTTAAATTCCTGAGCCTTTTTCTAAATGCTGAGATCATAATGCCTGGCTGAAAGACCTGGCTTTTTAGGGGTCTGCTTGAATGTAAGCTAGAGCTAGTCCTTCATTTCTTCACAGCGCCTCAGGCGGTGCAGGTTAGCTTCAGTTTTGCTTTCTAGTAATGTTATTTGTTAATCAGTGTAACTTTTTTTTTCTCCAGATTGTCTGATAACAAGCTGTCAAAAACTGAGAGATAAGTATTGTTTGATAGATGGTGGAACTAAATATTAGTTCCTGAAGTAAACCAATATTGCTGCATGTTTTCATAGTAGGGGTTTAGTATACCTAATTATTTACACTTTTTTATTTTACAAAATGTGTTATATCTTGTTTCAATGTATCAGGAATGTTGATTTATGATGTAATGGCTGTGTCTGTCTTTTGGGAGTATCTTAGTTAGGTTGCTGTTGCTGTAATAAAAAACCCAGACTAGAAGCAACTTAGGGGGGAAAGGGTTTAATTGACTTATACGTCTAAATCACTAAGGGACATCACTAAGGGACATCAGGGCAAGAACCTGGAGACAAGAACTGGAGTAGAGAGAGCATGGAGGAATTCTTCTTACAACCTTGGACCACCTGTCCAAAGATGGGAACTACCCATAATGGGTTGCCCCTTCACCCATTAATCAAGAAAATGCCCCACAGATATGACCTGAGGGCCAATTGTGATTGGGACAGCTCCTCACTGGCGTTCTCTCTCACCCACCGGTCTTCAGTTTGTGTCAAGACGAAAAGAATTAACCAGCGCTTGGTTAGTCTTGGAAGATACCAGGCCTTGAGCTGGTATCATTTTCTGAATGCTCACCTCCTTTTTTGCATAATGGTTGCAGATTATGAGTACGGATGTTGAGGGGCTGACAGAGATTGTGATGGCATTAGGACCTCTAACAGAGTGTGGAGAAAGAGGATCAGCCTGCAGAGTGGCCCCAAGTAGAAGTGATTTAGCATCAGAAAACTTGTGCTGCTAAGTTTAGGGAAGGTGGGTGGGGTGTGTTGCTTTCTTACTTTTTCCAATGGCCTATGATTGACTACCAAGCAATGCAAGCAAGTAGCATCCTGTTTTGAGTGTGGAAAGGAAAAGGTTGGAACCATGCATCACAAATTCCAGCAGTTTGTGAGCTGTGATTATGGTTGCTTATTTTCTATAAGATTGACAATACAGAAGGAGTAGTAGTCATTACTCTTATCACATTTCCATTTACTTTTGTCTCCTGGCTTTTCTTCTTCACGTGTTTGTGCTATTCGTGACAAAATACTTGAATGAAGCAACTTAGCTTGCTCACACCTCCTAGGACCTGAAAGAGTCAGAAGAGCTATGGGCTATACCTGGGCACCCTGTCTTCATGCCCCTACATTTTTAAAAAAGATTTATTATTATTATTTCATGTGTATGAGTGTTTTGCTTGCGGGTACATCCATTTACCACATGTGAGCCTGTTACCCAAGGAGGTGGTGAGCCTCCATGTGGATGCTGGCAATTGAACCCAGGTCCTTTGCAACAACAAGTGCTCTTAACCATTGAGCCAACTTTCCAGCCCCATGTCCCTACATTTTGAAGCTAATTCCCATGTCCAAAAGCTTCCATAGCATCCCAAAACAGCACCACTACCTGGGGCTAGCTGTTTGGACAGAGGAGCCTGTGGGGGCCGTAACAGTGTGCTCTCCTTTCTGTGCTGCCAGTGAACTGTGGTCTTCGTTGTCAGCCACTCATGTGGTTTATTTTATTAGTAATAGAAATATTAAAGGGTTCTAGATGTGATCTATGCATACTTTCTAATAATTTTGAGTCAGGTAAGTTGGGGTTTTCTGTTGAAGTTAATTATATGTTTTTAAAATAAGTATAAAATTGCTATACAGAAAATTATATTTCTTTTTTGTTTGTTTGTTTTGTTTTTTTCGAGACAGGGTTTCTCTGTGTAGCCCAGGCTGTCCTGGAACTCACTCCGTAGACCAGGTAGCCTTGAACTCTGAAATCCGCCTGCCTCTGCCTCCTAAGTACTGGGATTAAAGGCATGTGGCACCATTGCCCGGCAAAAATTATATTTCTTAATTATATTTTATAATGTAAGCCTCAGTGTTTTTATGTTTCTTGGTATTTTCTTCCTTTCTAGTTTTGGTGTTTAGGAGTCTGTTTATCAAAGCTTATTTGTGCTGATAATAGTTTGGCATTTTTTTATTTTTATTTTATTTTATTTTATTTTTTATTTTTATTTTTTATTTTTTGGTTTTTCGAGACAGGGTTTCTCTGTATAGCTCTGGCTGTCCTGGAACTCACTCTGTAGACCAGGCTGGCCTCAAACTCAGAAATCGGCCTGCCTCTGCCTCCCAAGTGCTGGGATTAAAGGCATGCACCACCACCGCCTGGCTGGCATTTTATTTTTAAAAAGAATAGACATTTCTCTAGACACCTCTGTTTGTCATAGTGAAGAATCATGGGGTGACCGTACAATGTTTCTAGTTAAAACTTGGTGTCTTTAAACTTTAGAAAACAGGACATGGAGTTTTAGAAGTGAGAAGGAAGTTGCTGAATACCTACATGTCTAGACTGTGCTGTCCCAGAAGATAATAGCAATATGAAAGTTGGGGGTTTTGTTTTGTTTGGTTTGGTTTTTTGAGACAAGGTTTTTCTGTGTTATAACCCTGGCTGTCCTGGAGTGGCTTCGTATACCACACTGACCTCCAGCTCACAGAGATCTTCCTGCCTTTGCCTCAGAGTGCTGGGATTAAAGGCATGTGCTACCATGCTGGCCTCAAAAATGGGTATTTTGTCTAATTTGACAGTATTTAAAACTAAATGACTTTATTGTAAAAGTGACTGTTTCACAAAGCTGGTGTCCAGAATTTTCTTTAAAATCTCACTTTGCTTAGGAATATTTGCAGTAATTAGAATGCTGGGAAAAACTGCTACTTAATGCAGTGTCTTTGCAAGATTGTAACCGAGGTTGGGGAATTTGGCCTAGACAGCATCCTCTGTTTCTTTGCTTGTCTACCTATCACCTGCAAGGGAGAATGGCACAAGATGAGGAAACAATAGAAGGAGTTGCTTAATTTTCTCAACTTTGTAGGCTGCCCAAGTACTGATTAATTGGATCCTTATGATGTTGCATTTAAGGGATTTCTGCCTATTGGCTGTTTTAAGTCCTTACATTTGGCATTGATTCTACTCTACTTAATGTTTCCCATGTATAAGCCATTGTGGTGCATACTCACTCTGAAGAATACAGAAAATTCTGCTATCATATAGGGTAATTGCCCCAGGAAAAGCACAGTTCTGGCAGTTTAAAAGAGACAGATGGTGGCAGGTCAGTAATTTCCATGGGCTGAGGATAGGATAGGGAATGAGACCTGGGCAAGGAAGGGTGGTAATAGCAGCAGCCCATCATCTGTTAGTTACAGGCCCTTTGCAAATACTCAGGCACATACATAATGACTCAGAGGAGCCAGGCATGCTATCCTACACCATTAATCTCAGGTCTTAGGAAGGACAGGCAAGTGACTTCAAGGCCAGCCTGGTCTACATAGCAAGCTCCAGGCAATCTGGGTTACAGAGTTAAGACTCTTATCTTAAAATTAAGAAATTAAAACAAAACAAAACAACCCAAAAGCTATGACAAGATTTTGGATAAACATTATTAGGGCTTCTAATTAGAGGCAGCCTGCTTTGGTTTCTCCCTGTATTTCACATTAGTGATGGCCTGTTTCTGACACTTTGGTTTTTCTGTAATATCTTTATCATTGAAACTAAAAGCACTTATCTAAATGGCTTAGAAGACGCAAATCTTCCTGCTTCAGTCTCCCAAGGGCTGTGATTACAAGATATAAACTACCACATTTGGCTTACTAAATTGCCCAGCTAGGCCTTGAACTTGAAATCTTCCTATGCTAACTATATCATTCTGTCTTCCCAGTAGCTGGGGTCTTACTTGTTCATTTGCTGTATGGAGACACTGTGACCAAGGCTACATATAAAGAGAAGCATTTAAGTGGGGGCATACTTGGAGTTTCAGAGGGTTAGTCCATGATCATCATGTTGGGGATGGTGGTAGCAGGCAGGCAGGCAGGCAGGTAGGTAGGCATGGTGTAGCACTGGAGAAGCAGCTGAGAGCTCACATCTGTTCCACATGTTGCAAGCAGAAGGCAAACATGACTGGGTCTGACATGGATTTTTTAAATCTCAAAGCCCCTAGTGACACACTCCCTCCAACAAGATCATACCTGCTAATCTTTCCCAAACATTTCTACTAAATGGGGACCAGGCATTCAAACATAAGAGCCTATCTCAGCCATTCCCATTCAAACCACCACACTGGAATTGCAAGTCTGTACCACCAGGCCCCAATAAGAACTATTTTCTCTTAAAATAACTTTCAGTAACTTTGATCTGTGACTTATCTTTCCTTTCAGGAGGAGTGAGCCTCTGTAATTGATGTTATTACATAATTCATTTGACATTTATTGACTGTGACTATTGATTTTGTTATTTTAAATTTATCTGCATGAGTGTTTTGCCTGCATGTATATGTCTGTGCACCCATCTCATGCACTGGAGGAGGCTAGGAGAGGGTGTCAGATTCCAGACAGTTATAGGCTGTAACAAGCCATTATGTGGTGCTGGGACTCAAACCTGGGTTCTGTGGAAGAGCATCCAGTACTCTTAACTGCTAAGCCATCTTTCTAGCCCTCAAGAGTCATAAAATTTAATTTGATAAGTTCCACATTTGTGAAGTAAAAATATTTATTGTATCTAGCTAAGTGGTCAGTAAATATTAGTGACTAAGTTGCTATGATATTTACAAAATAATGGTTTTTTCTCTGTCCCCACTTAAGTAAATGTGGGCAGTCATGATTCTTGCTCTAAAAGGATATACAGGATCATTTTAAAATAGCAGATTTTTGTGTTTATTTAAATCTTTACATATACCTAAGATAGATAGATAAGCTAAGATAGATTCAGTTACTTAATAGGCTGTTTATATACATACCAAGAGATTGAAAGTCATACCTGTGTAGGCCAACAAGAGGGCTCATAAGGGTGCTTGCTACCAAGCTTAATGACTTGTTTGAGGCACAGATCCCACATGGTAGCAAGAGAGAATGGACTCCTGCAAGTTGTCCTGACTGCCACACATGTGCTGTGGCATGCATGCCTTTCCCCCATCCACACATACACTTATTTTTATAAAATAAGAAAGAAAAAACGCTGAGCGGTGGTGGCGCACAGCTTTAATCCCAGCGCTTGGGAGGCAGAGGCAGGTGGATCTCTGAGTTCGAGGCCAGCCTGGTCTACTGAGTGAGTTCTAGGACAGCCAGGGCTACACAGAGAAACCCTGTCTCGAAAAACCAAAAAAAAAAAAAAAAAAAGAAAGAAAGAAAAAACATGTGCGTTTAAGAAGTGATAGATTAAACCAGCTTTGTTGGTTCATGCTTGTAACTGTAGCACTTGAGACATGCTCAAGTCCAAGCCGAGCCTGGACTACAGCAGCACATCAAAACACATCTTGAGCTTTCTTTAAAAGAAAGAAAGAAATTGATTGGCATTTGCCATTGTTACCTTTAGTCCAGTTCTTTTTATTACTTGCTTTCCTAGTGTGTCTCTCTTTTCTTTCCTTTTAAATTGCTTCCTGATTTATTTCCTGTTTAGTTTTCAGTAATGGGTGTGGAGCGGAGTAAGAACTTGCCCCTCATCTGAACCAGGAAGGAGTAAGGCAGCTGAGGGGCCTCACCCTAATCCTTCCTCCACGCCAGTCCCCTGGAGTTCCACACTGTATGCACAAGAGACATGGCAGGCTCTTCATCCAGTGTTTCCCAGATGCATCTGCCTATTTCTCTTAAAAAAACAAAACAAAACTGTAAATATAGAAGTATTGAGCTTTGTACTAAAGTGTCAGCCATTTATTACCCACATAGCTCAGTGGTGGCTTGAACTCCTGATCCCCATTTCTACCTTCCACCTGCTAGGATTACATGTTCATTGAGTCTCTTATTAAATATATCCTGTCCCAACTTCCTCTATTTGAAGTTGGAAGATGAAAAAAATCAAGATATTTTAAACAATTCTTCTAGAGCTTCCCCAAAATCCCGAATTTGATGTTCTGTCTATCCCTTAGGAGGGATAATTCCCTCTAATTCTCATTCTGCCATATTGCCTGTAAATTAGAGGCTGGCTCTGCAGGACTGGCCAGATTATAACTGGTGTTTTTTTTGTTT
>NW_022196915.1:34206384-34235952 GCF_008632895.1 Mastomys coucha
GCCCCTCTAGTGTCTGACTGTGTTTTGGTTTTGTAATATTAGTGGTGACTTATCACTACTAGAGTCCTTTAACACAGCAAAAGCTGCAAACCGGTGATAACTGATTCTGTCATCCTGACTGAACCACAGGCTATGAGGAAAGAAATTTTCATCTAAAGATCTGTGGTCTTCAGCTATGTTTTTGTTTGAGTTAATATCCTCTATGACACTGGTTAGCAGTGACAGGATTTAGTGTTGAGATTTTTAGTATAATATATATTGAGTAGTTGCTAACAGTTAAACTGCAGATTCTCTATAGTTCATTCAGTTAGGGTGCCGTCTTAAACTACTTAGTCATTTCTCAGCGTGTTAGGGTTCAGTTTGTGTTCAAATTAACATGTACTTCTTTACCTGGATACTATATATAGCTGTTTTTAAGGCCTTGCCTTCTTGCTTTTTCTTGTTTTCTTTTTCTATGGTGTTGGGGTTTCTTTTTCTATGGGGGGTGAACCCAGGGCTTTAAAATACTTGCTAGTCAAGTGCTCTGTCATAATCACTTTGAACATAAAGTCTAAAATACATCAGACTAAAAATAACCTTTTAGTATAGGTAGCTTATAGAAGACATTGGGTTTGTTGTTGTTTCCCTCAGGAGTGGGTACTCTTTCAAGATGCAGTCCTGCTTAGTCCCTGTGCTGTAGCCCTGGCTGGCCTCAAACTCCTAGCAGTCATTTTTGCCATGCTTTCTCATGTGCTAGAATTTACAAGTGTGTGTACCCTGCCCCTTTGTAGAAAGGAGGCTTGGAGGATGAGGAGACTGTGTGTTCAGGTTATAGTTACAGTAAGGTTTGGCTTCATAACTGCCCATTTCCCATTTGACTATCTTAAAGCACCTGGGGCTCCTTTGGGATCTTCTAGGGCCTTGCCGCAGTTCTCTGTTAATGTTTGTACCATGATGGTACTTCTGTACCATTTGAAAGAATACTTCCTGAGTCCTAGTCACTTCTTAAGTATTTTATTTCAAGCAAATAGCTGAAGATGGCAGCCCAGAAAGTAGAGGTTGCCCAGTTCAGTGAGATTCTGTAATGAGACAAATAGGGGAGGCTTTCCTGAGGAAGTATAAAAGCAGCTGTCTGCCTGACACCAACACCCTTTGTGTACTCCCTGCTGTTCTGCAGAGCTTGTTTAACCTCAGGACCATCTGAGCCTTACCTGAGACTGTTGGTGAGGACTTAGAGGACATTAAATTGAGATAAAATTGAGGTTTTTTTTTTTTTTTTTAAAAACATTTTGTGTGTGTGTGTGTGTGTGTGTGTGTGTGTGTGTGTGTGTGTGTGTGATGTGTATGGGTGTTTTGCCTGCCTATTTATTTGTGCACCACAGGTTGCATTGGATATTTTGGAACTGGAGCTACAGATGTTTATGAGCCACCATGTGGATACTAAGAATCTAACCTGGGTCTTCTAGAAGAACAACCAGTGTTCTTAAACATTGAGTTATCTCTCCAGCCCTTAATATTAGTGTGTATATGCATGTGCATGTACATATGAAGTGGTCCTCAAGGAGGTCAAAAGACACTTTTGGAGATTGCCTCTCTCCTTCTACCATGTGTGTTCCAGGGATGGAACTAGGTTGTGAGACTTAGCAATAAGCACCTTAACCACTAAGCCATTTCACCAGCCCAGAATTTGTTTCTCAGTAATTTACCAGCATTTTGAATTTTTAAGTAATTTTTGAAAATGACTGTGTGATAAATGTTTCTAATGAACAGAAGCCTTTTTCATTCTGTGCTCCACTGTGGTACTCTCATGCTTTGGGTCTAATACAAAGCCAGAGCCATCTGGTTGAGCCACTTTGGGCAGTGCAGATGGAGATCACATTTATACCCCTTTCTGTTCTAAGGCTATCTCATATAAAATACATCATTCATTCAAATTCAACAGTGTAAGAGCAAGGCTCTGGGCCAGTAGTTATTAAACTAGTCAGATTCAGCTCCTGATCATGTCTAGAATCCCTCTTAAAGGAGGGTCAGAGCAGGACACGAGCCAGCTCTTAGGATTTCACAGCACAGTGTCTTTGTTGGCTGTGAGCTTGGTATGCCGAAATGATAACCTGTTAGTGATTTCTGTTACATACTTTCTCTTTTTATCCTGGCCTCTACAGCCAGCATTATAGTTAGATTGTATGCAGTTAGATGTATGTATATGTGCACACAAGTGCATGTGAACATTGACTAGTTTGTGTATGTATGCATAGGTGTAGAGGCCTGAGGACAACTATAGATAGGTTTGTTCCATCTACCTTGTTTTTGAAGACAGGTTCTCTTAGTGGCCTAGAACTTGCCAAGTAGGAAGTAGGCTGATTGGCAGTGAGCTCCATCAGTCCGCTGTTTCTTCGTCCTCTGTGGTGGACTTCAAGTGCATGTCACTATGCCCAGCTTTTTTAAATGGGCCCTGGCCATCAAGTTCAGCATTTATGCTTGTAAGGCTAGTGTGCATTACCAACAGAGACATCTCTCCAACCTTAGATTTTTTTTTTGAAGTGATTCTCCTTCCTCTTACCCCATAGTCTTGGCTAGTATTTAAAATTCATTACTGAATTAATGATTGTTCTATGTCTAGTGCTTTGGAGAGGTAGCTAAATGTGAACATGTTGATACATGTCCTGTAATTTCCAAGGCAATCTCAGTTACAAGCATTTAAAAAATGTTTAGTCTTGAGTGTGTGTTTGATGTGTTGGGTATAGAGATAACACATGTGCTATATAGAGCACACATGAGGTCAGAGAACAACTGACTCTCTCCTTCCACAGTGGGCTACTGGGATCAAACTTACCAGGCTTGCTCAGTTTTAAGAGGCTTTTTGTTTTGTTTGTTTATTTGAGAGAGGGTCTCATGTAGTCCAGGCTGGCCTCAAACTAGTTGTGTATCTGAAGACCATCTTGAATGTCTGAGTGCCTTCACCTCCCAAGTGTACCACCACATCCCAGCTATGCTGTTAGGGACCAAACCTAGGACTTCCTGCACACTAAGGCACTGTGCCAAGTGAGTCACAGCCCTGGCCATGACGTAAGTCTGCAGAGCCTGGTGAACTTTAGAGGGCTGATCTGTGAATCTCTTGAAACAGTGACAGGCTTGGAAGATACAAGCTATTTCCTCAGGAGTGGTCTGCTTTCTTTGATCTATTTCAAAGGATTTGCTGACTGAAACAAAAGGTTAGATGATCACTGTGCTTGATATAAAAGGCACTTTAATTAACATGAATGACAACATGTTTTCCCTTCCACCTGTGTTTTCAGGGAGTTAGAAGACTGCCGCTGTATTTCCAGCAGGGAGCTCTTGAGTGCTCTGGGGTTATAGAATTTCTCTCAGTCAGCTTTCCTGCGTTCTTTTTTCCCCTTCCTCTTTTCTTCTCTCCTGTTCTCTCCTCTCTGACCCCTGTCTCTTTCCATCACTATGTAGACCATGCTGGCCTCGGATTCAGTGATCTACCCTCTGCACCTTCCCCATGCCATGATTAAAGGTGTGCCATTTGTTATTTTGCTTTTGTGTGATTTCAAGGCATATTAAACCTGGGAAGTTTTAATATACACTTTAATGTTAGGAGATATGCCCCCTCCATTGTCTGTTGCCCATTGTCTGGTGCCTCAGAATTTGACCAAATTTAAAAAGAGGGCCTGTATGGAGGAGTAGTGACTTATGCTGAGGCTGCCGGCCGGGTCAAGTGCTAACCCAGTGAAGTCCTATGCTCAGCTAGCCATCCCATTATCCCATGGAGTTACCATACATTCCTTAATCTTTGGCAGTTAGTTCGTTGCATCTTATTTATGGTATAAAATTCATACAGCAACCTTGAGGCAGTTCTAAGATGGAAGCTGTGAACATCCAACTCTTTAGAGCTGCATGTTTCCAAAGGCCATTCTCCCTGATTTCTTGTTTGGTTGGTTTTTGGTTTTGTTTTTAAAGAGATTAATTTTTCTCACTACGCATTACTAAACCATTTAATCATCCCGGGACAAATTCAGCCATAAAGGCTTTGGTGAGTGTTCCTTTAAAGCCATGTGTGAATGAATAAGATAAGGCCAGGTGTCTATGGCCTGGTTACATGGGTGGTCAGAAGGTATTGAGCATCCAAGTTCAAAACTACCCTGAGCTATTTATCAAGACTCTGCTCTCTCAGACTGAAAGAAGAAGAAGAGCTGAGCTTCCTTCCCCATGAAATCCTCACCTGGTCTTTTGGAGCTCATTTTAAGAGGCTATTTTCTCTCACACAGGATTTTTTTGTGTTGTGTGAGAGCTGGACTCATTTTGTCAGTGCTTAGGGGGATATGGCATGCATTTTCTCGTGTGCCTCTGTCTGCGTTCCTACCTCCTGGTCCTGCTACCTTTCCAGTTAACAGTAGTGGAGTGGGTGTCTTGTGCTGTCTTTGAGACTCACTGATGTGATAGCGTCAGCCCATCACTCTTCTGGTGTGCTGGAGGAGAAACTGACGTCATGTTGGAGGCAGAGCTGCCTTGAGGACCGCCCTTAGCGTCCTGTGTAATGTTGTTTGTACTGTACATGAGCCTAGATGGGTTTGTTGTTACTTTGGTGCTTTGTTTATGGAGCCTTGATGTGGTGTCCAGGCCGGCCCTTAGCTCCGGAGCTAATATAATCTTACATCATCCTCCTGTGTAGCTGAGACTTCAAGTGTGTGCTAGCATGCCCAGCAGCCACCTGTGGTAGGCATTTTTAATTTTTGTTTTGTTTTGTTTTGTTACTTTGTAGTTCAGGCCAGCCTCTAAATTCTTGATTCTCTTATCTTAGCTTCTTAAGTGTTTAATTTAGAGGTATGAGCCACCATACCAAGTTGCCCCCCCCTTTTTTTAAAAGAGGGAGACATAATCTAAGAAATTCTATATACTTTAAAGAGTTATTTATGTGTATGAATGTTTGCTTGTTTGAGTGTGTACCACATTTGTGCCTGGTATCCTTAGAGGCCAGAAGAGGGCGTTGGTGGATCCAGTGGAATTGGAGTTATAGAACCCAAATTCTATCTTTTGTAAGGGCTCCAAGTACTCTTAACAACTGAGCCACCTTTCCAGCCCCCTGAACTTGCAGCTTTATTCCTAGTATAATAATCTTATCATGAAAGTTACATGTAAATAAAGAAAATATCAAAAAAAAAAAAAAGAGAGAAAAAAATAATCTTATCATAACCATCAGTTCCTAGAAGTCAATGTAGCAATTATTTGTCTTGTTATCATGACAAAAAAACCTGACAAGAGCAACTTAAGGAAAGATTTACTCTGATACTCAGTTTCAGAGGCTCCAGTAGATAGTACAGATGGATGGGGGAGGGGCAGGAGGCTTACATTACCTCACAGACAAGAGGCAGAGAACTGTCTTTGTCCTTCTTAGGCAGTTGAGACCTCACATTAGAGTCGCTCTTCCACGTCAGCTAACCTTGTTTAGAAGCTCCTCACAGACTGATGTAAATCCCATCAAGCTGACAATCAGAACTAACTAGAAATCACTTGCCTCCTCTAACTGAACAGACTCAGGAGCCCTCCAAGTGTGCTGCTGGAATTGCTAATCATTTGTGTGATGCTCTGGTGAAGAAGATGCAGTAGATATTTTCTGGAAGCTTTTTTTGAATATTTGAGATAGGGTCTTCAATTTGGAAAACTCTGTCTTTTTTCCTATTCTCAATCATGTATTCCCTTTAAATTCCTATGGATTGTGTTTATCCCTCTACGTAGAGTTATTATTACATGGCATTAAGTACCTGCAACCCTAGAGTGTGAGAAGCTGAGATAGGCAGAGTCTGCGCTGGACGACACACCAAGTCTAAGGGCTTGAGGTGTAGTTGGCCACTGTTGTCGCCTAGCATGTGTGAGGCTCTGAATCTGCATCTCAGCACTACACACATGAAAAAGTACTTCGGCTTTTTCATGGTTTGGTATTCATACACAATTTTTGGTGGGGGTTGGGGTTGTGGTGTGTGTGAGGTGGGTCTTATATCATAGCCCAGGCTGGCATGGAATGTAATATAGCCAGCCTGACTTTGAACTCAGCCATCCTACTTCATCCTTCCTGAAAGCTAGGATTACATGTGTGACCTACCACACTTCACCCATTTTCTAACACATAAATTTAATCCTTTGTGGCTTAACTTTGTGATTGTATACTATCTTTAGATGACAGTTCTCCTACTTCTTGTGTATTTACTTTGATGTATGTGTATGAGTGTTTGCCTGCATGTATGTATGTGTACCAGTACCATATGCATACCTGCTGCCCACACAGGTATTGCTGACATTGGATGCCCTCGAATTGGTTACACATGGTTGTGAGCCATCATGTGATGCTGAGAAGCAAACCCCGTGCAAGAGCAGCCAGTGCTCTAACCATTGACATCTCTCTTGCCTTCTCCCAGGTTTCTACAAGCTGGATTATATATAGGGTCTAACCAGAATATGTGGAGCTTTTGAAAACTAGATTTTTGCCATCACTGTGTGAAGCTGTGAAGTTTGAGCTGCTTAGTTGATAATCTTACCACATTCTTTTTTTTTTTAATTTATTTATTGTCATATGTAAGTACACTGTAGTTGTTTTCAGACACAGCAGAAGAGGGCATCAGATCTCATTACTGATGGTTGTGAGCCACCATGTGGTTGCTGGGATTTGAACTCAGGACCTTCGGGAGAGCAGTCAGTGCTCTTAACTGCTGAGCCATCTCTCCAGCCCCTTACCACATTCTTGGATATTGTGATAGGTGTCCCTTCCGGCCAAGCTTCCAAAAACTGCTCTGACCAGTATCATCAGCTCTCTGCACTGTGCTTCCTCAAAGGGGCACCAAGGTCTCCACCACCAGCTGACGCTGTCCTCAGAAAACATTAGGCCTTTCCCTTCTCCTAACCACATTCTACCTTTTAATTGATTATTGACCATTTACTCTTCAACATGGTAAGTGAAGGGACTATGTGCTGTTACAGAATCTGTCAGCAACTACTCCTGTTTGTTTTGGCTTTTTGAGATAAAATGTGTGTGTATATGTTCATCAAATTCTTCATCTACCTCAGCTTCCTAATAGTTACACTTTTTTTTTTTTTTTTTTTTTTTTTTTTTGGTTTTTCGAGACAGGGTTTCTCTGTGTAGCCCTGGCTGTCCTGGACCTCACTCTGTAGACCAGGCTGGCCTTGAATTCAGAAATTTGCCTGCCTCTGCCTCCCAAGTGCTGGGATTAAAGGTGTGTGCCACCACCACCCGACAATAGTTGCACTATTAAGCATGCACTACCTACCATATTACATTTTTTCTATTATAAAAGTTATATACATGTTTATCATGCAGAATCTTGGGAAGCTTCTGTTCAGACAATGTATTTCTTATTGAAATGTCTCAGTGACAGCTGCCTTCGTCTTCCTGTGCTCTTGTCTGCTTGACCTCTTATCTCCTGTTTTGCAGGCACTCCAGCTGCACATTGCTGAGAAACTGAACTTCTCTGCCTCCCCGCCTTGTGCAGATCTGACCAGCCATCTGGTTGTCATCCAGGAGAGGAACCGTTCTTCACGCAGTTGTCGAAGCCATAAATTGAAGGATCCTTGATGCTTCTCTACCCTCTAATTGTAATGGAATTAGAATCTTGTTTGTTTACAAACCATCTCTCTACTATTAGTCTCTTAGTTTACTCTCTTCTTACTTACCTGCATTTCCCTAAAACATCTACTTTTGAGCCTTTTAGGACTTTGAATGTCTTCCTTCCAGGTTTAGCTTAGAAAGTAAAGCCTCTGGGACCTCCAGCTCAGTGCCAGGAGCCTCTCCTCTAAAATGCCCACTCCACCCTCCTTCCCTCCTGACTCTGGCACCATAGTAATTGTTTAGTTTTTGTGCTTCTTTGTAGCAATCACTGTGTCTTATAGTTGTGTAAGTATCCAGTCCTGACAGATTAGTAATACTGAGTAGCTAGAAGGAAATGGTCATTCATGTGAGATATTCATCTGAATGAGTTCTGAAGCTGTTATGGTTTATGGACCTTGTTGCTTTACAATAGCTTCCATCTTTCTGGTCCCATCCTAACAGGTCTATGAACAAGCTTCCAAAGTGAGAAATATGGCAGGGCAAAGTAGGAGTGCAAGCTGACTACAGAGTTGACTCTGTCCTTCCTGTGGCCATCCAGTGCAGCCGGGATAAGACGGTTGCTCACCTAAGCAACTGTGCCAGCCATGCAGAGGCGGGCATAGTTCAGTGACTAAGGGACAGGGAGGAGTTATCTAAGTGACTTTGTTTCTAGTTTGTTAGTGTGGGTACCTGAGGCTGTCATCAACTAGAAGTGTTGGGTTTTGAGGCTCAATACTGACACATCAAGGTGAGCTGGTCTACCACACAGTAGGCTCTGAAGGTAGGAGAGTACCACAGGAAATGGCAGGATGGAGAGTCACCCTGCGTGGGAGCTAATCAGAGCTAGAAATAGTCATCTAGACATCATCTGAAAGGAATCATGGTCTGTAAAGAGAATGAACCTTGAGGGCCACTACTATCTAAGAGCTAGGAAAGAAAAGAGAGAATCTTGAGCAGCCAGGGTTGCTTCAAGGAGAAAGACAAGGAGATGATACACCTTTTTTTCCCCAGTTAGGACAGATGCTTCAGCACAGACTGTTTCCTTGGCTCCCCAAAGGAAAAGTTCTGCCTTACTCCTGATAACCTCCCCAGCCCAAAGCCAAAGCACCCCAGTTTCCTTTGCTGGATGCCACAGACATACAGTTACCAAAGCTCTTTCTAACCTCATTATAAGGTTTAAAACAGAATCTGAGCCTAATCCCCGGAAAACTAATAATCCCAGACAGCTTAATTTCTAAGGACCTTTCTGAGAGCCTGAGAAGCTGATATGTAGGTGCCGTATAGGTTTACATTTTATTTAAGTACAAGAGAGGAGGGCTTGAGTATAACAGACTTTGTTTAAAGCAGGGTCATGTAGCCCAAGCTGGCCTCAAAATCACTATAGCCAAGGAAGGGTGCCCACCTTTGACACTATCCTCACAGCCTCTCAGTCCTTATCCCCTTGCCTCTGTGTCTATAAGGTGCTGGGACTGTAGGCGTGTGCCATCATGCCTGGCAAATTATAGTGACCTTTTATAATAGGATTTTGAGGACTGGGGATGTAGCTCAGTGATGGAGTGATTGCAGGATCCTGATAATGTGAAGAGACGTCAGCCACAGAAATCTGGGTGGGACTTTCCACGGTGCTTGTTCCTAGCGTGGGACGGGGTAGGCAAAGTGCTGCCATCTGTTTTTATTTTTTTGGGTTTTTGTAACAGATGCACTGGTACCCTGCATTATATCCTTAATTAACCACAGAGCTAAATCAAAAACTAAGGTTTTGTGGTCTTAAGTCTTACCAGAGTTATTTTTTGTTTCAGAACTGCTGAGTGTCCACCAAGGGAAGGGGGGAAGTTGACATTCTTCTTCCCAGCCTTCAGCCAGCAACAACACAAACACATGCTGCCTAGGCCTCCCTCCCCAGAAGTCAGGTGGATCTGGACACCTTTACTCCTCTTTTCCTCCTTTGGGCACAGCTAAAACTGTTCCTTCAGTTACTGTCAGTAGAGCAGACTTTACAGATCATGTGCAAACAAAAACCTTCCCTAATTATACTAATTTGCTCTCAAATGTTTTTTTAATCTGAATTAATTATTATTAATGTTTGTTTTTAACTGACCTGTTCTAGTTATGGTTACTACTGTTGGGATGGAACCCTGTGACCAAATGCAAGTTTGGGAGCAAAAGGGTTTATTTGACTTACACTTCCACAGCACTGTCCATCATCAAAGGAAGTCAGGACAGGAACATAGAGGCAGGAGCTGATGTAGAGGCCATGGAAGGGAATTGCTTACTGGCTTGCTCCTTGTGGCTAACTCAGCTTGCTTTCTTAGAGAATCCAGGACCACTAGCCCAGGGATGGACCTACCCACAGTGGGTTGTGGCCTCCCCATTGATAACTAAGTAAGAAAATGCCGCACAAGCTTTTGTGCTCATAGGCCTGATCTTACAGAGGCATTTTCTCAGATGAGGTTCCTTCCTCTCACATGACTACAGCTTGTGTCAAGCTGACATAAATCTAGCCAGCACAACACACAGCACCTAAAACACTGTGGGGGTGAGAGAGGCAAAGAAAACATTGTGCAATGCAGAGCAGCACATGTTGCTGAAGTTCACATTTATTCACAGGTGCTCTGTAATGAGGTCATTCTGTGATGATTTATTATGCTCCCCAACCTCCATTGCTTTCATTCCACTCACATTTCACATGAAAACCCAGCACATAGAGTCAATATGACTCTTCTTTATGTATCATCTTGTTCTTGAAGAATTCTGGGTAGTTCTTTGGGGAAGACTAAATTATTGAAAATGGTAGAAAGCTATTAAACTGTTATGGTACAGAAGGGGGAAGCTCTCTACCACACTTAGGTTCTGAGGTGTCAGAGACCAATCACAGTGATCTTAAAATCTACTCCAGGATGGAGAGATGGCTCCTGGGTAGAGAGGTGCTTGCCACCAAGCCTGGGGCCTGAGCTGATCCCTGGAATTCACATAGGAAAGGGAAGAAGCAATTCCTGCATGCTGTTCTCTGACTTCTTTATGTGCTGCACAGCTTGTGCCTGTGCTTATATAGAAATGTACAAAAAAAAAAAAATCTTAAAAAGGCACTTACGTACTCTAAATGCAGAGTTTCCATTTCCGTAGTAAGAAAACAGCTGAGACTGGGCTAGAGAACCCTAGAAGTTAAAATGAAAAGTAAAGAACACCCATTCTCCACAGTCAGCACTGATACCTGGAGGCAGTTCGAGGCTCAGAAAGGTGCAACCTGTGGGAAGGATTACACTTAGTTGCCCCCAAGATGCATGTCTTGTGCAATAATCTCAGCCAGAGTGGATCTCTCCATGCATAGGTCTGATAATGTTGTGGCCTCATTCCCACAAATGTGTGACTGTAGGTCTTTATTACATTGGTAGGATTGCTTTACAGGAGACTAGACATCCCTGAAGAAAACACTCTTCAATCCCAGGGAACTTTTTAGTAAGGGTATGGATCAGTGGACTATATCTAATGTGTCAACACTTCCATTAACATTTCCACTTAGACAGATGGAAGTGCCTTGCCCAAGTTGTATGCACCCTCTCTAGCTAATCTAATCAGTCATCGAGCAGAGACCACCAGGACAGGCCAATGGCAAGTAATCCTCTTTCTGTCGCACTCTGAAATGCCTCCCATCCTCACCCCACCAGGAAAGAAGAAAAAAAGGCACCATGGTCTTGTTGTTTTGTTTTGTTTGTCTGAATTAGTCCAGACTTTTTAAGAATAAGGAGTACGACCTCTCTGTTTTCTTTAAAATAGCTATAGAAGGTTTAATAGTCAAGATTTGATACTTCGTCCTAGCCAAAAGTCAGTAAGGATGTATACTCATATGAGTGGATTCTTAGAAAGTCAGTAAGGATGTATACTCATATGAGTGGATTCTTAGAAAGTCAAAGCACGTGACAGACAATCATAAACAGCAAGACAGCCAACACTATGGGAATGGTTGAGGAAATAATAGTTATTTTTATATGCAGCCAATAAAATGCTACATGTAATGAACTGGAAAGATAAAGATTAAAAATCTAGCCGGGCAGTAGTGGCGCACACCTTTAATCCCAGCACTTGGGAGGCAGAGGCAGGAGGATTTCTGAGTTCGAGACCACGAGACCAGCCTGGTCTATAGAGTAAGTTCCAGGACAGGCAGAGCTACACAGAGAAACCCTGTCTCGGAAAAAAAAAAAAAATCTACTGCCATACCTTAAATTTTAACAATTGGGAGGCTGGGAGATCTTTCTCAAGTTTCAGGCCAGCCATTTCATTCTGAGACACACTCAAACCCACAAAGCAAAACAATCTACTAGGGCCAGGTATGGTGTGCACTGAGGGAAGCTGAGGCAGGGGATCACAAATTTAAAACCAGCATGGGTTACGTAGTGAGAACTAGTTATGGAGGAAAGGATGGTGCCATTGGGGCTGGTAGAGGTACATGCTTGGCATCTACAGAGTCCTGGGTTCAACTCCCAGCACTGCCTATAATCTCAGGATTGTGGGGGTAGAAGGATCAGAATGTAAAGGCCAGCCTGGCCTACATGAAACCCTGTCTCCTAAGAACAAGACAAGATGAACAACCGAGGGAATAGAGAGGAGTTAATATTTCCTCCTTCAGGGCCAAGGTGTGATCTTTAAAAATGCAGTTTCAGGAAAATGAACTTTAAAGGATTAATTTACATTAACTAGCCCTTTCTATAATGTATCATTCAAAATCAGCTTATTTTCTGGCTGCTAATTCCACAGGAAGTAGTTAGTTTGCTTTTATTCTTCTTGATTTGTGTATTAGAAATGAGCTGGAATATGACTTTTGGTAAAGATGTTAGAAGTAGGAAAACTAGATTTCTCTTGCTAGAAGCAGCAGTGAGATTCCTAAGTCAGCTCTGTTCTCTCCTGTTCCAGGGCATCTGTTATGCACCTGAAGCCATACTGGAAACTCCAGAAGAAAGAGCGCCCTCTGGAAATCAGCAGGGACACACCAAGACCGCCTATGAGCCACGGAAACACGGGCAGTGATGAAAAGGGCAGAGTCAACTACATGAAACCAACCGTCCTTCCTTCAGCCTCCCTTGTCAAGGCATCAGCTAGAAAACCTTTTGGGATCCTTTCTCCAAATGTTCTGTGCAGCATGAGTGGGAAGAGCCCTGTGGAGAACAGCTTGAATGTTAAAGCCAAAAAGAATGTGCCGTCTGCAGCAGTGCACCAGAGTGAAGAAGGACTGCCTGGGAGCTGGGCTATTGTCAAACCTGGGAACACGAAAGAGAAAATTGCATTCTTTGCAGCCCACCAGTGTAGCAATAGGATAGGCTCTATGAAAATAAAAAGTTCCTGGGATATCGATGGGAGAGCCACTAAAAGAAGGAAAAAATCAGGGGATCTTAAGAAAGCCAAGTTACAGCTAGAAATGATGAGAGAGATCAACAGCCAGTGCTACCAGTCTGAGCCATTTGCATGTGGCGTCGAGCACTGCTCTGTGCACTACATGAGTGACAGTGGGGACGGGGTCTATGCTGAGAGGCCTCTGTCAGTGATACAGATGGTTGCCTTCCTCGAGCAGAGAGCCAGTGCTCTGCTAGCTAGCTGCACAAAAAACTGCACAAATTCTCCTGCCATTGTGAAGATTTCTGGCCAGTCCCGAGGCATACCACCTTCACCTGAGCCCTTCTCTGCTCCAGAAACTTGTGAAGAACCCAAGGAAAGAGAAAATCCTGAGACTGGCAGATCCCAGAGTGAGCCAGTCCGTGTCCTTGACATGGTAGCCAGGTTGGAGTCTGAGTGCCTGAAGCACCAGGGCCAGCGGGAGGCTGGGAGCTTGTCACGGAATAACAGCTTCCGTCGAAATGTAGGCAGGGTGTTGCTCACTAATGGTTCTCAGGCCAGTGACAAAAATGAAGAGGGCTCTGCAGACACACCTGACACTCAGGTGCACCCCTTGCAGCCAGTATCTGTGAGTGAAGGACCCTCCATAACTGACCATCATTCTGCAGGGGAGCAGGCCTGGGATGGTTCTTCTCAGGGCTGTCCCTCATTGCCAGCAGGTGTGAGCTTCTACACAGACAGCACAGAGGTAGAGCCGGGTCAGCAAACAGCTGTGAAGATCTGCAGCCGGGATGATATAGAAATGGCAGAGGAATTTGATGAATCGCCTACAGATGCTGTGAGTTGTAGAGAGCTTGTGACACTCACGAACCACAATCCTGAGCAGAGACAGGAGCCTCTGTGCATCAGCATCACTGTGTGCACTGTAGAGAAAGCCCAGCCATCTGCTTTAGACTCCCCTGAAGAGCCTCTTCCTGGGATGCTATTCTTTCTGTCACCTGGCCAGGACCAGCAAGAGCATCCCCAGTTGAGTGAACACTCAGCACCAGAGGCATCAAAGGCCAGTCAGCCTCAAGATGCTGCTGAGGGCAGCAGCAGTGCATGTGAGGAGAAAGATGCCTCTGTGGAGCCGCTCCTCCCAGCAGCCTCTGGGGGAGGGAGTACCTTACAGGTGCTTGAGGCAGCCACTTACAAGAAGCAAGTGTCTCAGGACTTCCTGGAGACCAGGTTTAAAATCCAGCAGCTTCTGGAGCCTCAGCAGTACATGGCATGCCTGCCCCACCACATCATGGTGAAAATCTTCAGGTTACTCCCTACCCTGAGTTTAGCAATTCTTAAATGTACTTGCCGCTACTTCAAGTCCATCATTGAATACTACAACATCAGGCCAGCAGATTCTCGGTGGGTCCGAGACCCACGCTATAGAGAAGACCCTTGCAAGCAGTGCAAGAAAAAGTATGTGAAAGGGGATGTGTCCCTGTGTCGGTGGCACCCCAAACCCTATTGCCAGGCTTTGCCATATGGCCCTGGGTACTGGATGTGCTGCCACCAGTCTCAGAAGGGCTTTCCTGGCTGTAAGTTAGGCCTTCATGATAATCACTGGTTGCCTGCCTGCCATAGCTTTAACCGGGCAATCCATAAGAAATCAAGAGGGAGTGAAACGGAAGAGGAGTACTGAAGTCCACATGAGAGGCAACAGGACTGTGAAACACCCGGGACAACCCTTCAGGGGTGTGACCTCACCCGGCTCTTCTGGATCTCTGCTTAGATCTGACTGCCATTGCTCAGGCATTTTAAACTGTTTCCCAGCTGTACAAGAAATTAGTTCCATGGTTTTGTATAATGGTGCCTCACATTAAACCTATCCAGCTGTGAAGAACTCTTGCCTGTTTTCCTCCATCAAGGACATTCAGAGGTCACCAGGCAGTCTCCACAAGGGGATCCTGAAGTGGTCCAACACTGGCTCTGCATTTGGAGTGAGTGAGAAGGAAAACAAACCTTTGAGAATTATGACTCAAAAAGAAAAGCAGGCACCTTACCCTAGACCTGTATGCTTGTTCTTGTGAGAGTGGTGACTGGAGACATGCCCTGTGGTGTTTACAGTGTATATATAATGGTTGTGTTTGCATAGGGCTGTGAACGTGCACATTAAACCCGAGCGCCTTTACCTGTAGATGAGTGCTTTGACCCCTCTGTAAATAACGTGATTAAAATTCAGTATTGTATATTATGAACAGCTGACTAAACATAATCACCACAGAATAAGAATATCATATAATAGATTAAAATGTTGTGCATCCTTTTGTCTGGTTAAATTTTTTAAAAAAAAAAAAAACTTCAATAAAAAACAAATATTTTAAATGAGGTCTGGTCTTAAAATAAGATTTTATTAACTTTATGAATGTTTGTATAAATTCAGGCAGTGTTGGAGGAGGCCAGAAGAGGGTGTTGGACCCTGGGAATCTTATCTGGGTGTTCTGCAAGAGCAACAAGTTCTCTTCACTGCTGAGCCATTACAGCCCAAAGATTTATTTTGTGCATGTGTGTGTGCTTGCTCGAGTGTAGGCACACTAATGGCAGATCCACCACTGTAGTGTTCCACTGGCAGGCAGTTCTGAGCCACCCAGTGAACTGAACCAGATTTGTCTGCCTAAGTGTCTGTCCAGATCCTGGTATGTCAGGGTTTGAGGGTTCTTATGCATTAAGTTGTAATTAAAACAACAAACCTTTGATGTGTGTGGGTATCTTGCCTGCATTTATGTCTGCATCGCATGGTTGCCAGCAGAGGCCAGAAGAGGACATCAGGTCACTTTGAACTAGGGTCTGAACAGGTTTGTAAGCCCTCATGTGGTTGCTGGGAATTAAGCCCTAGCCCTCTGAAGACCAGCAGTGCTCTTCACTGCAGTTACCTCTCCAGCTCCTTCTTACGGACCTGCTAAAGTCTTGTTTTCAAGCCGTTTGTGGTGATTCATGCCTGTGATCCCAGAGCTCTGAGCACAAGGCAAAAGCACTGCTGAGTTTGAGCGTGCCTGGGCTACAAGAGGACTTACTTCACATGCACCCCAAAACAAAGTTATTTAGAAGGGAGGTTAACTATATTACAAAGTCATCCTTCCTAAATTGTAAGTTTAAAATTTGATAGGCTTTTAACGTTTTGAGTTTTTGCAGTGCCTGCTGTATTCCCTGTGTAGGAAGTACTTCAAGAGTTCCCACGCTGTCCACCATAGAAGCCACGGGAATCTTCAGGCTTGAGGACAGAAAGCTGGGGCTCTGAAAACAAAATCCAAAATCCACAGAAAGGAAATCTTGTCATCAGCCTAAGTTGCAGGCAGGGAGGATGGATGACAAACGTGGGCGAGTGATGGGGAAGGGCAGTGGTTACCTTGGAGGAGGACACACATTTGGCCAGGACCCACAGGGAGCAGAGAGGAAGATGGCATTTAGGTTGAGCCAGCTTGGCCTGTGTTAAGCAGAAGGACATGAGGCACTTTCAAACTGGAATCTAGTTTTGATTTTTAAGACTGTGTGTATGTATACAAGTGAGTACATTTGTCCTTATAAGCCAGAAGGTATCAGACCCCCTACTTCTGGAATTACAAGCAGTTAGGAGTGTTGAGTGCCAAACTCGGGTCTGTGGCTCTTAACTGCTGAGCTCTCTCTGGTTTGGGTTTTTCTTTTATCCTTGGCAGTAACTGCTGAGAGCAGGCTGAGACTGCAGTGACCCCCATGCTAGGGAGGCCACCCGACAAGTGGACCAAGTTATGCTGGCCTTGGTCTGACACCAATGCAAGAGGCTGGGAACAGCTCATCGTAAAGACATCTGTTGTTGGCTTGTGCCAAAATGGCAATCTCAGTAAGTTCGCTGTGACTCATAGTTGGGATGAAAAAGAGATAACACAGGACAGGCAAGGGTGTGATGGACCTCACACCCTGTGTGTTCAACCTTTGCTGCCTGTGGTTCTCTCACGTGGGTGCACAAGATAACTCTGGGTTTTCATGAGTCAGCATTGCTGACCTGGTTATCACATGCTATGCAGCTGTGTGAGAAGCTGGGCTGAGAGCAGGGCATGGGATGCCCCCAGTGCACTTGGCCTTACCTCAGAAATAGACAGCCTGCTTTACACTGTGGCAGGACATGCTTCCCAGGGCTCAACAGAGGCTTCTGTTGGTGGCATTAGCCACCCACCACCAACAACCCCACTCCACACCTATGCTGAACTTAAACTGACAGCTTTTTGAGATTCTGATGCCCCCTAGTGTTGAATACAAAAATAATACACTCTGGATTTTTGGTTTTAAGAGTTTGTGTGTATAGAGATGGCTGAATACCACATGCATGCAGCTCTATGGAGGCCAAAAGGGCATTATGTCCCCTCAAGTCAGAGTTACAGGCAGCTCCTAGCTGTCCTGTAGGTACTGGAAACTGAAGCCCAGTCCTGGAGGAGTAGCCAGTGCTAACCACTAACTCTGTCAGAAGTCCCCAGGCAAACAGCCCACTCTCATGTCATGCCATGGTGTTCCCATCCTGCACTGCCAAAGGATCCTACATCAACCCAGCCAAAGAAAACGTCCACTCTCGGCTCTTACAGGAGGCATTGCTACACCTTAGTGTTTACCCCACCTCTCATGTCAACTCCATCCTTCATAGAAACTGGGAACTGGGTCCCCATCCCATTCCTGAGGTGGTTGGACTCTTGCTACTAGCTGGGAAAGGAACCAAGGGCATGTACATTGTACATAACTTGTAATCCCAGCACTCAGTAGGATCACCTCTTTGAGGCCATCTTGGGCTACACAGTGAGAGCCTCTTAACAAAATCTCCCTAAATGTAATGTGCTTGCCAATGTGTCTGTTCACCCTGTGCACTGATGGCCCCACTGCAATATCCGCTGGGAGTCAGTCCCATCCCTCTGCTGTGTTGTCAGGTGCCCCCCCATGCTCCTCTGTATCTGTGTGTGGGGCTCCCTGGACTCACAGGGTAGCTAGTTTGAGCGCCTACCTTCAGTGCCTCACAGTACATACACCATAACATGATTACATCCCATGTTTGATCAGCAATCCCTCTATAGTTAAGCCAAATCCCCAACCCCTTTCACATTTTTTTTTCCCAGAGATGGTCTCAGGTAGCCTAGGGTCATCCTTTACATTTATGACCCTCCTTCCTCAGCCTTCTGAGTAGATGGGATTACAAGCATGTACCACCACACCTGGCTTGCTAGTACCAACTCAATATGACGACTGTTGGCAGATTTGGACAGCTCTGGCTCATTCCCTAATTGTCTATGAAGGATGAGAAACCTGAAGAGAACTTTGCCTCTGGACATAGCTGATCCCAGGAGACCAGACTTCTAGAGAAGTTCTTACAGGAGCTATGGCTGTACAGCTGCTTGTTCTAGACTACTGCTGCCAGTGGCTCCCAGCAGCAGGTTGAGGGCAAATGCTTACGGCCTGGCCCTGTGCTCTCTTTAGGCTTTGTCTAGTCATCTCTGTAATGTGGACTTTGAGTGCCTGTTAGCCTTGAGACCATCTGGACAATTTGTACATAAGTACTCCCAGCTCTTTGCCACACCTTCAACTCCTGCTTCAACGTCTACTTCTTTTACAGACTGGCTATTTGCCTTTCTTCATCCACAGACTGCTTCGTATATGCCTTAAAGTCATTTGACACTAAACACTTCACACAATAATGAATCAATGTTATCAACTGTTCATCAGGTAGAGGTCCTGTAACCGTATGTTGAGCACACAGTGGGATTCTGTCCTTCAAGTCTGTCTCCTCGGAGTTCATATAGGCTAGTGTTAGAATCTCAGAACTAAAGAAGTGCCCGTGTGGCAGTGCACCATTCCTTCTGACATGCACATCACTCCTAACTTTATGGAAGTTCGTGGCCATAGCTGATTTGCAAAGCCTCGTGGGAAGAACACTGTTGTTAGGCACCTTTGGGTGCCTCAAGTTTATCTGTGCCTAGCTGTCGAAGCAGAGCCTTAATGGCAGAGTCTCCCACTTTTGGCTGGCTTTGTTATGAGTGGGGAACAGAGTAAATAGTTACTAGCTGGGAAGAGAAGTGGAATGGAGCAGAGACGGCATCCCTTGTGGAATAGAGGAGGAAACCTACTAAAAGCCAGTGAGGCCAACAACCTGCTCTCTGGTAAACGTGCTTGCCTTGCAAATCTGGCAACCAAAGTTTGATCCCTGGAATCCACAGAAAGGCCAAGAGAGAATAAACTCACAAAGTTGTCTTCCGGTCTCTACATGCTGCTTATGGCACACCTGCTCCCTCTAATAACAATTTCTGTAACTACTTAAGAAAAAAGGAAAAAGCCATGAAACCTTTCCTCTTCCTCCTCTCAAGCCAGTGGTTCTCAACCTTCTGAAGGCTGGGGTGCTTTAATACACTTTCATGTGTTTGTAATGTAAACCTGTCTTCTGTGACCCCTGTGAAAGGGTCATTCGACTGCCGCCAGGCTGTCTGCCTGAGGTCTCTGTAGGGACAGGAGATAGAGGGTTTGGTTTTTCTTATTCTAGTACCGGGAGTCGAACCCCGGGCCACGCTGGGCCACCACTGAGCTGTTCCCCTGCCCTTTTAAAGCTTGCTTTGTTGAGTTCTAATTTAGAGACGGGTCTCAACTTGCTCAGGCTGACCTTAGGTTCTTCTACCTCAGCTTTGTCAGTGCTGGGTAGCACGCCTGCTCTCTCCTGGCTTTTTTTTTTTTTAAAGATTTATTATTTATTATATGTAAGTACACTGTAGCTGACTTCAGGCACCCCAGAAATGGGCATCAGATCTCATTATGGATGGTTGTGAGCCACCATGTGGTTGCTGGGATTTGAACTCAGGACCTTTGGGAAGAGCTCTTAACAGCTGAGCCATCTCTCCAGCTCCCACTCCTGGGTTTTTAAAGACAGGTTCTCATGATAGAATTTGGAATACTGCCTCCTTCCTTTTTTAAAAAAATATTTGTTTGTTTATTTATTATATGTAAGTACACTGTAGCTGTCTTCAGATACTACAGAAGAGGGCATCAGATCTCATTACGGATGGTTGTGAGCCACCATGTGGTTGCTGGGATTTGAACTCAGGACCTTGGGAAGGGCAGTCAGTGCTCTTTAACCACTGAGCCATCTCTCTCCAATCCACTGCCTCTTTCCAAATGCAGACTTTAACAACAGGGATGTGCCATCACTCCCAGCTTAAATTATTTTTTAGGTTGGGTTTGCAAATAAAAACAAGTAGGCCCCAGAATGTTTTCTCTTTGAAATGATAAATGTGTGGGAACTGGGTTCTCAAGTGAGCTCTGAAGGAAAGTGGCATATGCCCAAAATTACTCTTGAAAATGTTGTGCCTACCACTTGGTAGAAGACAGCTATTAATGCACAGCATGCTGTGTGCTGGCCAGGGAAGGCCAGCTGCTGAGGCGGGTGGGTGGTAAGCAGCATGGAGACACCAGGAAGAGCAGAGTCCATCCCTCTAACAGCAGGGGTATATAATGTGCTATGTTCTTTAAATGACCTTCCTCCTTTCTCTTCTACTCACACTGACCTACGAGCATTCAATCTTATGATTTGATACTGGTCTCCATTATGTAGTATGAAAAGTTGACAGGGTTTCTCTGTGTAGCCCTGGTTGTCCTGGAACTCACTCTGTAGACCAGGCTGGCCTTGAACGCAGAAATCTACCTGCCTCTGCCTCCCAAGTGCTGGGATTAAAGGTGTGCACCACCACCGCCCGGCTAAAGTTGATGTTCTTTAAAAAAAAAAAACAAAAAAAAAAGTGGCCAGATACAATTTTAAAAAGGGGATGGGGCTCTATTGTGGCACACATGACCTGTCTGCACAGCTGTGTCTACTTTGGTGGGAGCCTAGCCCACCCAGCCTTCCTTATTCTGGAACCAAGCTGCTGGCCTATGCTCTGCCCTTCTCTCGAAGCATGAATACTGCAGGGAGTGTAGCCCTTGGCACCACTTGGGCCTCATTTACCATCCCAAGCAGAGATGGGAGGCTGACTGTCCAGTGTCCAAACTGGGACCTGTGGCATGACCATTTCCATGGTCTTGGCTCTGGCCTCCTAGAATCTACTACGCAGATTCTGAAGAACAATTGACCATACTATGAAAATGAGCAAGTACATGTGTTTAATATAAGATGTGGACAGAGATATACCATTCCCGGTATCTTGCCAAGCACAGGGCAAGAACAGAATACCCACTTTCAGCACATCACCCCCACTCCACCCCCGTCACCTGTGCCCCTTTTCTGGCCCTCTGCAGAGCCACACCTTTAAACACCCTAGGGGTTTGGGGGGGTGTTTTGGTGAGACAAGGCCTCACTCGTATCCCTAACTGTCCTGGAACGTACTCTGTAGACCAGGCTAGCCTCTAACTCTAAGGGTTCTCCTCTGTGGAGGACAAAGCACAAAGCTCACGCTGGAAGTGGGAGTCCCCAGGTGAGTCCAAGATAGCAGCCTTGCTTCACAAGGTCTGTGTGACAGAGCCAAGGGCTGAGTATGGCGATGGGTCTGAGGGTTCAGAGGCCTGAGAAAGAATGGAAGAGGCAGGCACATCACCAGTTGCCACAGCCCACTGAGGCTCCTGGCCGTAGAACATTTAGGAGTGCCCTGTGTGTTTGTGTGTGTGTGTTTGGGGGTGTGTGTGTAATGGGAGATAACCCAAGAACGCCTCCTGTAGAATATACAAACCAGGGATGCAGTCATTGTACCAGACATTATCCCCAACTTAAAGCTCCTTAAAGGACAGGGAGCATTTCCTCTTCTGGGCCTGGAAGAAGAAACCTATTGCCTAAATCTCTTCAGAGGTCTTAGGCTGTTACTTTTAATGACAATAGTAAGTTCTGTGTTTCCCCAGACCATGCAGCTCTACCTCCTGATCCACAATACAAAGAACTGTAGAAGGAAGGCTGATTCAGTGGCCTGAGGCAGTACTGGGGGGGTCCCAGGTGATGCTCACTTAAGGCCCACCCAGTAGAAACCAGACAATGAGCTAGCATCTCGGCATGCTGAGTGCAGTGTAAGCGCTCAGCTCTTTGGGTCTTTCTCTAAGGCCATCAAGAGGATGGCATCCCCTGAAGCCGTCACCAGCAGCACCCACCAGAAAGCATGGGTATTTATTTCCCTGTCAACACTAGAAGGCCTTCTTACTCAACTGCTGATCAGATGTCCTGTCCCTGCCCCCAGCATTATTGACCATACACTGGAGATGCCTTCCAGCCACTGCTGCCAAAACAATTAGCAAGCACCCAACCCAAGACCATGTACTCGTTTGTGCCCCAGAATCTTTTTAAATTTAGAAAAAATGTACCACTAAACACGTGTAGGAAAGAACTTTCCTCAATACTTGGGTGTCTCTGAAAGTCACAGTAAATGCTAGAACAACACCCCCAGTATCTTGCCAAAGGTGAGGGAGGTATGGAAGATGATGTGGGTACCGGGAGCATCAATAATAGTCAATTGGCTCCAGTCCATTCTATTCACTTACCTTGAACCTCTGGTCAATTTTGTGGCTCTTGAAAAAGAGGCAGCCTGAGTACGGTGGCACGTGCCTTTACTTCCAGCACTCGGGAGGCAGGAGCACGCAGATCTCGAGTTTGAAGTTAGCCTGAATGTTTGAGGCCAGCCAAAGCTACACAGATATTTTTTTTTATAAGACATATTTGTATGTGCGTGCTTTGCCTGCCTATATTTGCAGCATATGCATCCTTGATGCCATAGAAGCCAGAAAGTGTCAGATCCTCTGGAACTAGAGTTTGGATGGTTGTGAGCCACCAAGTGGGCACCGGGAACTGAATTAAGGTCCTTCTGCAAGAGCAGCAAGCATTCTTGACCTCTAAGCCATCACTTCAGCCTTTCATTTTAAGTTTCCATCAGACCCTCTCTCCCACCCAAGTATTCTGTATTCCTTCCTACAAACACTAGACAACAAGCAAATCAATGTGGCTCTTGCTGATTTACCATTGTAATTCTTTAAGTTTATCCCAGGTTGCCAAGGCAACCCCGTGGGTGAAAGCATTTGCCAGCAAGCCTGCAGACCTGAGTTCAATCCCTGGGACATAGCAGAAGGAAAGCCTCACCTAGGTTGCCATCTGACCTCCATACATGAACTTGTGTGCCTGCCCCACACATACATGCATAGAAAATAATTTTTAAAACTGTTACCCTAATGAGTTTTGTGCTTACAAAAAATTCACTTAATCTTTTTCAGGATATTTTTTCATCAGATGCTTGAGTGGAGGCGATGGCTCACAGCCAAGTGCTCGTATATCGTGCCTAGGTTCAGGCTTCCTGTCCTGAAGCACCCCCACCCACTGGGAAATTGTCCTTTTCTTCCCACTGTTCACTCCCTGCACCAGACAAACCAAACTGGATGAAGTCTCTCTTCCCTTTGTATACTACATGGTAACTCGCTCTGGTTGCTATGTAGGAAGACAGAAAGGCGGGGACTCTGAAGCCCACATTCTCTCTGAAGAGCTTTCCATCTCAGGTAAAGCAATGGATGGGCACGAGTGACCTTCAGTGTCCTTCCTACAAGCCCCAAGGGTTCCACCCCAGTCACCAGTCCCTCTCCACCTCTAGCCAGCTCCTCCATATCACCTGGAAGCCACTGCTGCCTGTCTGAGAGATTAATTACAAAAAGGATTCTTGAGGGCTGGTGAGATGGCTCAGCGGGTAAGAGCACTGACTGCTCTTCTGAGGGTCCTGAGTTCAAATCCCCAGCAACCACATGGTGGCTCACAACCATCTTTAATGAGATCTGATGCCCTCTTCTGGTGTGTCTAAAGACAGCTACAGTGTACTTTTTTTTTGGTTTTTCGAGACAGGGTTTCTCTGTATAGTCCTGGCTGTCCTGGAACTCACTCTGCAGACCAGGCTGGCCTTGAACTCAGAAATCTGCCTGCCTCTGCCTCCCAAGTGCTGGGATTACTAAATTCAATTCCCAACAACCAGATGAAGGCTCACAACTATCTGTACAGCTACCGTGTGTACTCATATACATTAAATAAATAAATCTTAAAAAAAGGAGGGGGCTGGTGAGATGGCTCATTGGTTAAGAACATTGACTGCTCTTCTGAAGGTCCTGAGTTCAAATCCCAGCAACCACATGGTGGCTCACAACCATCTGTAATGGGATTTGATGCCCTCTTCTGGTGTGTCTGAAGACAGGTACAGTGTACTCACATATAATAAATAAATAAATAAATCTTTAAAAAAAAAAAAAAGGATTCTTGAAAGCTCGCAGACTCCCTAGGCCTGAGAAATACCTCTGACATTTTCTCTCTTGTCCTGCAAAAGAGAGGGCAGGCTCCATGTGGACATCTCAGAGGCTCATTCTTTCCAGATCAAGATCAACCTCCTTTTACAGAATGAAATCCATAAGTGGTAAGTAACTATTTTGTTTGCCAAAGACGAGCCATCATCATTAAAGCCAATAACCAATCATTTTAAAAACAATTTTCTTACCTAGCAAAAAATTCTTTAAAATGTATCCTTTAATTTATCTGAAGTACTCCAGGGTTAGCTTGCACTCTTGCTACTACCATCAATGTAACAGCGGAAATAAACAGGAACTGGGAAAAGGCATACAGAGGAAAGGACTGTTAAAGGATTTATTGCAGTAATACAACAAAGTTTATAAAACATCTGCATGATCAACCTGACTTGGAAGTTTCAGGCGCAGCAAGGGGGTTCTGACGTTGCAGTTCTTTCCCAATGCACACCCGAACCCTGCCCAATGCTGACCCCTATACCATGGTAAGTTACATTTCTTGGTTCTACGTAAGACCATGTAAAGCAGCCTGTGTGGTGCCTCTGAGTGTCTATTAGTATTACCTTGTTCCACTAAATCATTTTTAAATGAAAAACATGATCAACTTCTATGGCTTTTGGTTTAAAAAAAATACCAGCTTCATTTTTTTTTCTTCAGAAAGCTGTTTGTGTATGGTCTGGCACCTACACAAAAGGTTTTAATGAGCAGCAGAGAGTATGGGAAACCAAACAGTGGTTGAAATGTCTATTTAAGACTATTTACAAGACGTGGATCCAGTGCAAAGTAACAAAACCCCAAGTACTTGAGCAGCCTAGGCAGTCCGTGACAGAAAGTGACAAAAGTGCCTCTAGTTGATACTAAATAAAACAAAGCCCCGTCCAGCCCTGTACTTCCTGAATCTGTAGTTAAACTGCTGTCGGCGTGAGTTGATGGCATCTGCACTTTCTGTAGCTTCCTCCCTTCTTTTCCAGGGGGTCTGTTCCTCCCTGCACACTCAGTCTGTAAGTTCTGGAAGTAGGTGGCAAAACACCAGCCCAGCAGTTACAGAGCTGAGAACATAATGGACTCCAGCCGTCTCCTCCACAGCTGGAATATCTAGAGCTAGGGGACGTGGGGGTCCTGGGCAGGAGGAAATCCTTTCTACACTTCTACCAATAGCAAAAGCTCCATAGCACCTCAATCTGCAGGCAAAGTACCAACCATAATATGAGTGAACAGAAGCTAGGGTGTGGCAGACTGCGGAAGGACCTGGCTGAGGAAGCAGCACACCAGTTACAACAGGAAGATATGGTGACAAGGCCTGGGGGTGCTTTCTCACAGGACTGCAGGAGCCTGTTAAACAGAACTTCATTTTTGAAGTTACTAAAAATTAAAAAAGAACTACTTATGTATTGAACATAATGCCTCTCTCGTTATAGCTTTCTATAAGATTGTCATTAGAATGGCCTCTGGGAAAATCCCTTGATAGCTGAGCATTTCCTGGGACAGCTGCTCCGTGCCACACTCTGCATAAGGTGCTGTCTTCAGAGCCTCAGAGACCCCAGGGATAAGGAGGAAGAGTTCCCTGGAAACACCTACTACTAGTTAAGCCCCCCCCCCCCCACCAAGGAAGAAACCTGATAGCAAGCGAGTGACCACATAAGTGTTCAACCAATGCTCACATAGCATTTAGTTCATCCAGGGAATGATAGCGGAAGGTGAGAGTCCAGTTTAAAGTGAGTGTAGTACAGAGAACTCCAATGACTTATCTCCCTTCAGAACTCAAGAGAACTGCTTAGACATCTAAACATCCCAGCAGATTCGCCCATTCACAGAAATGGGTCCACAGAAATAAAGAGCTCGGTTTCTTTGGTGTGTAGTAGGAAATCAGGAATGTGACACACAACGACTGACAGCAATAAGCTTTCATCTCCTCCCCACCTCAGACAACCGCCTCTCCCTGATGAGGCCAAAACCCCTGCTGGCCTGCTGGCTGGTCTCTCAAGAGGACGACAGAAAAACAAACTCAGTCTTTGTCTTTCATTCCTCATCACCAAGAAACACTTCCTTGTGATCTGACCAAAGCCTAGAACTTAGTGTCAGGAAGACACGGCACCCAGGAACCAGCATACCGAGGACCTGCAGCCCAGGAGGCCCCAAGCTCAGGCCCTACTACTAATCTTGTCCTGACGATAGCTTCCAAGCACTATCGCAACTACACAGACAAGGTTATCAGAGTGCAGTGGGAAAGATTCTGAGACACAAAATCAGCAGTTTTGGTCCCCACTGTTAGCGGTGTCCAGTGTAAGCTTTGAACCAAGAGGTCACCGAGGCCGCAGCGGAGGAGATCATCCCACCAGCACTGCTGCTGGCGATGTGCGGGGACACCTGTGTGCTCTGGCTCTGGGACACTTCCACCGGCTGGGAAGGGATGTCACAGAATCGGGGACTTGGCAGGTTCTCCCAGTCTGTGCCCAGGTCAGTCTCCTCATCGCTTACACGCTCATCTCCACTCACATCCGATTCTCCAGCAACTCCAGGGTCCACAAATTCCATGGACTCCTCGAGGTCTGCTCGCACTTCAAAGGGTCCTGACCTGTGTGCAGACAGAGGGGTTGCATAAGACATCACCATTCTCCCGCCCCACAGTTCTTTGAGTTTGACATTGGATATGGGAGAGGAAAGAGACTCACCTTGCTGCATTTCCTTCTGCGCGCGCGCGTGCGTGCGTGCGTGCGTGCGTGCGTGCGTGCGTGTGTGTGTGTGTGTGTATGTGTATGTGTGTGTGTGTGTGTGTGTGTGTGAATGAGGAGAAGGGAGCAGGCATGTATGTGGAGGCCGCAAGGCAGCTTTCACGAATGATTCTCACCTACTTTTTTTTAGAACTTGTGTACACCAGGCAAGATAGGTGATTCTCCTGTTTGGCCTCCCATTTCACTACAGATGTGGCCACCTCAGTCACCTGCCTTTTTCCATGGGTTCCAGAAACTGAACTTGATTCCCTGTGCTTGCACAAAGAGCCCCTTAGCCCACTGAGCTGTGCCGTTAGCCTCATGTCTTTATTCATGAGTGAGAAATCTGACTCCCCTGTCTATCTTTTCTATTACTGACTGAAAGACTGTCTAACTCTAAATTTTTATTTTCTCTACTGTAGATGTTGCAAACTTGTTTACTGTTTGTTGTCTCTTTAAGGTATGAGGCCTTTCTTACTAGAGGAGTGAGTCCCTGCACAGTAATGTGTCGCTCCTCTCTTACAGTTTTGAGGTTAGGGCTTGGTTAAAATTTTTCTTTCCCTACCCTATGAATATAAAATAGTCTTTTCTATTAGATCTTTTTTATTGTTGGTTGTTTTTTTTTTTTTTTCGAGACCGGGTTTCTCTGTATAGCCCTGGCTATCCTGGAACTCACTCTGTAGACCAGGCTGGACTTGAACTCAGAAATCCACCTGCCTCTGCCTCCCAAGTGCTGGGATTAAAGGCATGTACTACCACTGCCCGACTCTATAAGTTCTTTTATGTAGTATTTTAAACAGGATCTTTTATATGTGGAACTTGTTTTTATATATAGGATATAGTATGAGACTTTTCCCACCCTCAAAGGCTAACTCGGGAGACACTGTTGACCATGATCATCTAATTCAGTTGAAGCCCAGTCCTGTGGGCACATCATCTGCTTCAAGACTCAGTTCTCTTTTCTATAGCATGTAGTACTCTGCATACTATGTATATGCTAATACAGGAGTGTCTGTAAGTATAAAGAAATATAGGGTATAGTACTTGAGACAAGAGCTTACTAAGTGGCCCCAGGCTGGCCTTTGCCTGGGTGTCTTAAATATTGACATTAAACAAACACTGGTGTGCTTATTTATTTGTTTGTCTGTATTATTGAAGTGGGATCACAATAGCAAGCATGTGTAGAACAATTTGTGGGAGTCATTTCTCTACTTCTACCATGTGTGGCAGGGAGAACTACGGTCATCAGGCTTGGTGGCAAGTCCCTTTACCTAAAAAGCCATCTCGCTGACCCTGCCCCCCACCCAAAAAAAACCCTTTTTTAAAAAAATTAACTTTATTATACACAGTTTGGGAAGGGGCTGACCCTTTTTATTCTCCCTCTCTCCTTGGAATTGGTTTGTCTGACACATCTGCTGCAGTTGTCACTGGTCTTGTCTGAGAGAATGACAACAGATTTTTGGCTACTTCATCCAGTCTACTACTCATCCAGCACCAAGAGGCCCTTCTAGAACTGCATGCCATGGAACACTTCACTGGCTTCTTTCTACAGATAGTCCCCAACTTGGGAGTTGAAATTATGATGAGTCCAAAAACACAAATAAAGAAACAAACAAATAAATTTAAGTGCTGCCCATGCTAGGCTTGTCTTACTGCTCAGCCACACCCCTGCCCCTCTGAAGGTGGGGTCCGGCTAAGTTGCTCAGGTTAGCCTCAGCTTCTTCTTCTTCTTCTTTTTTTTTTAAGATTTATTTTATTTATGGTTGTACAGATGGCTATCATGTATGTGGCTGCTGGGAATTGAACTAAGGGCCTCTGCCGGCCCACTTGCTCTGCCCCCACCCGCCTCGCTCTGGTGTAATTCACTGTAGCTATCTTCAGACGTACCAGAAGAAGGTGTCAGATCTCATTACAGGTGGTTGTGAGCCACCATGTGGTTGCTGGGATCTGAACTCAGGACCTTTGGAAGAGCAGTCAGTGCTCTTACCCGCTGAGCCATCTCACCGCCCTAGCCTCAGCTTCTTGAATGGCCATATTACAGGCATTTGCCACCTCAGCCAGCTCAAAAATTTACTTAATATACTACAGTAACAAACACCAACAAGAGTGCTTACATCAGCTTACAGTTGGCCAGTCCCACAACACCCAGAGGAAGCTCCACTTCCAGGTGCTCTGACACGCCCAGAATCAGAGGTGAGGAGGACCCAACATCTGTCCCAACACCGGGAGTAACTGGGACCAGTGGGACCAGGCACAAAGGAACTCCACCAGCCCAGTGGCTTGGGTTCCTTCCGGTCTTTCTGGGCTGGTGTCCTGAGCAGACCTTGGGCACAAGCTCCGCAGCCAGTCCCACAAGACCCAGAGGAAGCTCCACTCCCAGGTCCTCTAACAAGCCCAGGATCACAGGATCCCAGAATCACAGGATCACAGAGACAGCTTGACTCTGAGGAGTTCTGACACAACCAGGATCACAGGAAAGACAGGTTCCAGTCAGATTTAGCAAGGGCAGGTAACACTAGAGTTAACCAGATGGCAGGGGGGAGGGGTGGCAAGCGTAACAAAATAAACAACACAAACCAAGGTCACTTGCCATCATCAGAACCCAGTACTCCCACCATAGCAAGTCCTGGACACACCATCACACTGGAAAAGTAAGATTCAGATCTAAAATCACTT
>NW_022196915.1:34236556-34252365 GCF_008632895.1 Mastomys coucha
TCACCAGAGACTATGAAAGCTAGAAGATCCTGGGCAGATGTCATACAGACCCTACAAGAACACAAATCTCAATTACCATAGATGGAGAAAACAAGATATTTCATGACAAAACAAAATTTACACAATATTTTTCTACATTAGCCTACAGTTTGAGCAAAACACCTAGTAAAGGCCCATTTTCCAAAGAATATACACATAAGATATGTCCTGTCTCTACACAAATGTGCCCATGCTGATGAGAGCATGGACAATGGGTAACACCTAGAGCAGGGTGCCAAAGTTGAGCCTCTCCCAGTTTGTGCTCCTTTGGCTTAGTGACTAAGACGTCAAGTCACCTAGAGTGGACAGACCATGGAGCAGAGCGGTATTCGTTGTTATTGATTTCTGTTTTTTAAGCTGATAAATTTCAAGCCAGTTTACTGTATGAACTTTAACAAATGGTGACCAAACTGACATGGCAAGGAAAAGAAATCCCACAGACACAGTATGCAAGCCCAAAAGAAAATGAACAAGAGAGGGCACAATTTCCAGAGGGAGGTCAGAAAAGAAACAAGTGAGCTTCCAGAGAAACACAAGGTGGCAGCTAGGGACTCTGGCTCCATTGACACATGACATGCTAAATGTACTCCACTGCGACTTTCTGTTATAGGCCCACACACGGCCAGCTGTTTCCTTGCACACAGTACTGTACAATGTTTGTCATTCCCACAGAAAGGGGGACTTGGGGACAGTGGATACTATGCCAGCGAGCACGACTGAAAAGCAGCCACAGAGAAACAAGGCTTAGAGAAAAGCCACACATCCAACTTACCTGCCTAGGTGCTCAGAGTGCGGGCTGACCAGGTGCATTAGGTTCCTGAGTGTGTGCAGTGGTTGCAACTGATCTAAATTTACATGCTAGAAAAAGCAAAGGCTCAATTAATACTTTCAAATAGACAGCAAATAGAAAATGAGTTAAGAGCACAGGGCTTGTACCTGGGAAGAACAAAGGTAAAGGATGTTTGCATTCAGCTTCCTCACTGCGCGGGTCAGTTTCTGTTTGTTGAGGTTTTCTCCACAAAACTCACTGTAAGACAAGCATATCCCATCTAACATTGCTCTCTGTGGAGGCATTAAAATGTTCTTTCTGAAGGATATATCTGAACTCCAGTTCAGACCAATACAGCACATTCCTCCTCCTGAGTAAACTGCCTGAACAGAGCCTTCCTAGGCTCCCTCGGGAGCATTTCCACCCATCTACACAAACTGCAAATGCATGTACCTAGGTGACTGCAACTCTGCCTCTGGAACTCATGCAGCATCAACAGGAAATGCTCTTGGAGAGATACCTGTGGGAGCACACTTTCTGAACCATCAACAGAGGATCAAGCAAGTCTCACTCCTGGTGGAGTGACAGCTGCAGACTCCAGGGGGCACGTGTGTGCTGCTCATCACCTCTCCTGCCTCCCCTCCGGGGACTCTGTGCCTTCTCTGCCTACTGTTTTCTTCCTTACTGTCCCCACCCGTGGCTTGTTCCCTTCGGCTTCATGCCCTGGGCTGGGGATATAGCTTGGAGGAAGAGAATTTGCCTATCTGGGTTCAATCCCCAGAACATAAAAAACAAAAGAGGGAAAACACATGCACCTCCTCCTTTCAATGACTTCCACAGGCCCATATCACGGTAAATTTGTAAATTCTGGCTATTAATTACTTGAGCACACATAAAAAAGCCCAGCAACCAGATAATGAGGCAGGAGGATCCTGAGACCAGGTGGGCTATAGAATGAGACCCTACTTAAATACAAAAAAAAAAAAAAAAAAAAAAAAAAAAAAAAAAACAAAAAAAAAACAAAAAAAAACCAAAAAAAGCAAAACACTTAAGTACAGGCTGCTACAATCCAGTGATAAGACGTTTACATGTGCTAGAAATACAAGGGTCACTAGAGTGGCACTCTTAATGTACACTGGGTTAGACTGTGTCTTTTAAATATTTAAACACTAGGTTTTCATAAGAACAAAGCAACCCCCTCCACATCCCACCGATACAATTCCTCAGCTCTCTTCATGGAGATTGGCAGCATCCTCCTTGTACAGCCGGATCCCTCCTTCGGTTATTTCCCCAAGAATCAGTCAGAGTCTCTGTTGGCTCTTCACATCCAGTCTGTGACGTGTGGTGGGTTCATCCTCAGAACCAGCCTCACATTTTTAGTCAAACCTTCTCAGGCTTTTACACTGGCTTTTCTCTCAGCTAGTGAAAGGGTACGTCAGGAAGACAGACATGGATGACAATAACAGACAGCACCACCACTGTAGCGACTTACCTGTTGCACAGCTTTTTGGGAAGATTGATGTCAAGTATATGAGACACAATGTTGACCAACTGCGTGGCATAGCCCAGCGCGGCGCTGATGGTGTAGGCAGGGTTGTTATGCTCCATGTCTGAGAGTGCACACAGAAGTCAATCAGGTTTTCCCTTGTAGTTTTTTCTTTCTATTTTTTTTAGAATTACATTACTGATAACTAGACTTCACATTTATTCCATGGTCAGACACAAAAGTCTGAAATCGGCAGAGCATAATGGTCTAGACTGACTGGACCTGGCAATGTATCACCTAAATGATTAATGACCAACCTAGCCCATGTGGTAGCTCATACCTGTTAATACAACACTGAGAGGCTGGGGTAGGAGGCCAGCCTGAGCTACATAAGACCACTTTTCAAGATGGAAGAGTTGTCATTTCCTCTGTACCTCTGCCTACCCCAAATCTGCTAGCTCAACCCCCCTCCCCTTTTTTTTGGTTTTTCAAGACATGGTTTCTCTGTATAGCCCTGGCTGTCCTAGAACTCACTCTGTAGAACAGGCTGGCCTCCAACTAGCTCATCTCTTAGCACTGACTCAAGAGTATAGTCCCTTGGCCACTTCTTCACAACCTGGGATGGTTAGATTTCAAAACCAATTTAATACAGCCAAGTCCCAGGAGAAAGTATCAATGGAGAGTGCCTAGAACAAGTTAGCCTGTGGGTTTGTCTTGATTATCAACTGACATGAGAAGACCTAGCCTATGGTGAGTGTCCCTGTGGACTGTGTGAGAGCGAGCTGGATTCTTGCTTTCACATTTTCCCTAGGATGAACTGTAATCTGGAAGTGCAAGCTAAAATAAACCCTTTTCCCACAAAGCTGCTTTTTTTTTCCTTTGGGATACTTTATAACAGAAATGAAACCAGGACACAAGCCATCTCTCCAGGGAAGGACAAAAGGCTACCCACCCTTCTCAGGCAGCCTATTATCATCAGCACCCAACACTGTCCATGGCACAAAGCACACCCTCACTAAGTATTTGCCAAATAACTTTGTGTGGTGGCAGTATCAGAAATATATGCTGAATGACTAAATGAGCTATCCTTCTCCACAGAAGACAAACTGTAGGGGCATTTCAACTTCCATTTAATACTCCAATAGTGTGAAGATATAATCTAAAGCCAAAAGGCAAAAGGCAAGATACACTCTACAAACATGAGATTTTCCCCTCCCTTCTTCCCTACATAAGAGATAAGGTGGGGGCTAGTGAGATGGCTCAATGGATAAGAGCACTGACTGCTCTTCCAAAGGTCCTGAGTTCAAATCCCAGCAACCACATGGTGGCTCACAACCATCTGTAATGAGATCTGATGCCCTCTTCTGGTGTGTCTGAAGTCAGCTACAGTGTACTTATGTATAATAATAAATGAATAAATAATAATTAAAAAAAAAAGAAATAAGGTAAGGCTTGGCTATGCAGCTCAGGCTGGCCTTGAACTCTGGACAATCCTCATGACTCAGCCTTCCGAATGCTGGGATAATAGTCATGTGTCACCAGAATTCTTTTGTCTGCCTTTCCCTATGAATTAATACTAACCCAGAAGTGAGTAGTCATCAGTCATCAAGTGATGAATATAAAATGTGGTATATCCATACAATGGAATAGTATTTAGCCATAAAAAATCAATGGAGTACTAGCATATGCCATAATATGAACTTTGTAAAACAAGGCTAACCAAGACAAAGCAGACACAAAAACTGCACAGTGCATGACCTCACCATCTGGAAAGCACTCTGCTTCCCTAGAGCTGGGGAAGAGAATAGGACAGTGCGGCACCTTCCGAGCAGGGGGCTCTCCTCTGGGGTCAGGAAAGGTGTTAGATGACCCAAGCTCATGCTTGCCAAACCTTGTGCATGCACTAAATCCAACTGTTCACTGCAGCACTGTTCACTCTGGCATGAAAAGTTTACCTCACAAAATATGTACACAAGTACATTTTCAAAGAGTACTTTTGCTTCTCACCAGGTCCTTGGGTCGTTTTCTTCTCTTCTACCCAATTATAGTAAGCAGAGTAGTCCCCGTTGTTTGGTAGGCTAATCCATGGGCCTGTGATGCTAATGCTGGTGTCGCCATTGTGGTCATCACAGACCCATCTTCCAGACAGGTAAGTTGTCCTCCGGGCCTCAGCAAGCTTGCTCACCATGCTGGAGGTCATAGCACTGTCAGTCTCTGACGACACGTCTGCAGGGTCTCTGCAAACCAACAACAAAGATTATACCCCAACCACAGTATATATCTAATACATGCTAAGAAAAAAAATTACAAGCTAGAAGCACAGAAGGTGAGGTTTTCTTCCTGACTCACCAAGCCATACATGTGTGCGCAGTCCTGAGAAACACAGTCAGCAAGAGCGGCACCGTGGGAGCAGTAGGGTACTCATGTAAATACAGACCACATCACTACATGGTACAGCATCGTGGGACTGTGTGGCCTACTGCTGACCACAAGTCATTATTTGCTATACAACTACACAGGCACATGTTTTCTTGGTAAAAAAAATTTCAGCCTTATGAAAAAGTTGCAAGAGTCTTAAAGTTTCACCCAAATTACCAACTTTGGAAAATGCAATGATAAAAATCGGGAGGCCTAGATCCAATCCTCATACTGAAACCCAACGCAGACTAAAACACAATAAAAGAATCAGTCTGTAAGATAGGGGCTCATGTATCCCAGGCTGGCCTTAAATTTGCTATGCCACAGAGGCTGGTCTTGAATTCCTGGTCCTCCTGACTCAGCATCCTTACAGCTATGGTTATAGGTATGTGCCATCATACCCAGCTACCATGGTACAGAAATCAGGTCATTTACACTACTAACTCATCTACAGACCCAAACCTGTAGCCACAAGAGCACTGTTAGATTCTCTTTTGTGGCGTAGGATGCAAATCCAGACGCACACACTGTGCTCGCTCGGGTGCCTGCACATAGGGATGTAATGTTGACACAAGGCTTCTGCACTACTAGCCTTTCTCTTGAAGGCCTGATCAGTTGTCTCTATGACAATTGGTAGTAATTTAACTTTTCTCCACTAACCCAAAATACTTCACAACTTTGTATCTAGATTTTCTGCTAGCACTGATGGATTGAACCTAGGCCTTTTGCTCACATGCTGCCTAAGGGCTCTACCACTGAGCTATATCCCCAGCCCCTTTGCACTTTTTATTTTGAAATAAGGTCTCCTTAAGTTGTCCAGGCAAGGCTTAACTTGCAGTCTGCCTGTGTAAATCTCCCAAGTATCTGGGAGCACAGGTCTATGCCACCAGGAGCAGCTTTACCTGACACAAAGTACTTGGAAAGATCAGGGAGGGAATGGGTTTTCAAGTCTGAAGCAAAACTCAGACCTGTTAAGTTCTTAGGGAGCCAAATCTGGCAACACACCAAAGCCGAGACTGAGAGGGAGACAAGAAAGAATGGTTACTAGTTACCTACTGTCAGTCCAGGCAGAGCAAGAGAACCAGGAGACACATGGCCCTCAAGTGGAGTGGCCGTGGGGTGAGAGAGCATGTGAGTTTCTGCTGGTGGTTCCTACACCCGCCAATCAGCATCTACGTCTACAGCACACTGAGATGGAGTAGGCTGAGTGCACTCTGTTCCCAGCTCCACCTTTTTTGTCTGTCTGTCTGTTTGGTAGTACTGGAGACTGAACCTATGAGTGGCTCATGCTAGGCAAGAGCTGAGCTACAGCTAGCCCTTTTTTAAGGTTGAAATAGAATCTGAATAAGTTGCCCAGGCTGGCCTTCAACTTGCAATCCACCATCCTCGTCCTTCAAGAGACTAGGATTACAGGTTTGAACCACTAGACCCAAGTGAACTTTTTCAAAAGCATCCAGGTGACTGATAAATGCTGTCAGGGAGCAGGAGAGAGGCAGGAGGGGGAAGAGAAGCACTGTCCTCCCTACCCCAGTGTCCTGAGAGCCCTATGCACTAGAATCACAGTGTGTCTCCCCAGCAGCTAATAGAATAAATGGCCACTCCAGAGAAGGCTACGTCCAGGCCTTGTCTATGCACTAGTTTACACTCAGTAATGCAAGGGATTTCAGCCTCCACCTAACAGACAAGGAAACCAGGCTTGTGGGTTCAACAGTGTGTCTCACAGGAACACAACTAATACATGCCCTGGGGGCATGACTGAACAGATGGTTTTCACCAGGAGTTTGAGCCAGCATGTAACCTGAAAGCTTGTGACAGAACACAAGGCACCCCATCTCTTGTCCTAACTGCCTCCCCTTTATTTACTGTTAGCTGAGGAAGACAAGAATCAAATTTCATGGGGGCTGGAGAGATGGCTTAGCAGCTAAGAGCACTGACCAAAGGTATTGAGTTCAAATCCCAACAAACCACATGATAGCTCATAATCATCCATAACAAGATCTGATGCCCTCTTCTGGAGTGTTGGAAGACAGCTACAGTGTACTTACATATAATAAATAAATGAATCTTTAAAAAAAAAAGAGAGAGAGAATCAAGTTTCATTATCAGTAGCACCAACTGACCCTCAAATGAGGCCCAGTAAATTAAGTGCTGGTACATTGAGAAAACAATGCTCAACACCTGCCCCATGCCAAAGCCTTCTTACTGTACCTCCCCGAAGTCTTTACTTCGTCGATTGGGAAGATGATGGAGGTGAGCTCTAGGATGTGCGACCTTCGCAGACGTGCCAAGCGCTCATAGTGACTCTTCAAGTCAATGGTCTTCTTCTCCACCAGGTCCCCAAGCTTGCGGTTGTGCCGCTGAATCTTCTCCTTTTTCTCTTGGTGCCGCTGTGCTCGGCTGTAAAGCTTTTGGTTCTTTTCCTTGTTCTTGAGGAGGCCTTCAGAATCTACGCAGCAAGCCACAGGAGCCTGTGAGCAGCTCTGCACCACGGGCAGCTCACAACACCCCTCCCCTCCACACTCACTAGTGTGCACTCACAGAAACTTCACTAGGGCCTTCCTACAGAGATCCTGGAGTCATGGAGTCTGAGGCCTGCTAGGGTTGTTGCTGTACTCAAGGTAAGCTTCATCTGAGTCACAAAAACAAACTGCACTCTAAGACACCCAGGAACCACTTCCTCGAGACCTGGGTGCCGCCCCAGCACTCACCCTACATTGGTCCCATTGGCTGGTCTACAAGTTGACTTAAGCCTTTCTCTCCATGCCCACTGTTATTCTGATTACATGTAATCTCTAGGTGGCTCAACTCCAACCTACCCACCACCCCACTTTCTGCACACCCCATGAGTGAGTGCATGTGTATGATCCTCTTGCCTCAACCTGCTGAATGCTTGGATGGAATTACATGTGTGTGTCACTATGCATGACTCTTGCACAATCTATAAACTACAGATAATGCCTGGCAGTTCTCAAACACAGACCAAATTTTTGAATCTCCAAGCAGGCATAGCCACAGATCCCTTCTACCATGGCTATGTTCAGTGCCTCCACACTTGAGTTCTTCTCAGACAGACCCAGTTAATGTTAGGGAAATCCTGCAAATACCCATCCCCACACTGTTGTTCAAAATAACTATCCATCTGGTAATGTGCCATATTTGCTCCTATTTTTCTCATTTCCAGAAATTTCTTATTAGAAAGACTCTGCCCTGGGGCTACAAAGATGGCTCAGTGGTTAAGAACACTGGCTGTTCTTCTAGAGGTCCTGAGTTCAAATCCCAGCAACCACATGGTGGCTCACAACATGTAAGTACAACATATGTAAGTACATACATAAGTACAACAGTGTACTTACATATAATAAATAAATCTTTAAAGATTTATTTATTTATTTTATGTATATGAGTACACTGCAGCTGTCTTTGGACACGCCAGAAGAGGGTGTCAGATATCATTACAGATGGTTGTGAGCCACCATATAGTTGCTGGGATTTGAACTCAGGACCTTTGGAAGAGCAGCCAGTGCTCTTAACCGCTGAGCCATCTCTCCAGTCCAAGTAAATAAATCTGAAAAAAAGAGAGAAAGAAAGGAAAGAAAGAAAAGAAAAAAGAAAGGAAAGGAAAAGAAAAGGAAAGGAAAGGAAGGCTCTGCCCATAAATGCTCCCCAAGCCTGCCTCTCAAAACCTGGACTCTCACTTCTGTAGCACACAACTCTTAGATCTTCACTCCAGACCCACCGAAGCCTTGCCACCCGCCAAGGAGGCTGTAACAGGCACCTCACAAGCACCTGTGGACACAGCCGCAGTCTCTGAGGACCTAAGCTTGCAGGTTAGCACTGGCATGAGCTTTCTTAGTTCCCCATCTCCTCTCAGAAACACTCCTTTCCCAAGGCAGCTCCATGCAGATCTGAGTAAAACCATCCCAGCATTGGTTTCATACAAGTTTACTTTTACTTAGTTTAAAAACTCCATCATTTCCATATTTACTGACCCTTGGCAAGACTCAGGAATCTGTCTACCTGAGGTCCTAAACCAACAGGACAGTTTAAAATTCAGTATCTGCCCAGCACTGGTGACAGGGTACTCAGTCACCCATCTGCAACCTGTGCTGATTTTGGAACTCAAGATTCCCTCATTCCCTGCTGGTGTCGCCCCTAAAACATCAAAAGTACTTGATGCTATTTCTATTCTACTCTGCAGCTAGATGAACCCCACCCTTCAAATGCATGTAACTAACTTTCCTATCCACGTCCCTCAATGCATCTGCATTACAGTGCACTGTGAAAACATAAGTCAGACTTTACAGTGTCAGTCTCTGCCCTTCACTGGACTACACAGGCATATCTCAACAACACAGCTTCAAGAAAAGATGACTCAGATGGCTCAGCAGGTAAAAGCACCAAATGCTCTTCTGAAGGTTCTAAGTTCAAATCTCAGCAACCACATGGTGGCTCACAACCACCCATAATGAGATCTGATGCCCTCTTCTGGTGTGTCTGAAGACAGCTATGATGTACTTAATTGTAATAATAAATAAATCTTTAAAAAAGAAAAAAAGAAAAGATAACTCGTAGCAACCCTCTCCATCTGTGAGCTGAATTTATGAATCACTTCTAAACTTTGTGAAAGTGAGGAGGCTCCAGAGGGCACCTTCTATCAAGCACCAGTTTTCAACTCTGGCAGTCATCCAAGCTATCTAAAGCAGCCCAAAGTGAGGTCCTGGGTATGAGCTGACAGCAGGCTGGAAATCCGCAATAGTATGCACAACAGAGCAACATGGTGTTGCTGTAAGTCTAGGCTAGACTCTGGATTTCTCTGCCTGAATTCCCAGATGGTCACAAAGTCATTCTCATAATGTGCTACAGGGTACACTGCTTTATGACTATCTTTTTGTTTTAAAGTTTAGAAACCTGTTAGAATGAGCTGATTAAAGTTTTATGCATGAACTTGTTCAGCATATTGTGCAGCTTCAAGGGGATGGGACCCTTGCCTGAGCATCACTGGAAGATGTTGGAGAAACAAAGAGCCGATGTTAAACAACAAGCTGAACCCAAGTCCTGGAAAATGCAAGCAAACATCACGGTCCTTTCTCCCTGCAGATCCACAAGCATACACCATGCTGCCCTGATGCCCCAGATGTCCAGCCCATCTAACATCACATACACACTTCATGAGACTAAGTGCCCTGAGTGGAAGGGAGCACTGATAGCATCACATGCCACCATAAAGTCACTACTTCTAAACCATGGGACTCGGGAGATAATAATGTTACTCTCAACTTTAAGACTGAAGGTGATTTGAATGAGAATGGCCCCAGAGACTCATGTTTGAATGGTCTCCCTTAGGTAGAAGTTAGGAAGGACTAGAAGGTGTGACTCAGGAATTGAATTTAAGGCTTAAAAAGCTCCTGCTATTCCCACTGAACTCTCTGCTTTACAGCATGAGAGAACTAACCAATGCCCAGGCCAGGTACACCTTCCACCACCCACTCCAAGCCACTCCCCAAGCCACTCCCAGGGAAGGGATTACTTACTTTTCTTCATTTCCTCATTTCCTTTACATATCGTTTGCTTCAGCTGTTCAATCCTCATCTTGCATGACATTATTTTCCATCTCTTAAAAAATACACAACAGATGTCACAAATGTCAGTCTCATGGGATTTTTCTACCTGAATTATTGCTGATTTCCCAGTCCACCTTAGGAGGCAGTGAAGAAAAAGCTATCATAACTCCATTTGTTATGACTGTGTTGACTTACAGTAGATTACAAAGGGGAATGTATTTTCTGGTTCCGTACAGTAGCTGCTGGGAAATCAATAAGAAACTTATGTACTTCTTTCTAATGGGTTAGAGCACAGAGAAAAATGCTTCTAAACTTCCCTTACCCAGTACATAGCTACCTACGAACCTGAGTAAGCTGCATGTGGGATGTACAACTAGAATCCTAACATTTGGGAGGTAGAGACAGAAGGTTCAGGACTTCAAGGCCACCCTGAGCCACATAAAATCCTGCTTCAAAGCCATCATAAAATAATTATAATACATAAAGATTAATTTTCCTATATACTATCCAAATGTCATAGGGTCAACAACACACATGCCTAATAGCAGATTCAGAGTGTTTGTATCATCACACAAACACCAACCTAGCTCCACATTCAGATGACTCAGAAAGTTACATGAAACATGAAAGTGTCCCTTTACATCACTAGGAATGGTACAGCCAGGCACAGCTTCCCCTAGTGAATAAAGCATCAAAGCTTATAGCATATGTGTGGTGGTTTAAATGAGAATGGTCCACAGGCTCAGACTGTTTGGATATTTGGTCCCCAGTTGGTGGACGGTTTTGGAAAGCTGAGGCAGTGTGGCCTTGCTGGAGGAGGTGCTATCACTGAGGGCAGGCTCTGAGGTTTCAAATGACCCCCAGGACCCTCTTTCTCTCTGTCTCATGGTTATGGATAAAGGTATGAGCTCTCAGCTGTTCCTTCACTTCCCATAACAGACTCTTCTTCTTTTTTTTTTTAAAGATTTATTGATTTATTTCATGTATGTGAGTACACTGTTGCTGTCCTCAGACATACCAGAAGAGGGCATCAGATCCCCATTACAAATGGTTGTAAGCCACCATGTAGTTGCTGAGAACTAAACTCAGGACCTCTGGAAGAGCAGTCAGTGCTCTTAACCATCTCTCTAACCCCCCATAACAGACTCTTAATACTCTGAAACATTAAGTACTCTCTTTTATAAGTTGCCTTGGTTGTGGTGTTTTGTTGCAACAATAGAACTAAGACAACTTGTTAGTTAATGCACATTTTTTTTTTCAAGACAGGGTTTTCTCTGTATAGCCCTGGCTGTCCTGGAACTCACTCTGTAGACTAGGGTGGCCTCGAACTCAGAAATCTGTCTGCCTCTGCTTCCCAAGTGCTGGGATTAAAGGCATGAGCCACCACTGCCTGACTATGCACAACTATTTTGTATTCTCTCCCTAATTGTAGGTAATTAAAAGTCTAAAACAAAGTATTTACAGTGTTAACATCTACATAAGCAGTCCCATGACACAAGATACAGGACGGATGGCAGGGATTTGTTGTTTATTTTTATTTGTCTATAAATAAATGTTGGTGTGGAGGTGGGGCATGGAGTACTCATGGAGGCATTGATTCTCTCTTTCCACTGTTCTGTGGCTTTCAGGGGTGGAGGATGGGGGGAGGAGTGGGGAGTGGAGCTCAGGTCAGGCTTATGGGGTCCTTTACCTGCTGAGCCATCTGGCCCACTCCACTGGTCTTAACTTGTTCCAACTATCCTGAGTCAGCTGGCCTGATAGACAGGTGCAATAGCCTTTTGAAGACATAGTTACAGTGCCAATTTAGGTGGCAGCAGCAGCAGCCTGCAGAGCTGTGCCAGGGTTCTTCAGAAGGCAGTATAATGCTTTGAATCAACATCCAATATATGGCACAATTTCTCCCATAGCCAGGGTCCACGAGTGTAGTAATCCAGGGGTGGGAAGGGAATGGTTCCATTCTCAGCCCTGGTGACCCACTAGGAAAGGTTTTACTTCCTGTTCCCATGTTCCTAAGTTCTGCAGGCTTAGAAGTTTTGGTTGTGGAGTAGAGAGCACTCCTGCCAGGAGACACAACAAACACTTGATCTGGAAACTCAGACTCCTGCTAACCACTTCGGGCTTTAAGAGAAAGGAATACAGTGTTATCAGGGTGACTGATCCAGGTTCCCAAGAGGAAACTGATTTGCTTCTCCTCAACAGAAGAAAGAAAGATCTGTCTGGAATGTAGGAGATCCTTCTGGTCTTATCTTGGTGCTACCATGCCCTGGGAAACTACAATCCAAACCAGGCAAGATAACAAAGAGGAGCGACCCTTCAGGTATGAAGCTATGGGTCACTCTCCAGGAAAAGAACCAAGACCTGCTGAGGTACCTGCTGAAGATGGCAGAAATAGAGAATGGGCAGTACAGGACAGTAATAATAAATACCAGTTAAGGCCACTTAACTAGCTGCAACAATGTGAATTATAACTAACTTGGGTATTTCTGTCATATTTTATTAAGAATGTGCTTGTACAGATTTTATCCTTTCTTTATCATGTAATGTAACATCAATTGAGATGTCAATGGTTATCATATCTAAGCTATGAGATACTAAAAGAAATGTCCCTCAAGGGAATATACAATGTGTTTTCAATTGTATATGGGATATTTATATCATGTTATGACCTACTGTTTGTTTTCATTTAGAAATTAAGTATGACATAAGCAAATATGATTGTATGTCAAGTTGACAAGGATTGATGGACTTGTGATGTCTATTCTTGGTTGTCAACTTGACTCCATTCAGAATTAATGAAAAACCCAAGCAACTAGGCATACATGTGAGGGATATTTGGTTAACTGGATTATTTGAGTGAGGTAGGAAGATTCACCTTTAACACAGTGTACTGAGGTTTGAAGACGCATCCTAAATCTAGGCTCACCTCCTGCACTCTGTATCAAAGACATGCCTGTTTGTCCTCATTGTCACTGCCAAGGTCATCTACCCTGTTGCTGAGGTATTCCTTCAGTGGCACGAGAGCCTACATCTTTGGGATTCTGACATATACTACAGACCAGCTGAGACCTTCAGCCTCATGGACTGAACAACTACAGTATTCTCGGACTTTGATAGACAGCCACTGTTAGACTGGCTGGACCACAGCTGGTAAGCCATGCTAATAAGTCTCCTTTCTACATATATACAGTTCTCTATACAGTTCATATATATACAGTTCATATATACATATATTCGTTCTATCAGTTCTGTTCCTTTAGAGAATTTTAATACATCTGCTCTTATTTTATCTTGTGAGGACTATGCTATTATATAGTCCAGCTTGACCTTAAAATGCATGATCCGCCACTGAGGATTCTACAGAAAACTAAGAATGTTATAAAGATTTTAGAAAACTTTTCACTGAACATCTTATTTATATATAGTATTCACAGCATGGGTCATTTATATTCTTTAACTGTCATAAAAAATTATACACGATGCTACCACTAGACACTACAGAAAAAAGTTGACCATTGTATTAAGTCCCTCCATCTTGTCAGGGATAAGCTCTTTCTGTCAGGTGGCCCATAATCTCGTGACTGCTCAGCATGCAGTCCTCCACCAGGCTACACTTCAGGACTAACGCCTGGTCACCATATATCATTTAGAGTATATTTAAAATACACATACAAAGGGAATGACAGCATCTTACTCTTTTTCATTGAAAATTATATCACAGACACAGTTCCTTTGGGTACGTATATGCTAGCCACATTTTTACACTATAAAAACTGGTCTATAGACAAAGGCAGGCTCGACAGGCCATGGCTCTGCTCCACTCCTGGACCTAGAGCATTCCTTTACTAACTTTGGTTCGCTACCTGTGTCCCGTGTTCATTTCTTTTTTCTTTTTCTTTTTTTTAAAGATTTATTTATTTATTATATGTTATGTTCATTGTAGCTGTCTTCAGACACCCCAGAAGACGGCATCAGATCCCATTAAAGATGAGCCACCATGTGGTTGCTGGGAATTGAACTCAGGACCTTCAAAAGAGCTCTTAACCACTGAGCCATCTCTCTAGCCACCACCCCCATCCCCCCCCCCCCACGCACCCCTCCATGTTCATTTCTTAGGAGGAACTTGTTGACCACATGAGTGCTCTGTCAGCAGCACAGACTATCCCCAAGTCAAGTGTCTCTGACGCTGTGGACAGGAGAAAGGGGTCAAAAGGCCCTAATTTACACACCTGTGTTCATTCACCAGCTTAGTGGTTAATTTTGTTTAATGCGCAAAACTTTTTAATTAGCTTACTATGCCAAAATGCTTTTTTCTGTGGCTTCTAAAGGTCCTAATGAACTCAAACTGCATAAGTCCACTGCTAAATTATTTCTCTTTTTGTTAGAAGCTGGAATCTCATGTAGGCCCAGGCTCCAAGTCCCAACCCTCTTTTCCTCCCCTCCCAAGAACTGGGATTCCAGGGAAGCAAACCATGCACAGCTCGTGCTGAATCTTTAGTACTTTACATTTCATCATGTGTTTATTATGAGAACTGTCACAAAACAAATGCTTTATTGGTTCTATATTAGTATGCCAAGAGCAGATTTGTATAAGTACCCTTCATGATGGTTATAGGACTTAATTGGCTATTTCATTTGGCATATCTCCATGTAAAGTTTAGAAGGCCATACTACAAGTAAATTTAGCCACCAGGCTGTCAGGTGAAAAACTAAAAGAATTATTTCTTTAAGCTCTACCAATTTAAAAATATGCACCCTCATATATGAAGAAAATTAGCTTAAGTATTTCTTGGAACTTACCAGCTGATCTGTTAGCCGCTTCCCTTCCATAGCTTTCAGCACTCTGTATGGGAAAGAGACAGATGGAAACCCTTACTGACAATCGTATAAAGCTCAAAAGATATAAATCTATTTTTTAAAAATGATATATTATGTATATGGGTTTTCTGTCTGCATGTGAATGTCTGCGCATCCTGGATGTACCTGGACCTGAGGAAATGCCAGATGAGGGCATCAGGTCGATCTCCTGGAGCTGCCCTGCAGACTGCTGTTACTGTGAGCTTCCACGTGGATGCTAGGAAGGAAGGAAACCCAGTGCCTCTGGAAGAGTTCTTCAAGGTGGAACCATCTCTCCAGGGCTTGTTTTTTCTTTTGTTTTCAATACTGGCTCTTGCTATGTGTCCAAGTTAGTCTTGAACTCAGCCTTCTGATTATAGATACATACTGCCACCCATAAGATCAACTTTAGTAAGAATCAAAGGCCACCAGGCACCACAGGACAGCTACCAGTCAGTTTAGAGCAGAAGGTTCCTCAGAAATTCTTAAACTTAGATTTAAGGTAAAAATGTCATAAGGGGCTGGCTAACAACTCAGTCCTGGGCCACACCCTAGACTTACTACATCAGAGTATCTGAGGCTAAGAGTCCAAGAACCTACATCTTAAAACATCCTACCTGCCGGGCAGTGGTGGTACAAGCCTTTAATCCCAGCACTTGGGAGGCAGAGGCAGGTGGATTTCTGAGTTCGAGGCCAGCCTGGT
>NW_022196915.1:34252419-34257796 GCF_008632895.1 Mastomys coucha
GAGGCCAGCCTGGTCTACAGAGTGAGTTCCAGGACAGCCAGGGCTGTACAGAGAAACCCTGTCTGGAACCACCCTTTTCCCCCAACACACACACAAAAAAATTCTACCTTAGCTACTGAATTGTGATATACACAGCTGGACTTTACTGCTCTAAACTGACTACCAAAAGATATACAGCCCTTTACCAATCCCAAAGAAGATGAACAGGAGCTCTGAGGGCCTACGGGAATGGCCTGCGGGAACCCTTACTTAGATCTCATAAAGCCTACTGTTGTAGGTCCACTGGCCACCAGTGAGCAGGGCCAAGTGAGTGACTCATCTGTCCAAACCACTTGAGATTACTGTGGAAAAGACTCCAGGTCTTAGGCCAAGAGTTTCTAGAAACTTGATCTTCTCTCCTGCTTTACTTCTCTCAGACACGATTTCTTTTCCTACACTTTAAGTCTGATACTCCACGTACTGACCTGAACTTTAAAAGATAGTCTGCTAAATGAGGTGGCAATTCACAAATCTGCACACAGAAGCAACAGATTAAAACAAGTGGCAAGATTCAACCTCTACAAACTAAAGAATAAAAACTTACTCTTTCTGAAATTCTTCTTGCTTGTTCTTAAGTTGGCTTAGTCTTTCTTTCTTGTCAATAAACCTGTTTTAAAAAAAAAAAAATTCTTAGTTTATTTGCATGTCCTCCCCCTCCACCAGTTTAATGAGATTCCACTAATTCCTGGGCTGACCACTTCTGCAAATTCCTATGGAAATGCCTAGATCCAGAAAATAGGTGCATACCACCAGGCATTTTTCAACCAAGTTAGAATGGTCGACTTTAAAGCTCTTTCCTCACTTTACAGTGTTTGTAAATTCTATCCTGTACCTCAGTGCTGTTTCCCAAAACCCACATATCAGAAAACTAACATGAACTTTTGTTGTTTTCGAGACATTCTATATCCCTGGCTGACCTAGAATTCCCTATGCCGACCAAGTTGGGCTTGAACTCTTCAGAGTTCTCTGCCTCCCAAATAATGCTCCCAAAGGAACACATGACTATGCACGGCACCATTAATGTGAACTTGAATCAAGGCTTTCATTATGAAAAAAATCTTAATTGCCAAACTTAATTTAATCCTGCTTTCCTCTACAAACTGAGTCCCTACAACTTCTGTTTTGTCTTTTGAAAAAGGATCTATATAGTCCTCCCTGTCCTGGATCTTGCTTTGTTGACCAGGCTGGTCTCAAACTTATTGAGATCTACCTGCCTCTGCCTCCTGAGCACTGGGATTACAGTTGTGTGCACCACTGCCTGAATCTTTACAACTTGTAAAGTAGATTATTTCCATTAGAAGCTTACAAATTAGCGAAGGGAGGGATATCACACCACTGCTGTTTCTCTAGGTGTGCTGGTCTTCGGCTGCTATCATTTCCACTGTCTTCTGGCTATACATTTGGATTTAGTTTTTAGGTTAAAGTGGCAATTTAGAATAACTTACCTCTCTTTTAATTTAAAATTTGAGATTTTAAAAATTAAAAATCAGGACTGGCTCAATGGTTGAGAACTTGTTCTTGCAGGACCTAATTCTAAGCACCCACCCACATGGCAGCTCACACCATATGTAACTCGAGTTCCAGGTGATACACAGCCCTCTTCTAACCTACACCCCAAGAACACACAGCAGACACATATATACATGCAGGTAAAATGCTCACGTTCACACAATACAGAAATCTAAAACATTATTTTAATTTTAAAAATGTAATGTTGTCATACATAAATGGACTGTGTAATGTTTACATTTACTCAAGTATATCAATCTCCCAAACATTTATCATGTCTTTATGGTACAGATAATGGAACTCTTTCGTGACTTTTTAAAGTCTATCTTACACAATTATCTATAGTCATTCTACTTCACACCAGGTCTTGCAGCTCTTACCTAGCAATAACTGACTAAGCTTTTGCTACTCTCCCTCCTCTGTAGCCCTGTAACCATCACAGACTCTTGACTGAGACCAACTCTTTTGGCTCACACATGCAAGTAAGGTTGTAGGATGCTCCTCTATCTACGCCCGGCCTCTCTCATTTAACACTACACTCTCTAGTTCTGACCGTGTTGTTGAGAGTACTTTTTGATAGAATATGAGACTGTAAATGCCCCGTCTCAGCATCACTTCATTTGAAGCCTACAACTTCTGATAAACAGACATTTTTTAATAATTTAGTTTGAAACTTCTTTGTCCCATAATTATTTAGGAGTGTCATCGTGGTTTCCATATTTGTAGGCATTTTAAGCTGCTTCTTACTACTCTTTTTTTTTTTGTTGCTTGGTTTTGAGACAGGATCTTATTACATAGCCCTGGCTGGCCTGGAACTGACAAGAGAGATCCAACTGCCTCTGACTCCCAAGTGCTAGAATTAAGTCTTCATACTATTTTCTAATTTAATATTATTATAATCTACACATTATACTTATTTAATACTAAATAACATTTAATATTATCATCTATAGTAGTATTATAGTCTATACTCTATGAGACTTTAAGGTCTATATTTGTCCTGTCTGTGAAAGTTCCACCTACACTTGAAAGAATATTTCTACAGCCATTTGGTACAATGTACATAACTGTCAATGAGTTCACAGTGGCTGACAGTATCTGGACACCTGTGGCTTGTTGTGCAATTAGGATTTGTGAATGAAACAATTAGGATATGAGCAAATAGCCGCTACCATGGTGTGAGTCTCCTGAAATCCCAGCATAAGCAAAACACATGGAACAGAGCTACTACCTACCCCCAGGGGGAAATGTCAATCCAGACAAAAAGCTCTCTCCAAAATACATTCTATAATCTCATGTTTAAAACCTAACAGAAACTTCCCTCAAAATCAGTGATTCTCAACCTTCTTAATGCTGTGACCCTTTAATACAGCTCCTCATGTTGTGATGACCCCTAACTATAAAATTATTTTCATTGCTACTTCATAACTGTAATTTGCTATAGTTATAGTTATGTAAATATCTGATATGCAGGTGGTCTTGGGTGACCCCTGTGAAAGAGTCAATCAACTCCCTAAAGGGGTTTCTACCCACAGTTTGAGAAGCACTGTTCTAAATGGACAAGATAACATGATTTTATCATGACCTTACAGTGTAGCACTGAAAATATATAATATATACTAAAGAACTAAGCAAAGGTGGCAGCTTTACACATATATACATAATAAGTTAAATAAACTCCGAAGAATTGATACAGACATTTCTACTAAAGCAGTGGAGTGTCTAGTAATAACAATGCCAATTACATGTAACAACTCAGAAACCAAGCCTATGGATTCAGCAAAAAAGCAGGCATTTACCATGTACCTGCAACACAGAACAAGCATCCTTTAGAGTTCTAAGAACTGCTGTACATCCTACAGACCTGTGTCTTCATGTTTCCCCTGCCTTGCATGGAATAGTAAGCTAGGCATGGTAGTGTACACCTGTAACCCTGTACTCAGGTGACAGAGGCACTTGACAGCATAGACTGTAGGGCAAGATTTGGGGACAGGAAGACTGAGACTAAAGTGGTATTATTGGCTTTGACCTCAATAGAGTATCAGGAGGTTCAAACCCACAAGGTTCTTAGACTAGGCAGAAAACTGGTGTGGAGGATAAATAAGGTTTTCATAAGCTATAATGAGGTAACAATGCCAGCACTCTGACAGAGCCAGGTAGATCTCCATGTTTGAAACCAGCCTGGTATACAGACTGAGTTCCAGGACAGTCACGACTACCCAGAGAAACCTTGTCTCCACAAACAACAATAGTAACAAGGTGAAATAACAAACAAACAATCTATATTTCCAATATAGACCAGAAAGTCTACATTGTGCTGATAGAGTCTCATGGGCTTTCTTCAAAAAGGTAATTAAAAAAAAAAAACCTACAATAAAACCTTTACAGATGACAGCAGGAATAATAGACTAAATAACAATAAAGCCCCCAATACTTGATGAGTTAGGAAGGCCTATGGCTGCATGTAGTTGCTCTTTCGTACATTCATTCATTCTCCACTCCACTCCTCAAATAAATGGATTCATTACACCATATAGTTTCCAAAAAAAGAAGTGAAAAGAAAAACAATCACCACATTCAAAGAAATCCTAATGGCTTATCTTTTATGTTAAAATAGGGAGTGTGAAAGGTAGATTCCTATTTTATGCACTGTTTTGCAAGTTGGCTAGTGTAGTGGTTAGTGGGGCTTTGGGGCTATGTTCAAGCTCTGCCCACTGTGAAGACAGCCTTCTCCAGGCAGTCTTTGGATCAAGATGCAGAACTCTCAGCTTCTCCAGCATCATATCAGCCAGCATGATGCCATGCTTCCCACCATGATGATAATGAACTAAACTTCTGAAACTGTAAGCCAACAACAATTAAAGAATTGTCTTGGCCATGGTGTTTCTTCACAGCAATAAAACTCTGACTAAGTTAGTGACATCTTGTATCTTTCCCCACTGCAAGCTTACCAAGATCTATCTCATTCTCCATAAGCTGGCTAGCATAAAGCTGTTTACACAAGCCCTTACTGATAAGCACCTTGCTGCTCCCAAAAGCTCACTACCACCAGTAACAGGACAGATGTACTGTTTATTTTCTGGCTTACCTGAACTCACAGAAATCCATCTGTTGCTTTAAAAAACGAAATCCCTTACAGAGAAACCCTGTCTTGAAAAACCAAAAAAAAAAAAAAAAAAAAAAGGAATCCCAGCCACTCAATTTTACCAAGAGAAGAGCCAGGAGCTAGCCACTGTGGTGAAAGTCTGCTAGCACGGAGGCAGAGACCTCCACGGACCCAGATGACCTTCCTGCTTCCTCAGAAGGAGAACGTTCTTCCTTCTTCACACTGTCTGAAATGCCCTTCTACTCATTCCTCCTTTGGCTTTCCTTGTGCTTCCTCCCTGTTGGCTGGTTGCTTGCTCTGTCTCTTGACCAAGGATGGACTTCTTTAGCTCTTAAAGGTGTGTGCAAGAGCTAAGTCACACCACAATACTTGTTTACAATAAACAGAAAGCTCTAGGATCAAAAGCTGAGCCATCCCAGTTCAATCTCTGGGTCCACAATGTGATGAAATATCCTTCAACATCTGTTTCTGCCTCCCTAGTGCTGAGATTAACAGTGTGGGCAACCACGCTTGGCTTTAAAATGACTTTCTAAAGCCAAGTGTGGCAGGACAGGCCTATATCTCAGCCTCAGTTATTTATTTATACAGTCCTCCTTAATTACATTTTTAGGGTATTATTCCTTTAAAAGAAATGACTCCTTTAAAGTGACTGCTGTTTCTTAAAGCCTTCTGCAACAGCCAGAGCTACAGATAAACCCAGTCTCAGGAAGAAAAAAAAAAAAA
>NW_022196915.1:34257806-34270124 GCF_008632895.1 Mastomys coucha
ATATATATATATATATATATATATATATATATATATATATATTCTGTACATTAACCTAGAAGACATTTTTTTGTTTGTTTGTTCATTTTTCTTTTTCTTTTTCTTTTTTGGTTTTGTTTTGTTTTTTTGTTGTTTTTTGAGACAGGGTTTCTCTGTGTAGCCCTGGCTGTCCTAGAACTCATTCTGTAGACCAGGCTGGCCTTGAACTCAGAAATCTGCCTGCCTCTGCCTCCCAAGTGCTGGGATTAAAGGCGTGTGCCACTACTGCCCAGCTATGTTCCCCTTCATAGCTAGTATTTACTTTTTTTTTTTAAAGAATTATTTATTTATTTTATGTATACATGTACACTATAGCTGTACAGATGGTTGTGAGCCACCATGTGGTTGCTGGGACATTTTGTTAAGTACAAAAATTTAAGATCTGCAAAATATCATGTGTCACATGGTCTCACCTTGACGGGAGAGGTAGACTATTAAAGACTATACACCATCTATCACAAAGCAGCTCTAGTGAGGGACAGCGAGACTTACATAGCCATGTTTCAGATCAATATCTTCAATGTTCAAATGCCAGATTTATACATAATTTTCTTTCTAAACGGTGCCTTTTGCACTCATGTATAATGATCTGCTTCACACTGTCTGTGCATGAGCAAGCTGTCATGGAGTTATCCCAGATGAGGAGCCACTGAAGTGACCTCCAAGAGCGAGTCTGCAGTGCTTACTCCAGGCACATCAGCCTCGGCACACTCTCAAGCATGGTGCAAGAAGACCTGGATTGTTAGAACTGACATGCTCAGTCATAAGCTTCGAGATTAACATGGAGCTGGGTGCTTTCACCTGGCTCTGAGCAGGACACCAGTCTAGTCTAAAACACCCACTAATATCTCTGAATTCCTAGTCTTGACCTCTAAAGCACTCTCTGGTAATTTCTACATGGAAACCTTGCCCTGCCAGCCATGCCAGCACTGCTCTGCCATGCTCAGGTAAGCACTAAGTGTGCTCAGTATCACCACATCTACTCAGAACCTGCCCTATCAACAGGGGACAGCAAATCCCAGACAGGCTTCATAATCACCAACTATTTTTTTCATCAAGAGCTCAATGCCTCTGGTGCTTTAAAGAGATTTGAGTATGACAGGCTTTGAAAACACTGGGTAGAAATATTGGCAGATGGAGAGAAGTCTTCAGAATGTTGGGCCTGGGGAATTATGGCGAAGTAGCAGCTGGAGCAGTCTGGAAATGAGAGGAACCTTGCTCACCGGCAACCGTCACACATAGCAGGTAGACAAGTCTAGGGTGCTGGCTCTTCTGGCTGTTCTTTAGGTGACTCATTAAAATGTTTGTGACCCTTTTAGATACATCTCAAATCTATCTATGAAAATCAAACTTTCTTTCCTGTTTTACACATGCAGTTAATAAACACAGTTAAGTTGTACACTGCCTCTGAGCCTGGTTCCTCATCTCTAAAATAAATTCATAATTTGAGAGGGTGTAGTACAGAAAAAGTATAACAATAAATAGGACAGCCTTTTATAAATTCTGAAAGGTGACTACTAAAAGAAAAATGCTGTGTTTTCTTAGCAACTCTGTACCTGCTGCTGGAATATAACTAACAAGCTGTGTGGGACAGGAGCTGGGGTCTGCAAGGACAAACTCATGCAGTAGAAAGATTGATAAATCTTCAGCTTCAGCTGCCTATAGTACTGAACTCTCAAGACAAGAGATTTCCTTTCTATTATAACTAAAGGCTTTCTAAGTTTCTTGTAACTGAATCTCTACAATGTTGGCTGGATTTATCTATAGTCAACAACAAAAATTGTATTAGCGGGGTCAGATGAGATGCCTCAGAAGTTAAAAGCACTGTCTACTCTTCCAGATGATCCGGGTTCAAGTCTCAGTACTCACAAATCAGCTCACAATTATCCATAATTCCTGTTCCAGAGGATCTGACACCTCTTCTGACCTCTGAAGTCAGCAGGCATGCACAAGGTGCACAAACATACATTCAGGCAAAATACCTATACACATATGAAAAATAATTTTTAGAGAAAAGTCTTAGCAAATATAGATCCTGTTCAGTCAGTCACCTGACACCCCAGAAACCATTTCCATGGGACACAGAAAATCAAAAAGATACTGGAGGGAAAACAGAGGCATCTAAATGCACTTTTGCCATGCATTTCCCTTGAAAACTATGGAGACATCTAAACTTTTTCCTTATCCCTTAAATTCAGCTCAACTTCCATCGTCCTGTACTTCTGCTTCTGGGTAAAAGACTCAAGCATGTATTTTTAAGTCATTGGTGAAGATAACAACCATTCCTAAAAAATGCTGAAACCTCACCATATCATATGGCCAGAAAATGGTCTTTCTTTCTCTCTGCTGCACACTAGGAAAAACCCTGGCTCCTAACACAGCAGGTAGACCCTCAGCTGCTCAGATCAACTTCCCACTCCCAGTCATCTACCTATCACAAAGCAATCAACAAGTGTTTCCTGGATTTGAGGAAAGAGATTACACAACCTAACAGTTTTCTATTGTGTAACAGTGCTATTTTGATAGTTAGGTAAACGAATAATCCAGAAAAAATGGGCTCCTGTTAAGACAGCATAAACATCCACCAGTACAAGATGCAGAGACTTTTCTGGAAGAACTGCTTCATACCTCAGGGCTGACAAACAGGAAACATGCTCCTCTTTGGTCCTTAGGACTAGATGGAAGTTAAAGTTCGGATGAAAGAAAATAGGTGTTGCTTTAAACAAGAGACAGGCAGAGATGAGACTGACAGTATCCTGGACAATAAAAAAGAAATGTCTCTATGTCTGTTAAACTCATACCATCCCCAAAAGTATCTACAGACACCTCAGCTAGGTTTTATGGCTAATGCCTATAGCCCCAGATCACAGCACTTGGAAGGCTGAGATGGGAGGATTACTCAAATTCAAGACTAGCCTGGGCTATGTAGTTCCAGATCATCTCCCAAAACCAAAACAACATGACACATTATTTCTTCCATGTGACCTAATTATTGCCATTTACTCTTTTTCCCCTGAACTGCCACCTCTTCAGCTGGTCTAGGTTAAACCAGGGTGCAATGGTGCTGTGAGACTCCAGGTTTTATTTCCAGTGCGAGAGAGGTTTTCATAAAGTAAAAGTAAAAGGAGCTAAAAGGCAAGTAGACTACGGAATTATTTACAAATGAGGCAGTAGCAGAAGCATCCTTTGTTCTCAAAGTTCAAGAGCTGCCAGAATCAGTTAAATGCTTGAAAGCAGGGCAGCCTTTATCCTCAGCAACTTGCCAGGGTAGTTGATCCATGTACTGACATCCAACTAGAGCTCTAAAAAGTGCCTGCTTATCAGGACAGTGGTCCTGGGCCTGAAGAGAGTCTTTCATCCTATTAGACACTGGGTACCACTGTGGCGCTCCTCTAAGGCATAAATGGCTGAGATGCTTGCTCTTCACTTTTCTGCTTCGTTAGGAAAATAAATCTGGCCAGGTGGTGGTGGCGCAAGCCTTTAATCCCAGCACTTAGAGGCAGAGGAAGGCAGATTTCTGAGTTCGAGGCCAGCCTGGTCTACAGAATGAATTCTTTCCCCCTCCCTCCTTCCCTCCCTCCCTCTCCCCTCTCTTGTGTGTGTGTGTGTGTGTGTGTGTGTGTGTGTGTGTATGTGTGTCTATGACTTCAGGCTCAGACCAGAAAACTGGAAAGGAATCCACAGGGTTGGGGGCAAAGAGGCTTTAAGAAATGGAGTGGAGGATGACAAAATGATCGTGATATGATCTATGATCATGGAAAGAATATCAATAACAGAAAGGTTCAAGTAGTTCAAGTAGAAAGGAGAAGGAATACAGGCAAGGGAAGAGAAACCAAAAAACTAAGCAGGTAAGAGATTATTATAATTGCAGTGGAAAATAAGACAAGAGTTTAAAAAACAGATTGACATGATCTTGCTTACTTTTATAAAGGTGAAAATCAAGGGTAGTCATGTATGCATACTAGACAGGATTACATGTAACTATATAGACCTGGAATGGCAAACAGACAGAGTCAAGATATTCTTTGGTGTTGGGCTGAATTAAACTGGCTTATGACTTAGAGAAAAAAGTAAAGTTCAAGAAAGCTCTCAGATTTTTGGCTTTAGTAACCAGTGGATTTTAAGAGATAATATAGTAGTCCTAGGATTGGCCAGTAGTTTCCTTTAATCCCAGCAGTTGTGATGCAGAAGCAGATCTGAGTTTGAGGCCAGCCACTATACTCAGAAACCCTGTCTCAAAAATACAACCAAGCAGGGCGGTGGTGGCGCATGCCTTTAATCCCAGCACTTAGAAGGCAGAGACAGGCGGATTTCTGAGCTCGAGGCCAGCCTGGTCTAGAGTGAGTTCCAGGACAGCCAGGGCTATACAGAGAAAACCCACCAAAAAAGTGGTCTTAGGAGGACTGAAAGACTGAATTCTTTAATCTGCTATATGAGGATACAATAGTTTACAAAATACCATCTTGTGATCAGACAATCAGTAAGTTATCAAATGGTGATAAGACAATAAATAAAGCACATTAAGTAGGAATAAGAGCATTAAAGGGTCCAAAGAATCTTTAATATATAAGCAGAGCTCTGAAGGAAACAGGAAGCAACCATGATTGCTATAAGAGTTCTTAGCTATCTGTTGGTAACTTCAAAGTCTCTGAGGCTGGAGTGTTCTTGAACTGACAGAGAAGCCAGGAAACCATTTTCTCCCTTAATAAATAAGGAAGAAAAATAACAAGAGATTAGGTCAGAGGAATTATATGCAGGACTTTGGCTCAAGGCTGCAGCTTTTGCCAGGTGGTGGTGGCACATGAAATTAGTCCCAGCACTCAGGAGGCAGCAGCAGACTATTTCAGTGAGTTTCAGGCCTGCCTAGTCTCCAGAGTGACTTCCAGGACAGTCTGGGCTTCACAGACAAACCCAGTCTCAAAGAATCAGGGCTGGGTATGGTGGTACATGTCTTTGCAGGTCTATCTCCGAGTTCCAGGCCAGCCTGGTCTACAAAGAGAGTTCCAGGACAGCCAGGAATGTTACACAGAGAAATCCTGTCTCAAAACAAAAACAATAACAAAACAAAACAGGATTGTAGCTTTCACTTTGGGTAAAGCAAAACCATCAGAAAGTATGAACAGAAGAATGGAGTGGCATTACTCCTGTAATGTGTTAATTACACATTGGCTAACAACCATCTGTAATGGGGATCTGATGCCCTCTTCTGCTGTGTCTGAAGAGAGTGACAGTGTACTCACATACATTAAATAAATAATTTTTAAAAAAAAAATTAAAAAACCACAAATAGGAGACAAAAGTTAAAGTCAAATACATATATTAGATAGCATGCTTGTCTGGGTTGGATATTCAAGACTGGTAGTGTTCACCATCTAGATGGTATTGAAATTACAAGAATAAATCTAGGAAAATGTAGATGCTAAATATTTCATAAGACTCAACAATGAGACATTCCCATCTCCTACCTGGTTTTGTTAAAACAAAAGTGGTTTAACTTTTAGAGCTGTAAAGTACTAAAATCATCAAGCGCATCCATAAAACAGCAATGAACTTTAAAAAATGTTACACCAATATTTTTTTGTTTGTTTGAGTTTTTTTTTGTTTGTTTTTTGTTTTGTTTTGTTTTTCTTCGAATCAGGATGTCTCTGTGTAGCCCTGGCTGTCCTGGAACTCACTCTGTAGACCAAGCTGGCCTCGAACTCAGAAATCCACCTGCTTCTGCCTCCCAAGTGCTGGGATCAAAGGCGTGCGCCACCACCGCCCGGCATCAATATTTTCATTAGAAAAAGAAGTGAGTCCCATTCATGCTCACAGGGATAATGGGAACTAAAACACCCCAAATTCACATGTTACATAGTCTTGCAGTTAAATGCACTGGAATATGGCTGCAGAATGTCTGGGTTTTAACTTTTTGGGACCTTGGGACAAGGCACTTACTATATGTACAGGGCTCCTTAGTAATCAGCAGGCAATAACTTGCATGGTTGTTGTAAAAGAATAAACACTTCAACTTTAGGACTAAAAATAATGTCTTAGCCAGGCATAGTATCATACACCATAGTAGCACACACACTTTTCCCAGCGCTCAGAAGCAGAGGCAGGAGGATCTCTCAGAGTTCCAAGCCAGCCAGATCTATATAGTGAGTTCCAGGACACCCAGAACTACACAGTGTGACACTGTCTCAAACAAACAAACTAACAAACAAACATACTAAAAACGTTACCTATCTTATTATAGTTGAAACAAAAGTTAGGAGACAAAGACTCTCCAGCTAAGCATTCATTTTTTTTTTTTATCTTAATTCAAAAGAAAGCCAAAATATTTTCCTTAGCACAGTTCTTCTAACTATGGACTTGCAACTCAAAAACACAGTCCCAAATCCCCAGTGGCAAAATCATCTTTGGGGTTACAAGAAGAAGTAACTTAGTCTTCGTCCTTGTTCACTTAGAGCTGTGTCCACCTGTGACACAGACAATCGGGGCTCAATCCCTCCTAACCAATTTAGTTCTCTGCGGATTACTTCTGTAAATATTTATTTATGTCTGAAGACGGGAAAAGGTAAAACTAAGCTTCTGAATGGGAGAACTAAGACTCCTCTACACTGACTTCTCCAGAAGAACTGTATTTCCTTTTCCCCAGTACCCAAGAGGACCGTAGAGAAACTCTCTGGTGGGTGATGGGAAACAACAACCTACGTTCACCTGGCACCCACCCCCACCCTGCCACAGGCAACAAAGCGCCGGCGCAGAGCAGCTCCATTCTCTTTCCCACACTTGCCGAGATCCTGGGCCCGGACTAGGGTGTCCAGCCTCCAGCCTCTGGTGGCTGGCCCAGAGGAAACATTGAAGCAGAAACAATAGGGCCGTGGCGGCCGCCGTACCTCTCCCGGTCGCGGCCGTCGAAATAGACGAAATCACCGCTCTGGACGCACTTGGCGCAAGTCAACCGCCGGCGAGTGGTATTGCACAGAGGACACCGCTCAACAGCCACGTAAAGCCCCTCGGCGTCGTCCACCGAGTCCACCAGGTCCCGTGCTAGCGCCCGCGGCCCAAAACCAGGAGCCTCGGGCGTCCAAGATCCCTTCCCACTGGGAGACGCCATGATGATCTGAGCTCAGGGCCAGTCACGTGGGATTTTGTTTTCATCCTGGTGCATCCTGGGGCTCGGAGGCGGGGCCTGGAGACAGGGGGCGTGGTCTAGGGGCCGGGGAGGGAGCGGGGCGGTCCAGAGGTTGGGGCGGGAGCCCAGAGGCGAATTGCCTAGGATTGAGCGGTCTTCTCCGCCTCCTTTCCAAACTCCGTGGCGGCTGCGCAGTTCAGCCCGTGGAGTGGAGCCAAGCGAAGGCTCTACGTTATGCAAAATATAGTAATAAGTGCCCCAAGCATTCTCAATGAAAGGTGCGGGAACAGAACAAGGGAATTAATTTCATTCATTAAGGTTACTTTAAGGTTTTGGGCTAAAACTACAAGGAGCAAGGTTGGGAGAGAGTTGGATCTCAGAACTAACTGAAGTTTGACTCACCTTCCTCCTTTAATAGCTGTGGAATTTGAAGAACACCTCTGCCCGACTTTGTCTTGGTTCGGGGACATAATTGCTGTACCTCCATAACCTTGAGGGTTGAGCAAAGACCTCCCATAGCAGGCTAACACTTCCCACATCAGTAAAGAAAAAAAAAACAAAACTGAAGGTGTAAATCAAAGCTGCATGTTTTTGAAATCAGGTTTTAGTGGATAGTGAGTGCTTCTACGTAGCATCCATTTCCCTCGAGTTCCAATCCTCCTGTGGCAGCCTTGTGAGCTAACTAACGGATTGCAAACGTGTAATCCCAGAAATCTAGCTTTAAGCACAGCCAGAAAACTGAATTCTATTGGCTTTTGTCCTTTCCTACCCTCGGGCCATGCTCTAAGAGAATTTGAACTCAATAGTTAGGATATCCTCTTAAGATTCTTCAGAAAGAGGTAGCTTATAGCATGTTGTTAGACATGCCTCTAAACCATAGAAGGGAACAGAAGTGAGGTCGCAGGTTCAGTTGGACCAATGATTCTCAAGGATGGCATCATCCAGGTGTCCAACAATGGAAACTCTGAACTACTTCTCCCTCAAGTCACACTCCCAGCTCTCAGAGCTGCCTGCTGGGTACCAACTGATGTTTTCCTCTTGAGAAGTCTGCCTTAGTAAAGACAGGATCAATAGTCATACAGGGCCTAGAGCCTGGGTTATAGGAGCCAATTGCCTGACAACCTTCTTGTGTCTTTCATCAAAGTTGGTAACTACAACCTGGCTAGATCTTTGCCCCTTCTCCAGGGTCTGTTTAAATACAATTGGGATTAGAAAAGTAATCCCCTGGGGCTGGAGAGATGGCTCAGAGGTTAAGAGCACTGACTGCTCTTCCAGAGGTCCTGAGTTCAATTCCCAGCAACCACATAGTGGCTCACAGCCATCTGTAATGGGATCTGATGCCTTCTTCTGGTGTGTCTGAAGACAGCTATAGTGTACTCACAGACAAAATAAATAAATCTTTAAAAAAAGAAAAGAAAGAAAAGTAATTCCCCCCCAAATCAAACTCCTTGTATCATTTTCCAAATAGTTTTCCCTAAACATGAATGGTTTCTGAAAGTTTAAAATTTTAAAGTAAACAATTTTATGTAGTCATTTCAAGATGACCATATAAATTTTTATAATTTTAAGGGTTGGGATTGTGAGGGATATTCCTGGTTGTCAACTTGACTACATCACAGCTGTGATCCAGAACTTGAGGCATAATGGGCATGAAAAGCTTAGGACCAGCCATAGTAGTACATACCTTTAATCCCAGGAGACACAGGTAAGCAAATCTTGAGTTCAAAGCCAGCCTGGGACAGAGCAAGTTCCAAGTAAAGAATAGCTTAGGGGCTGGTGAGATGGCTCAGTGGGGAAGAGCACTGACTGCTCTTCGGAAGGTAATAAGAGTTCAAATCCCAGCAACCACATGGTGGCTCACAACCACTCGTAATGAGATCTGACGCCCTCTTCTGGTGAGTCTGAAGACAGCTACAGTGTACTTACATATAATAAATAAATCTTGGGCCCGGCGGTGGTGGCACACGCCTTTGATCCCAGCACTTGGGAGGCAGAGGCAGGCAGATTTCTGAGTTCGAGGCCAGCCTGGTCTACAGAGTGAGTTCCAGGAAAGCCAGGGCTATACAGAGAAACCCTGCCTCAAAAAACCAAAAAAAAAAAAAAAAAAAAATAGCTTAGGTTCAGACGTGGTGGTTCACGAGTTTAATATGGGTCATACCTTCTCCTGGAGGCCTACATAAGGACAATGGAAGAAACACCCAGCCTCATGGCACTGAGCAAGTACTGGCCTCTTAGACTTCCCATTCACAGCTGGTCATTGTTGGGTTAGGTGGACTGCAAACTGTAAGTCATTCCAATAAATTCCCTTAATATGTAGAGACATCGTCAAAGTTCTGTGACTTTAGAGAACCCTGAATAAATAGGGATATTTCATTGGCTCTCCCAAGGTGACCTTCATAGTATTTGTTACTACAGGCTTGTGATACTATCTCTTCTATACGTCAGAAGACAAAATATTATACATGAATTTCTACTGATAACTGTGATATTGCAGATAGTATCCAGAGATGCAGTTACTCAAAATTTCAATGTATTGCTGTCTTCAGAGAATGCTTTTTAATGCATTATATGTTTACGAAAATAATCCATTTAATGCTCCAGTCTAGCAAAACCTGAAGTATTTCAGATTCTGAAACAAGTTCATTTTTCTATATTTTTTAAGTTTAAATAATGCATGAGTCACCACATTCTTTGTCAAAATATCACAGGAGGCTGGGTGGTGGTGGTGCATGCCTTTAATCCCAGCACTTGGGAGGCAGAGGCAGGCAGATTTCTGAGTTCGAGGCCAGCCTGGTCTACAGAGTGAGTTCCAGGACAGCCAGGACTACACAGAGAAACCCTGTCTCAAAAAATAATAATAATAATGCATGAGTCATTTTAAGCAAAAAATTTCCTTTATTTTTTTAAATTTTCACTTCTCAAGCATGGTTCTTCACATGGAACCACACAGGTGCACTTTGGGCTACATAACAGGTTCTGTTTCAAAAACATACAAACAAACAAAAAACAAACACCCCTCACCCCCAAATCCACAATCCTGTTAGCATAATAGCAGGAAATAACAGAGGCTGCTGGCCAATGGCAAACATGGGAGACTACTACAGTAAGTGTAGAAGTGTAGTTTTCGGTTAGGGTTAGGGTTAACCGGGTGGTGGTGGCGGCGCACATGCCTTTAATCCCAGCACTTGGGAGGCACAGACAGCCGGATTTCTGAGTTCGAGGCCAGCCTGGTCTACAGAATGAGTTCCAGGACAGCCAGGGCTATACAGAGAAACCCTGTCTTGAAAACCAAAAAAAAAAAAAAAAAAAAAAAAAAAAAAAAAAGTGTAGTCTTCGACAAAGAAGAGTTGTTCTACTAGTTTCCAGCTTTAACACTCAGGAAGTAATTAGAGAGAAAATCTCCATCATTGTTGTTCTTACAATCTTAGGTGTCAATAATCATTATGACATGACTGACATGGATTTATAGCACTGAAAACACAGATCAGACACCCTCCCTTGAGAAATATCATTCAGTCCATAATCGTCTCTCAGCAACAGCCATCAACCCAGTGAGTGCTGTGAATTGGTTCTTTAGGTAGCATGGAACTTGTGCTAGTTTGGAATTAGTATCTGACATTCTTGTGGACAGAAAGCAAAGAAGAGGGTTGTCTTAGTCAAGGTTTCTATTCCTGCACAAACATCATGACCAAGAAGCAAGTTGGGGAGGAAAGGGTTTATTTAGCTTACTTCCACATTGCTGTTTATCACAAAGGAAGTCAGGACTGGAACTCAAGCAGGTCAGGAAGCAGGAGCTGATGCAGAGGCCATGGAGTGATGTTCCTTACTGGCTTGCCCCTCCTGGCTTGCTCGGCCTGCCTCTTATAGAACCCAAGACTTCTAGCCCAGGGATGGCACCACCCACAGGGGGCCTTACCAGCTTGATCACTAATTGAGAAAATGCCTCACAGCTGGATCTCATGGAGGCACTTCCCCAACTGAAGCTCCCTTCTCTGTGATAACTCCAGCATGTGTCAAGTTGACACACAAAACCAGTCAGTACAAAGGTTAATGGAAACTGGTATGGTTAAAAACTATTGAAAACAGGTATGGTGATGCACACATATCACTTGGCAATCTATCACTTGGGAGACTAAAGCAGGAAGACCTTAAGTTCAAGGCCACCCTGAGCTAGCAGCAGACCATGTTTTAAAAACAAGGCAAAACCCAAACAAAAACAACAACCTGTGAGTGTGTGAATAACTTGAAATATCTGGAGTCCTAAGACCCTTCCTTCAGAGATACAGAGCTTTAAAGGAAGCAAGAAGGAGATCTGACCATGGTTACCTGATTTGACTCTAGGCCTAAAGAGAGAGAAGATCCAAAAGAGGGTCAACTAGAATTCAGGATCATGGATGAGTTATATGGCTTTTATTAAACAACAACATAACTACTTGGGAGGCAGAGGCAGGATTTCTGAGTTTGAGCCCAACCTGGTCTACAGAGTGAGTTCCAGGACAGCCAGGGCTACACAGAGAAACCCTGTCTCAAAAAGCCAACCACCCCCACACACACACACAACTGACTTCAAGGATGTGGAGGGTCACCCACAGCACTGTCTGAGGGAATGGGAATGGGTTCAGCACCAGATGCAAGATGCTCCTCAAAAGTTAGGGAATCACCACACAGTCTAGCGATTCCAATGTATAAACCCCTCAAGAGACCAAAATTGGGTATAAAGTGCAGACTGGAATTGCAGCAGCAATTATCATGGTGAAGAAATGGAAACAGGCTATGTGGCCACAAATGGGTTGAAATCTCAGTGTATGCACACAATACAGAATTACTCACCCAAAAAGGATGGAATTTGGATGTGCCTCAACAGTTAAAGAGAAAGGCATATACACAAAAGTCATGTGTTTAGAGGTAAAAGGCTATCTTTAGATAGAACATCCAAAAGAAAAAATATATATATATAAAAAATAGAGCATCCAAAATCGGTAAATCTATGAAGACAACAAAGGCTAGAGGCTGCTGGGAAATATAGGAGGCTGTATTTCAATGATACAGGGATTTGTCTGGAACAACAAAATGTCTTACAGCTGGACGAAGTGGTGTAGGCATATTTAAGACCACTAAATGTACAAAATGCCCCCAACAGTTAAAAAAAAAAAAAAAGT
>NW_022196915.1:34270172-34281435 GCF_008632895.1 Mastomys coucha
GGGCAAAGTTGTATTTATTCCTTGCCAGGGAGTTGCCAGTTTGGAGGTGTCCTTCCTGAAAGATGGCAGAGTGCCAAAGAAGGTGATTTATTAGGAGATCAAAGAATCTCTGTCTTTGAGGTGGGAAATCCCCCAAGGTCTCAAAGTTTAGAATATTAAGTTTTCCTTTCCAAAAGATAAGTTTTGTATGAAGCAAACAGTGATGCAGACACTGTAGTACGGGGTTACTGGCCGGGAGCTTGCCTCTCGCTTTTCAGGCCTGAGCATCTGGAACAGGCTTCCTGTCATCAAAAAAGGCCGTGGAATGGGGATGCAACCATGCACACCAGAGCAAACCCCAGGGCAAGACACTCCTCTTACAGTTCCTTGAGGTATCTAGGGCTGGCATTTGGGATAAACACTGCTTTGCTTTTTCCTTAAGGCTTTATATAAAAATATCATACCTAAGAACATTACATTCCAACATGAAGAACATCCATCCTGGACACCTCTGGATCCAGAGCCATTGTTTTTACATAAAAGAAAAATGGTTTTGGACATAGTAGAGGGTACAGTTTCCTCATTTCATTATGCTGGCCTGAGAAATAGAAGCCGCCTAAAACATAAAGCAGTGGACGGCCGTGAGGGAGACAAGTAGCCACTGTCCTTCCCTTGACACCAGAGACCATCAACCGGACACCACCCGTGCTCATTAACATGAATTAATAAGATTTTGTTAAGTTAGTACTACTCTGGTACCAGGCATTGAGAGGTTAAAATTTTCAAACTGTACTGTGGGAACTTAGCCGCTAGTTGAACTCAATGAGAAGCCAGCTCCCAGAACATAGAAGAATGGGAGACCAGCTCCCAGGACATAGAAGAATGGGAGACCAGCTCCCAGGACATAGAAGAATGGGAGACCAGCCCCCAGAGCTTAGAGCGGCCTGGCAGGAAAAAAGAAAAATGAGGTAGCAAACAGTTGGCAGGTAGCTAACCTGCTTCTGAACCCTAGCACAAGCCAGCACCAATCAGAGACTACCCCATACTTTCCCCTGCCTTAGTTTCCCCTTTTCTCCTAGAAACTGTGTGGGTATAAAAACCTGTTTAAATTTTTGCTTGGGGCCAGACTCCTCTACCCCTGCGAGGGATATGAGTCTCGCCCCAGCTAGCTGGAATAAAAAGCCTCTTGCTGATTGCATCAAGTACGTGTCTTGGTGGTGTTTGGGGTCGCCGTTCCCAAGCCTTGAGTGTGGGGTCCTTCCCCCCATTTTTTAAAGAGCTCTAGCAGCATCAGACCCGGGACCTTTTAAATTCTGAACAAAGGCTTTTCCCCCTGAGCTGTGCCCCGGCCCTCATCTAACACTTCCTCCTTGAAGTATGAAGAGCAAAAACTTAGATTCCAATTAACAATCAATAGTGAAATGCCCTGCCTTACAGCCCCAGCCTCAACTGAGTGACTCTTATGTTTAAGAGAAGCTTAGCATAAGTTTTCAGTGTGCTACAATAACTGACCCATTGGAATACACACCATTCCTAACCGTGGCTACTGAGGTGGCAATTGTGGCCTGGTACACCAGATAAAGGACTGGCTTTGAAATTGAGTAACAGCCCAAATACCAGATCTACCAATAACTTTGAGATCATAGACATTTCACCTCTGAGTTTCAGTTTCCTTACCAGAAGGACAGCAGTCCTTCTCACACAGTAGTGACAGAGTTATGTGCAATGACATTTGTTGGAAGGTCTTTGAAAACCATAATGTTTTACAAAAACCCAGGCCACTTGATTGTCCTTGAAGAACATATGGCAAGATTAGGGATTGGGTGGTTGGTTCAAGTACACATGGTTCAAGTACTCATCTCTTGGTTCAGTGAGAGCTAGTGCAATGCAATGCCATCATCTGTCTCCTCCAGGACTTGATTGCCTCCAAATGGGTAGCTGCATCCTAACACAGAACATTCATCTGGTAGCAGCATAAATGAGGAGGAGTCAGTCATTTAGACACCAGATTTGTGAGTTTATCTTCACATCTTAGCCAGCTAACACACCAACCAGCAATACAATGATTTAAACTAAGGTTTTGGTGTTTTAGGGTATGTGGAGGGTACAGGGAGGTATTTGAGTCCAGGTCTCACTATATAACCCTGGATGTCCTATAACTATGTAGACCAGGCTACCTCTTACTCAGGGATTCTCCTGCCTTTGCCTCCCAAGGGCCAGGATTAAAGGTGAAGGCCACTACACCCAGCCTTCTGTATAATTTTTCAAATGCTGCTGGAGATCTGGGAAAAATGTTTAGATATATTGTTGGAAGGTAGATTTCATATAGGAGAATATATTGTAGATGCTGTTTAAATTTGGCCTTTATGCCAAAACTTTGAAAACAGCCATATGCTTTAAAGTTTCACTTTTGAGCATTTGCACTAATAATTCTCCACAAATATAAATAGTCATAAATGTTTGTCTTGCTGAAATGTAACAAGCACAAAGGAATACAGAAACATCTAACAATGGGAGGCTGAGTTGTATTCAGTAACTTGTTAGAATGGGAGTCAGGGAATGCAGGGCAGCTAGCAAAGCCAATGTGCTGTTTGCTAGCTTGTGACTCAAGAATAGCCTCATGGTTTCCACTCCTGGAGCAGAGCCAGCAGGGTATTGTAGCCCGCGCAGTCTTCTCGCCGGGAAGAAGACACGCAGACACTAGGTTCCTTCTGCAGCAACTGTTTATTGTCTCCATCCATAGGGAAAAAGGGGTCGAGCCCAAAATCCGCACTGCTTTTATACACCACAGTGTGGGCGTATCTGCCCACAGCGTGACGTGTCTGCTCATGATTGGCTGTTCGCTCATTACCCTACATAACGCCCGGGATGGGCCGTGACATGGCGTCCTTTTCACTCCATGCGCAAACAGTTCTCTACGCACATGCGCAAACAGTTGTTTACTCCACAGCGGAAGTAGGCGCCATCTTGCCATGGCGAATGCCTGTCCAGCTTCACGGCTCCCCACAGGGTATGGTCTCCACAAGTGTTGATGGCTGCTGTGGGTATAAAGCTTGTGTGTATAATAATGTACATGCTTTCATGTTCCTCCTTCAGGGGATGTTATTCCTGACAATGTTAATGACTCCGTGATAATTAGAAACGGCACTAGTCCAGGAGTTGAGGGTGTGTCCATGTCTCAGCAAAACAGTAAACTCTGGAGCCTTCAGGACAGCCCTCAAGGCTGTGGGAAAGAGCTCTGAAAACATGAGTTCAAAAATACATAATTTATCAACTATGCAAAATATAAGGATGCAATATGAATTGTATAAGGACCTTCACAAATCTAAAAGAACAGAGGCAGCTGCACTCTGAGCCATCTTGTCAGAAAGATACTAAGGAAGGAGGTAAGAGATTTAGGAAGTGGTACTACAGGGCGAGATCCCACCTAGCTAAATTTTTTGTTTGCATTAACAAAGGCAGGCAGATTCTTGAGTTCAAGGTCAGCCTAGGACAACAGAGGAAGTTTAGGTTCAGGCCCAGGCATAGAAGGAATAATAATTTCAGGACAGAGTCCCACCCAGCTTGTTTATTGTCTGTGCTTAATAAAGGCAGACAAATCTCTGAATTCACTTGCAGGTACTGGGATGGTGGGTGGGCAGTGAGTAGGATGTGAAGTGAATAAATAAAAAATAAAATTTAAAAAATGTGCTTGCCCTGCTGGGCAATGGTGACGCATGCCTTTAATCCCAGCACTTGGTAGGCAGAGGCAGGTGGATTTCTGAGTTCGAGGCCAGCCTGGTCTACACAGTGAGTTCCAGGACAGTTAGGGCTACACAGAGAAACTCTATCTAGAAAAACCAAGAAAAAAAAAGTGCTTGCTGACTCTTTCTGAGAATCAAGAGGCTGGGATTTTGCAAACATGAGCTACCAGAGAGTTTTTAGAGTAGCAAGTGAAAGCTGTCTGGGGAGAACATAGGCCACCAGCTCATAACCCACACTTTGACCTGAGTCATTTGTTTCACCACTCCCAGGCTCAAGAACCCCCTCTCTAAGCCAAGGCTAGCCCTTGGCATGCTAGTAATTAGGAGAAAATGAGAGTACTATTATGTGACTTGTTAAAACATAGCCACACAATGCACAGTCCAAAACCCGTTCCTCAGGCTGAAAAGATGGCTCAGTGGTTAAGAGCACTGACTACTCTTCCAGTTTCTGAGTTCAATTCCCAGCAACCACATGGTAGCTCACGACCATCTGTAATGGAATCTGATGCCCTCTTCTGGTGTGCCTGAAGACAGCGACAGTGTACTCATAAATGAAATAAATAAATCTTTAAAACCAAGCAAACAAACAAAAAAACCCATTCCTCTATATGATGGCAGTTCCCACAGAGACCCTTGGGGGCCAGAAAACCTAATGGTGTACTGTTTGGTCCTTTGAACGTTTTATAGGTTTATTAAAAGCCTCCCCAAAAAGTTTGGCAACGGTTGGGAGATAAGCAGAGGATAAGAAAATACAAGTAATGGCTCATGGAGAACAGAAAGAAGGAAACCTCAAGACTGTGCAGTATAGCTAGAGAGGGGGAGGGAGGGAGAGATCATTGAATCTAATTTCTTTCCCCACCGTTCCAGTTTTTTCAAATATTTCTCCCAATTGTTCCTCCCACAGTTCTCAACAGTCTGATTATGCAATCCCTTCCCCCTGTTTTCCCATTACTAGCACTCTAAACTATAATAACCGTTGTAACCTATCTGCTCAGCTCTGCTTCTCTGGCTCAACTGTCTCCTAGCAGGATCTTCTCCACCAACTGCCTGCTCTCTACTGACCCAATTCTGTCCCAACTGCCTTCTCTTCTCTTAACTCTGCTAGCCCAATTCACTTTCTCTCAGTTGGCTTTTTTTATATCCTGAAGGTCACAGGTCTTTTCTTTTTTTTTTTTTTTAAGATTTACTTTATGTATATAAATACACTATCACTGTCTTCACACAAATCGGATCCCATCCAGATCCCATTACAGATGGTTGTTAACCATCATGTGGTTGTTGGGGATTGAACTCAAGATATTTAGAAGGTCAGTCAGTACTCTTAACCACTGAGCCATCTCTCCACCCCAGAGCTGGAAATTCTTTTTTGTTGTTGTTTTGTTTTATTTTGTTTTGTTTTTCGAGACAGGGTTTCTCTGTGTAGCCCTGGCTGTCCTGGAACTCACTCTGTAGGTCAACATCCAGGCTGGCCTCGAACTCAGAAATCCACCTGCCTCTGCCTCCCAAGTGCTGGGATTAAAGGGGTGTGCCCACCGCCCAGCTTTTTTTTTTTTTTTTTTGTATGAGTATACTGTAGCTGTACAGATGTCTGTGAGCCATCATGTGTGTGGCTGCTGGGAATTAGACTCAGGTGTAATTCACTGTAGCTGTCTTCAGAGGCACCAGAAGAGGGTGTCCGATCTCATTACGGGTGGTTGTGAGCCACCATGTGGTTGCTGGGATTTGAACTCAGGACTTTCGGAAGAGCAGTTAGTGCTCTTACCCGCTGAGCCATCTCCCCAGCCTCCAGAGCTGGGAATTCTTAAAGGGCCAGTTGACTAGCTACTGGGTATCCTTTAAAGGGCCAGGTGCACACTACAGTGGTGTTCTAGGATATATCCAAACTTCATGCTTAGAGGGTGAACCAAACCACACTGATGACTTCCTGCAATCCTGCAACCAATAAAACTGCAGCAGTTCTTAGTGGAACTAAGGACTTAAGAGTCAAGGAGGTGACTCTTCCGAAGGGTGTGGAGGTCAACTTCCAAAACCATTCTTTGACAGTGGCAAGCACAATGAATTCCTGATTAGAGATGTGTTGCTTACTCTGTGTGTCTGTAATAAAGGAGAGTGAAGGAGAGAAAGGGAGAAGAACAGAGACCATTCAGTAGAGACTAAATATCAAAAACACCCAGTGTTTCTTGGACAGTTCAATCTTGAGTCATCTTCCAGCCTCACACCCCACCTCACCTTTGACCCCTGACCTCTCCACCCCTGACTTTTCCACATCCACAGTAATACAACGTATTCACCCTGTTCAGAGTCCCATAGCACAGAGTGATCTTTTCTCTGTAGCCATGACTATAGTTTCTGACTATCATTGACATTGTCTTTATTTTAGTCAGTGAATTCAATCCAGGTTGGGTAAGAGACTAAGGCTTTAGTCATCCTAGTGTCTCCTACACAACACTCACCTGGATTTTCATTCCCTGCATTTTAGTTGGTTGACAAGTATTTATTATCTGCATGTTTTTGAATTTAAAAATGAAGGGTAACCGCTCATAGTAAGCTATAAAGAAGATTGTGACATAGAGGCAGCAACCCCTCACAACTTCCCCCCACCAAACAGGGTTAACCCCTCACAACTTGTTCAGTGAGCTTTTATACAGTTTTCAGGGCAGCAAATTGGTGTGGAAGAGGGAAAAAAGAAACACATACACACACACACACACACACACACACACACACACACACACACACAGGGGGGGGGTGGGGCGGGAGAGAAGCATGGCCCACATTGAATCTCAGAGTGAATTGTAGTTTAGCAGTTAAGAAAAGACCAGCCAGTTTCACCTGTTGGGGTGGGGTTGGGAGGGAAAGGAAAGCTAACAAGTCCGTCCCACTGTCCCTACCCATTTGATTGAACAGACTCACTGTTTGCTCTCCAAGGAGGTTAAAGGTTGAAATGAAAAGACTTTAAGTGACCAAGGCTGTAAAAGCATCTTCCCTCCATCCCGCATTAGCTCTGGCACTTTGGACCAGGTGTGTATCCAGGAGCAGAGGCTGTGGTGCTGTTCTCTGAAGCCTGAGCTGCCCTTACTGAGGGCTGAGCTGAGAAGAGGGAACCACTCTAGCTGTGGGGATGAACAGTTAGGATGAAAGAGGCCAGAAGGGCTAGAACACTCCCTTAGGACAGGGATACAGCAAAGACAGCATTGTTGTGCCAGCTATAGCTGCACAAAGACTCCCAAATAAACACAACTCCTGGGGTATTCTGTGACAAGCTTGACCATGCCGCTGTTGGCAGAATGTGGGCTTGGGACTCTGGACTAGAAAAAGTGGTTAAACTCTTTAATCAAGGCTTAATGGGCACATACCGCTTAATGGTCCTCCATGAGCATGGAGGACAGAGGTCCTGAGAGCAACGTAGACTATGACAGCCTGGCTTAAGAGGACTCTGAGGAAAAGAATACTGCTTATGTGGCCTAGAGACCATTCTTGTGATTTTTTTATTTGTTTGTTTGTTTTTCCAGACATGGTTTCTCTGTGTAGCCCTGGCTGTCCTGGAACTCACTCTGTAGACCAGGCTGGCCTCGAACTCAGAAATCTGCCTGCTTCTGCCTCCCAAGTGCTGGGATCAAAGGCGTGCGCCACCACCGCCCAGCCTCTTGTGATATTTTGACAAAGAATGTGGCTTCTTTCTGCCCTTGTCCAAAAAATCTGCCTGGAGTTAAACTGAAGAGTTTTGGATTAATGGCAACAGCAGAGGAAATTTCAAAACAGTCTGGTATTGACTCTGTTGTGTGGTTTTGGCTGGTTACTGTTACAGAGATCTGTAATGAAAAGGAGCAAGCTGATCAAGAAAAGATACACAATGTATTAGAGGAGATAAGGAGCACCAGGAAGTGTAGTGGAGCCAAGGCCAGCGCTCATGCAGATACAAAGTTTAAAGCTAACACCGACTGAAAGGAGTGCCAGCCTCAGGGTAAAACCCCACCCAGCTAAGCTTCTAACCTGTAAAAAGTAATTAAATAAAATCTTAAGCAGTGAAGGACATGGTCAACAGCTGAACCAGGAAGCCATGTGCCAGCACCAGCAAACGGCGGGACTGGGCAACTTTGGCTACACGGTTCTGGCTGTAGAGTCAAAGATTCAAGGGGCTGTGGAATCTTCCATCATGGCTAAGAAAAACCACTGAGGTCAGGCTTGTGTCAGGAGGGTCCTTTCATGGAGGCGCAGAGAGGCCATTTTATGAAACCGAAAGGGTGAAGCCTAGATTACCTTGCAGATCCCAAAATGCGGGAGGTGCTCACATCATAGGATATCTGCTGAGGAAAGCTGCTAACTCATTTGGAAACAGCCCAAGGGAAAGAAATGTATGTTTTGACATCAACAAAGCTGAAAGGAGTTGGAGATCTGAAGAGTACTTTGACATCAGATGTGGAGATACAGAATTTGAAAATTTTCCCTGCTTGCTTTAGGTCTTGTTTTGGTCCAGGATTTCCTCACTAGGCTCCCTTCCTCCATTTTAGAATGGTAATGTATGCTTTCTGCCATTGTGTATAGGAAGTTACCGATCTGCTCTTTGATTTTGATTTCACAGGAGTTAAAGTTAAGAGATTGCCTTGAGTCTCTGAAGAGACTAAACTTTTACAGTGTTGAGACTGGGATAGACTATGGGGACTTCTGGAACTGGATTGAATGCATCTTTGCATTATGATATGGCTACAAGCCTATAGGGGTAAGAGAGTGGAATGTGGAGGTTTGAATAAAGATGGCCGCCATAGACTCATAGATGTGAATGCTCGGTCTCCAGGGAGGGGCACTATTTGAAAGGATTAGGAAGTGTGTGGGCTTGTTGAAGAAAGTGTGTCACTGGTGGTGGGCTTTGAGGTTTCAAAAAGCCCATAGTCTGTCTGTCTGTCTCCCTCCCTTCCTCCTTGCTGCCTACAGATACAGATGTAAACCTCTCAGCTACTTCTCTAGCACTATGCCTGCCTGCATGTGGCCATTATTTCTGCCATGATGACCATGGGCTAAACCTCTGAAACTGTAAGGCAGCCCTAAGTCCTTCGCTTTGTAAGAGTTGCTGTTGTCATGGTGTCTCTTTACAGCAATAGAACACTGACTAAGACACATGTCACGATGCTACTTCCAGTTCAAAGTACAATTTCTCTGACTTGAATCATTGCCTGTAAATGTATCTTTTATTGGCCTGATGTATTGTCACCTCGGAGGCTTAGTGCTGAATGAACTGACTCTTTCTAGCTCTTTCTGAATCTGGCTAACTGGATCAACTCAGCTGTTGTTCAACTCTACTCCAGTCTGATTGATTCAAACTGGCTTCTTGCCTTCTGACCGAATTGCTCTGCTTGGTCTCAGGCAATCTGTTCTTATCTTCTAGCTCCTTCTTATTCCCTGGCTCATTCTGTCTTCACCTGTGTCTAGCTTTTTCTCTCTGTAACCTGTCTCTGTAAAAGTGTCCTGGTAGAAACTGCCTCTGAACTCCACCAGTTGAACTGACATGAACTCAACCCCACTGCACTGCCTCTCAACTCAGTGACTCCGCTGAACTGACTGCTGAGAACTCAGAAACCTGCATGCCTCTGTCTCTTGAGTGCTGGGATTAAAGGCATGTACCACAACGCCTAGACCTAATCTTTTCTGTACCTAGAGCTTGCTCAGTACCAAGCTGGTCTTGAACTAAAAGATCTGCTTGCCTCTGGGCTCCTGGGAATAAAGGGGTGTCTGTGAGAGGCCAAATCTTTTGGGTTCAGACTCCATCTTAGAGAACCTGACCTAAGGTTGAACTCAAGTTAACTAACAGCACTAGTACTGAAAGAGTTAAATTTGAGACTTGTGCTGGCTAATGAGAAAATTGCAGGTTTGAGGAAAACACAGTGGACCAAGGTCGAGCATGTCCAGATGGGCATGGGCAGGGGCAGGCGAGCTGTTGGGACATTCTGGGAACTAGCAGGCCGGGAAGATGTGGAGGAGAAAGCATGCAAAGATATGTCCGGGTGGGCCCTGGCACGACCCAACTGAGTAATGGGTCATCTGGTCCTCTTAGATATGGTTTAAGGTCAGCCAGATGCTCTGTTGACTCAGAATAACACCAACCTTAGGAATTTTCCGCCCTGATCTGCACGTACACTAGCTGATATTTGAATTAGCCAATCATGTATTACTATGCTGATTCCTTTGTTCCCTCAGACCTTTTCCCTATATAAACCCCTAACCCCTGAGCCTCGTCGTGGATTCCTCTATCTCCTGCGTGAGATACGTGTTGATCTGGAGCTCCGATATTAAACTGCCTCATGTGTTTACATCAAGACGGTCTCTCGTGATTCCTTGGGTGCACATCCTCCCGAGATTTGAGTGGGGGTCTCCCCACGGGGGTCTTTCAGTACCTAGCACCAGTTTCCACGTTATTCCACAACAAATCTGCACCCCAGGTTACAATCCTGCCCCTGACACTTTACTTTCTAACAACCATCAATCAGGAGGAAAACAGAAGTTAAGTTTATGGTTTGGCTCCCAGCACCAGCCAATTATGTTAATGGACCCCCAATCAGATGTGTACCAGGCTACATACCCCTTTCTCGCTCTATAAATGCTTGCCTAAAACTGGACTTGCAGCCTTCTCCCAATCTCCTGCATCAGATATGGTGGTGTAGCCCAAGCTCAAACTTGAATAAAGAGACCCTAGTGTGATTGCATCAAATTCGGCTCCTTTTTGGGGTTCACGAACATTTCCTGGCACAACATTTGTATTCTAGCCAGAGTAGCCACGTTGCTGGATTAAAATTCCTCTACAAATACTCTCTTGTTAGCTGGGTGGTGGTGGCATACTCCTTTAATCCCAGCACTTGGGAGGCAGAGGCTGGCGGATTTCTGAGTTCAAGGCCAGCCTGGTCTCCAGAGTGAGTTCCAGGACAGCCAGGGCTGTACAGAGAAACCCTGTCTCAAAAAAAAAAAAAAAAAAAAAAAAAAAAAGTCACAACTCTTTCTTGATATAAAGTAAGACCTAAAATAAGCAGGAAAAAATTTTGGAGGTTGGTATTATATCATGTGCTATAAGGGGGAATGTCTTCCCAAATGTGATGGCTTGTATATGCTTGGCCCTGGGAGTGGCACTATCAGGAGGTGTGGTCACTGTGGGCACAGGCTTTGATGCCCTCATCCTAGCTTCGTGGAAGCCAGTCTTCTAGCTGCCTTCAGATGAAGATGTAAAACTCTCAGTTCTTCCTGTACCATGCCTGCCTGGAGGCTGCCATATTCCCACCTTGATGATAATGGACTGAACCTGTAAGACAGCTCCAATTAAATGTTGTCCTGATAAAAGTTGCCTTGGTCAGGGTGTCTGTTCATAGCAGTAAAACCCTAAGACACCAAGCAAGATTCCAAACTTTCAAAAATAAAGGAAAAATGGACCCAATGACTATGTACCAACCATTTTAAATTGTTTTTAAAAGCCTCCTTTAAAACATTATAAACTTTTTATCCTAGCCATTCTGACTGGTGTGAGGTGGAATCTCAGGGTTGTTTTGATTTGCATTTCC
>NW_022196915.1:34281900-34285466 GCF_008632895.1 Mastomys coucha
TGGAGAAAGTTACATGTAAATAAAGAAAATATCAAAAAAAATAAAAAATAAAAAAAAAAAATAAAACATTATAAACAGAACCAGGAGGTGGCAGCACATGCCTTTGATCCCAGTACTTGAGAGACAGAGGTAGGCAGATCTCTGAGTTTGAGGCCAGCCTGGTCTACAGAGTTTCTGGACAACAAGGGCTACTCAGAGAAACTCTGTCTCAAAAACAAACAACAAACAAAACATGAAAAATAATAATCTTGAAAAATATTTTCAGCATAAATTGGCAAAATACTTAAAATGCAAAAAGCCATCAACAAAAGAGAAATATCTAGAATATTGAGCAAATGATATAATATGCATCTTACAAGCTTATGAAGAGATGTTTAATCTCACTAATATATCAGAAAATAAAAAGTTAGACAATGTAAGCTTCATCAATCAATCTATCAGATATAAATAAGCATAACAGCAGTGTTCATAGAGAGAAATGAGTAATTGGTGCTCTCCAGGTGAGGAGAATCTGGAATCACCTTTCAGAAGGGGCTTTCCCTATCCAAAACATGGAGAGCACCAGCTCTCCTACCAGTTTTATTGTGAAAGAGCAAACACCAGCCCAGGGCTTCCTCTGTAGGAGATCCAGAAAAGAGGAGTCTTTTTTTTTTTAAGATTTATTTATTTTATGTATATGAGTACCCTGTAGTTGTGAACCTTCGTGTGGTTATTGGGAATTGAGTTTAGAATCTCTGCTGGCTCCAGTTGTCCCCACTTGCTGTAGTCAACCATGCTTGCCCAAAGATTTATTTTTTTGGTTTTTTTCGAGACAGGGTTTCTCTGTATAGCCCTGGCTGTCCTGGAACTCACTCTGTAGACCAGGCTGGCCTCGAACTCAGAAATCTGCCTGCCTCTGCCTCCCAAGTGCTGGGATTAAAGGTGTGCGCCACCACCGCCCGCAAAGATTTATTCTTATTATTATAAATGAGTACACTGTAGCTGTCTTCAGACACACTAGAAGAGGGTGTCAGACTTCATTATGAGTGGTTGTAAGCCACCATGTGGTTGCTGGGATTTGAACTCAGGACCTTCGGAAGAGCAGTCAGTGCTCTTAACCTCTGAGTCATCTCTCCAGCCCCAAGAGGAGTCTTTTCAGAGATGCCTCCTGAGCAAATCCAGAAATGTCCCGTTTAGATTGTTCTACTCTGTTATCTGCAATGAAGAAAGCTCACAATGCCTGTAGGCTTATGACATCTTGTCGTGATTGCAGAGGCTTGTTGTTGTTTTTTTCTTTTTTAATAAAATGTAAAAAGCAAGTTCTAATAGTCCAGTTAAGTTCCTTGATGCCCCGGGGACTATATCCTCATCCTTTATCCTAACCCTGGGGACTATGAAGTGTGGGATATAGCTCAGTATTGTGTGAAGTCTGTTTGGCAAAGAGCAGTATGCTGCACCTCCTGTAAGCTTTCACACAAATGCTCCTTTTCTTACACAGTGAGCTGACCGTGGGGTAGCGTGGAAACCTCGTCCTCATACCTTTTAACTTTTGTGCAGATCACTTTCCCAGAGCTAAATATGAGGGCTGTTGTCATGAGCTTTCTGTTGAGGTTCAAGTGTTGCCCCACAAGCCAAATGAACACCAATCTCTGTCAGACAGGAATAGTTTATTGAACATTTGGCCCAGGACCTATGGATCAGGGATGTAGCCTAGATTCAGGAGCTAGATAGACTTCAATCCCAAGCCAGAATGCTGCAGAGTTTTTAAGCCTGAAATCCATAGACATCTGTGCCAAGTTATTCCACCACTGAGGATTTAGGGATAGGAGACTTCCTTAGGAACATGTCTTTGTTGTACATTTATTCTGTTTCAATTGGTTGGGTTATTCAACTGTGGCAGGGCAACTTGACTTGTCTAGAAATCACTTCTTAACTTGCCAACCAGGATATCAGTTACCCATGTACATGACTGTTTCTGCCAATCCCTGGGGAGGTCTCAGGAACTTAAAACTTTATTGAACCCCTATTCAAAATGGAAGTATTATTCCAAATGGCATCTTATATTGATGCAGGTGTCTCTCTTGTGTTGAAGTCAAGGGCAATGGAGGGGGTAGTTCTTATGCTTTGATTGGGAATTTGTTCACTGATGCTGAAGGTCCTTGCCCTCAATTGGTTTTTGATCTATCAATAAAGTTGCTGATACCCAATGACTGAGCACAGGCTAGACATTGAGAATTGACTGAGAAGGATGCAGGAGAATTGGGGGAGACTGGGAGAGAAGGGGGTACAGTAGCAGAGGAGATAAAGCCAACAGCCATGTGGGTTTTGGGTAAGTGGCCTGTGCCACTTCCCTGACTAGGCCTGGGATAGCAAGGGGAGATTTAGGAGTTCCCAGTTATTGAATTAGCAAAGGCACTTTGAGAATAACTGGTGTGTGTGTGTGTGTGTGTGTGTGTGTGTGTGTGTGTGTGTGTGTGTATGTGTGTGTGTGTGTGTGTTTTCTATTCAAGAATGCAAAATAGCTCTTGGGTGGGTGTGCAAGGGCATCCAGCCAGGAACACAAAGCAGTATAATGAAAAAGTACATGCAACAGGGCAAAGCCCATAAAAGCTCATAGGTGCAGGAAGTGCTGCCAGGTGGCTGGTTCAGGTCCAAGCTTATTGTGGCTAACTACACAAAGCACTTCTAATTGGCCTCTATTGTGATTGGTTTCCAAGAACAACAAAGCATAGAACATAACAGAATACAGTCAAGTAAGGCATGAAAAAGTTTCCTAGTAACAGCACACGAGAAAGTTTCTTTGTAACAGCATAAGATGGCTGGCTCCAGGAATAAAACAAAATGGCTACAGTTATATTAGGGGAGCATGCCTCAAGACTCTTGGATCCTCATTATGAAGGCAGCATGCCTCTGCTCATCAAAGACAATGGGAGAACTCACCTCTACTGGGACTTACCATCAGTGTAGCTGGAAAGCTGAGCTAGATGTGAAAAAAAACTTACAGAAACTGAAATCAAACAAGATCTGGGTCTATTCTTCCCATGTTAACAAAGATGATAATTTTAAAATGTTGTTTTATATTTACTTTTAAAGTAACAGATAAACTTAGAGTGCTTCTTAAATTTCAGGTCCAAGCTAGGCGGTGGTGATGCATGCCTTTAATCCCAGCACTAGGAAACAGGCAGGCGAATCTTTGTGAGTTTGAGGATAGTCTGGTCTATGGAGTGAGTTCCAGGACAGTAAAGGTTATACAGAGAAACTCCGCCTCAAAAAACAAAAGAAAACAAAAAATTTAGGTTCAATTCTCAGAACTTTTTAGGTTTCTGTCATTTATACTCATAAAGACAGGCTGGCAAAATGGCTCAGCGAGTAAGAGCACTGACTGCTCTTCCAAAGGTCCTGAGTTCAAATCCCAGCAACTACATGGTGGCTCACAACCACCCATAATGAGATCTGACGCCCTCTTCTGGTATGTCTGAAGACAGCTACAGGGTATTTATGCATAATAATAAATAAATCTTTAAAATATATATGTATATACTCCTAAGGAGATGGACTTGTGTCCATTGTTGTCCTTTTTTTTTTTT